>NC_086194.1:32960323-33307406 GCF_035770615.1 Melospiza melodia melodia | reverse complement strand
ATAACCTTGCTCCCAAACTACTGCCATTAGCTCTGTAGCTTGGAGCACTTTTTTTTTATAGCACGAGGTTTCTCAATTGCACTAGTAACTTTTTAGTCTCATCAGATTAGTTTGCACTTAATAATGGGAGAGGTCCTATGGCACTGTTTTAGGGCCCAGAATCAGTAACCCTGTTCTGAACAGAAACTTTGAAGATGCCTCATGTTTAGCAGTGCTTTTTTCCTTTCTTGCACAAATTTTTTTATTTTCAGTATCTTCATCCTTGTCTTATCTAGAAGACGTGCTTCCTGTGGTCAAGTATGAGGATTTCTGCTTGCAGAATAAATTGTTTTGAAACACATCAAGAAAATAAAATTTCTGTTTGTAATTAATTAAACACTGACCTAGCTTTAACTATGGCAGTTAAGAAATGATAAACGTGAAGGGCTTTATTCAAATTTTAAGGGTTTTTTTAATCTGTAAGTTGCTCTAATATTGTGTTCTGCATTGGAAGGCATAATTACTAACTGTAGTTTCTTTTTTCCCTGACTTTATCTTGTGATTGGTTTTCTGTCATGCCTAAGCTCATAGAGTTTGCATTTTGGTAGGAGCATCCATAGAAAAAACTTTCCTGATACTTTGCCAGTAAAGGTCAGCCAGGCTAGATGTCTGATGAGCACAAAATTCCATAATTTCTTTGTTAGTTATCTCGAATGTGAATGTCATCCGCCCTGAAATTTTGTACAGGTGAAGTCTCAGGAGCTGTTTGATGAGTGGGTGGCAAAGCTTCGCCACCACAGGATGTACCGCCAGAACGAGATCTCCATGTTTCCTCACGACGCCAACAACATTTTCTTCCCCGGGTCTACTACCACGGACTCTGTCCCAGGTTTCTGTGACTCTGCACCAGGTAGAAAGGTAATAGTTGTTATTTATAAATAATGAGCTTCCATAAGGAAGTAAATTAGTCTAATTTGTGTTCATTAAATAAAGAGCGTCATGGAAGTTGTTGGTGGCACTTAAGTTACGTTGTAAAATGTCAAGAGGAAAATTTATTATTTATTGGTTTACACTCGAGCAGTTTCCTTTATGATGTTGTTAAATTTTTAGTAGTTTTTCACTATTTTAATCCAGTAAATTGTACTTTCACAGTGAATTTCAAAACTGTATATTGAGTTAGAATCCTCATAATTTTTGGGACATATATCAATATTTGTCTGATATGTCCTGGTGATTATTAGTCAAAGAAGAGCACTTAGCTAGGTATTTTTTTTCCCTTTAGCATTTTGCTGTGTGTCCTTTAGCTTATAAACCCTCTCCCATTTTACATGAATGAAGCGGACTACTTAACTAAGGAGTATGTAGGAATTATGCAAGAACTCACTATTATACAAGAAATTATATATACAAGGAATATATATTATACATATGTTATACTATTTATATATTTATATTATATAATATATAATATTTTATATAATCATATACATTTATATTTATATTTATATATTTATATTATGTGAATTTATGTAGTATATTATATATTTTAATATATTATATCTAAAAGGAATTATACTGGAAGACCACTATTTATATTTTAACTGAGGCAGAAGCTTTACTCAGACCAATCCAAGGGCTGTGCTGTGGGTGGATATGGGGTCTGGATGGGTCCAGTCTGCCGTGTACTTCTCTTTTGGTAAAGTCTGTGAATTAGTTTCACAAATGGCCTGACAAATGCTCAGTCCAACCCATAAATGACCTCTTTGCAGTTTCATGGAAGATGCTGTGTGTTCTGTGCCTGAACACAGCCTCTGTGCCTGGAGCTGTCTGTGCATTGGCTGGCTGACCTTCACCCAAAGCAGCTCTTCTGCTCCAGTGTAGAATCACTGGTTGCTTTTGAGAATCAAAAAAAAAAAAAACCCAAAACTGTTCTGTGTTACTACAAGTGAGATGTAGTAACTGTTTCTGTCAGCTCCAGAATGACTCCTAAGCAGCAGTGCCCTTCTTGTTCTCCTTCTGCCCAAGGCTTGCTTTTCCCTGGTGGAATTACTTTATGATCTGAGCAGGCTTGTTCTCCAATACCCACCGTTCCTCACCTTATCCTGTGAGTGAGAATGAGTTGTAGCAAACACGGACGTGTGTCTGAGCAGCTTTTTGCTCGTGGTGGAGCAGGATGGGGGTCAGTGTGAGTGGGCAGCTGAAGGAACAATAACTCACCCTGCGGTAACCAGGCCGCTCTGCAGAGAATTGTCTGCAGCACCTCGTGTGCCAGCAGCAGCTCCAGGGCTCTGACAGCCTGCTCTCCTGACAGCCTGCTCTCCTGAGAGCCAGGGAAGGGCAGGTCTCCCGTGGACATTCAGTTATTTTCTCCTGAAAGACAGCAGGGATAGAAGCAGGGGAGAATATCAAGGGCAGAAGTGGAACATAGCAAAGTCTGTGGTATATTTATGCTGGTGCCCTCAAAAAAAAAAAAACAAAACAAAACAAACCCAAAAACCCACACCAAAGAAACCTATGTGATCAGCATATCTAAAATCTATTGCTTACTGTCAGGAAACTAACCATTTCTTCTTTGGCATGAAAGGCTTTAATTCAGACTATTAATCCAGATTTGCACTGCAAAGAAGCCCTACTTATTTTCATGTGAAAAATAGAAGGGGATAGTTCTTAAGCTGCAGTTAATCACCTTAGCTGTGCTCAAGCTAAATGGAAGTCTGCCAATTTACACCAGCCTTAGCTTGGTGTTAGTTGATATCACTCCAGCACTTAGGTTATTTTGAGAAATATATATCAAGTGAAATTTGAGTTGCATTTTATTTGCTTTTAGCAGCACCTGATTGGTTTCCACATTTTTTTTATTGTTGTTGAGAGACAGGTGTAGTTATCTACACATGTGTATGTGGAATTCCTGGATTCTAAAGCTTAACTGTGCTGATCCAAAGCAAAACTATGAAAACTGGAGCTACACAAGCTCTCTCTTGTCTGCTTCTTGGTAATCCCTACTTCCTTCTTTCCTCATGCTCACCTCACTTATGTATTTGAGTTCTGGAAAAACTGGTTAGGTGAGGCCAATTAATGAAGAGATAAACGTGAAATTGGTTCACAAAATGCCAATATAATTGCCCATCATTAAATTCAGTTTACTTGTGCTTTTAAAGGTGCTGATATTATTATTTGGATATATATGTGTGTGTGTATGTATATGTCTAAATATATGACTAAAGCTGGGACAGCTTTATGTAGGAATAAGCCAGCTAAGCTGCATTGATTAATTTAAAAACAAGTGTGCTCACTGATGCTTACTGCTATTGCATACTGACAAAATACCAAATGGCATTACATGGATGGTGCATTTTATTTTATTCTGAAACTCAGGTTGGTGGTTATGCTGTAAACTTAAAAAGGCCAACTAAGAAACATGCAGCTAACTGAGATGTAGATGAAGTTTCTTATTAATAGATTTAAAATTACTACTATTGGAGTTCTGATATAAGGTGAGCAGCAGGTTGTAACAAAGTTTTTAAATTGCATGCTTCAGAGAAGAGCCAAACAATTTAGTCAGCTTTATTCATGACCATAAGTAATGTGGCTGTGTAAAGGCACTAGGATGAAACAGTTTAAAACTGATTATTAACAAGATGTTGACAAAGCATGTGATTTGTGCATCTTCCTACCTGGGTTTTTTTGAAAATGAAAGGTTTAGTAAGATGTACAAATAATTAGGTATTTGAATGGCTATTATTTGTAGTTAGGTTAGAAAAGAAAACAGCATAGTAATAGTACTAGTACTGGGTAAAAATTTCTTGCCATTGGAAGCTATATAATTATACTCCTCAGTTAGCTCTTATGCAGAATTTCCATCACGTTTTGGAGCATCTGATGATGAGTACTGTTGTAATTGAACTAATGTGGAAATGTTTACTGAGATGTTGTCAAAGGATAGTTTTTACCAAGATAAGGTTTATGGCCATCCCTGTATTAAGGAGTGTTGAGCTAAATCCATGCTGAAGCCTTTCAAACTTGTGTAAAATTTTAAATGACATCTAGCGTCAAAATTTTAAATGATATCTTGTTTTTACACTGAAAAATAGCATTAACAAATGTGTTTGTTACATCTTAGCTACTTTTGGGGCTTCTTTGGGAAGCGTGGAGGAGGAACAGAATGTCTGAATTTGGTCCTCTTCAGATATAGTACTTTAATTATTTTACACAATCAATAGGTTGGAAGAGACCTTCAAGATCATTGGGTCCAACCCATGCCCCAACACCTCAACTAAACCATGGCACCAATGCCACATCCAGTCTTTTTTTAAACACATGGTGACTCCCCCCACTCCCTGGGCAGACCATTCCAGTACTTGATCTCTCTTTTAGTCAAAAACTTTTTCCTATAATCAACCTATATTTCCTTTGGCGCAACTTAAGACTATGTTGAGTTGACTTAACTTATGCATAACTTTGCCCTTCCTCAAAATTTAGTTTTCAGCAAATTTTCATGGTTCCTTGAGTTTTTCTGCTGTTTGTGGACAGCAGTTACATTAGTTATCATGCCATTGTGCTCAATGACTGTATACCTAGTCCAGATCATACACTTCTTCCCCCTCCATGTAATTGATGCCTTCAGTCCTTGTCCATGATCATGGTCCTCAACTGCTGGTTGTCAGAATTTGTGCATAAAACATTAAAAAATTGTGTGTTAATACTTCACTCGTTCTTCTTTGGAACAGGCAGGCAGCTTGACCAAACAGAATTCAACGTCAACTGGAGGTAATTTGTCGTTTTCTTTTTCGAGTAATGAGTCAAGGATTTCATCTTGGCTACAGTCTTCTGAAGACATGGAAAAATGCTCAAGAGGTAATTATATTTTAAGAAAATTGAAAGTTGCCTAGTATTTTCCCTAGTTTTCCCTTAACAATGAGAGTATTATACGCTAAGTAGTCGTTGCTGTTAGAATTTTCTCTGAAACTGGAGGGAGGAAAGATGTGGTTGTCAATTAAGTGGTTACTCACTTTTTTTTTTCAAAAGAACTGGTAATTTTGGAAGTGGGGGTATCAATTGTGGGCAGCTCTTCAAGAAGCCAAGAGCATTTCAGTACATTTTCTTTTATGTAGGAACATCATGTTCAGTAGTAAGATTTGAACATCCAAAACATAGTAACTTAAAAAGCACTAAGTCTTTGTACTTCAAAGTCACCTTCTGCTTTCATGCTTTACTAAGAGCAGGAAGATCTTTCTCATATTGGCAATGTCTATGTGATATTTGTTTTTTAAATTTCTACCTACCAATGAGCTTTGTCTCTAATGCAGAGGAGCCTCACCTCTAGGTCTGAATGTACAATTCAGTGTTGATGCCTGTGGCATTGTTACCCTCACCATGAGGAGCTCTGACAAATCTCAAACTGCAGAAATTATTACATTATTCTCATTTTTCTGCATCCAGCTAGGAGAAGATATCATAATCATTATATACACCACATAGATGCATTTCAATATTTTGAATTTACAATCATTTTATCCAGCAGTCTAATGCTTTTAGTCAATGAATAACTTAAGCTAGCTGCAATCAAAATAGGCTTAACCTCCAAAGAAAGAAAACTGTCAGTGTGTCTGTTACTTTAGGGCAACTGAAAACATTCTCTTGTTCCAAACAGACCTCTCCAACTGTCACACATATTTACTGGAAATGAACCAGCTGTTACAGAGCATGGATGTTCTTCACAGGACATATTCAGCGCCTGCTATAAATGCTATGCAGGTTTGTTGTTTAAAAACAAAACCAAAAACTATTTTCCCTTTCAATTCCAAAAAATAACCCCAAATCCTAAAGAATTGAGGTGTTTCTTAGCGTTATTGGATTTATGGCAGTCTCTATTGCTTTTGTCCTGTGTGTTGTTAAAAGGTTGGACCTTATGAAAGCCCAAAGAAGGAAAAGAGAACACACAGGAGGTGGCGATCCAGAGTTGTTGGGAAAGAGGCTAAAGGAATGTTACAGGTAACTTCAGTCCTTTCAGAGCCCACCTTCCTCCAAACCTTAGTTATTGATCACTTCTTGGCATGACCACTTAAGGAAATATGAGTCCTTTTTAATAGAGTCCTGTGTTAGCTCATTTTAAGTGGTAATATCTCAGACAAAACACAAATGTGATGTCATTGATATCTGCAATAAATATCTGTCCTGTTACCTTCAGACACTGGTTGTGTTTTTTACCCATTGTCAGTCTTCTCTAATTTGTTGGGTATTTTTTTTTTTTTAAAGAGTACAGATTTTTGCAAATTCCCTAGATAGCTTTGTGCACATTTGCATCCAGAGGTCATGTGATTAGATACTTATAAGGGGGGGGAAATAACCTAGCCCATGTAACAGATCTCAATGGGCTTGTTTTTTTGAGTTTGGGAATCTCCCATTATGGCACCTTGGGCAAAGTTATATCTCTTCATTTTCATTTGCCAGGTGTCATCCATTCAAAGTTTCAATTGAAAATTGACAGTAATTTTTTTTTGGTTTTGGTGTCTCCAACATGGAATCCAAGTGGGTGCAATAAAACAAGATTTTCTTTTTTTTATAAAACCATCACAAATTACTATCCTACTTGCAGGTGCCTTCAGTATTTTCTGCCCCTATGAGACTGCATGCTTCCAATCCAAACTTATCTACAATAGATTTTGTAGAGGAGAAAAATTACTCTGATGGCTCTGAAACATCATCAGAATTTACTAAAATGCAAGAGGACTTATTTCACGTTGCACATAAAGGTAAATGAAATTGTCTTTTATAAATGGTTTTATATCATCCCAGTTTAGATAATGATATGACTTCTGAGAATGCTTCCTGTTTATTGTTTAGAAAACACCCTTCCTTTAATTTCCTTGAGGAATTGCAAGTGTTGAGATCTTGAGTAGTTTGAAAAAGGTGGCTTAATCCCCACTTTTTACAGTTTTTGTTTAATAGAAAACTACTCCTTATTTTATGTGCTAAAAGCCTAAATTGTTTTATTTGTTGCCAAAAGGTAAATTACCTAAAATCAGCTGCTAGAAATACATACAGCAGACTTTACTCTCTTGTGCTTGCATGCATATTTGTGCATATGGGCACATCTATGTTTCTATATTCTGTGTGCTTCACTGTGGTTCAGAGTCAACATTTGTTGGTGATGCAAGGGTTGCTATGGTAGTAACCTATTTTTAGTGAATACAGGAGAGTAAATCATGCAAAGCAGCCAGAGGGGGAGCTTGACTAGAAATATTTCTTCCCTCAAAATCATTTTTCATTTAGCAATGCTTTGTTCCATCACCCTCGCAGCAGAAACATTTTTATTGTTTAAGTGGTCTTGGTGAGGGAGGCACTTAAGCATTTATAGCTGAAAGGCTTTTGGGAGGATTGGCTTTGTCCCCTTTGGCACAGATAATGGTTGATGGTATCAATAAGCATTCTTTGCTTGCTGCTCCCCTTTGGTGCTGATGTATCTTGATTCTGTTATGTAAGGAATGTATGCAAGTAGTAAACTTCATAAAGCCAATTACAGTCAAAACTGACGTATGTTTTCCTGAAGAAGAGAAGAAGTGAGGGTGGGATGCAGTGGGAAAAGCTGCTGTTAAGCAGAGCAAAGAAATCACCTAGTCAAGATCATCTTACTGGAATTGCCCATGACAGAAATTTTGGTTAGATTGATCCACACATTTGAAGGGACAATTAACTTTGTTGTAATGACTGCAGAATCATTTTACTAAGAGGATAAAGAGGATAAAGAATTTTTCTCTTAAGTTACTTCATAGCACCCCTGTTCCAAGAAAAAGTAGTGGAGAAACCTCTTGTGTCACTTTTTTGATACAAATTGCATAAAATGTAACATCAGTCATTTAGTAGGCAGAAATTCTTGAAAAGTAAAGTTAGTATACAAAATATGAAATGCCATTGAAGGTCACTGAAGATTCTGGTCATGTTGTCTATATCTAAAAGAAAGCCTAACAGAATAGATCACAGTGGACATATTTCCTTCCCCACCCTATGATACTGTTAAAGATTTATTTGGGTAGTATAAGAATAGCTTTGGTAATGGTTTGCAGTATTGGAATATACCTTAAGAATAATTTTTCAGAAGACCAAATTGGGTTACATAACTACTCAGTGAAATGATGAAGATTCAGGTTAACTCAAGAGTGGATGATCAGGAGACAGAGTATTAGGAATTTCTTGTTTGCCCTTCTCATGCATCCATGCTCAGATTTTCTATCATCTTCATTTCCCTGTAAATGGATTCATTTTTGCATTGGCAAGTCTCATGGCTGTATTACAGGGCTTGATTAGGTCCTCAGAAGTCCTCTAATGCTCCAGTCAGATGAGTGTTGAAAACCTACACCAACAAGTACTGCTCAAATAAATTTTTATTCCCTGCGGTTAAAGAGAAGATGCAATGTCGTAGTGGTGAAAAAAATTCTAAAAGTACATTTCCCCTATAAACCCCCCTGTAGTGATGTTAAAATTGCATGATCTGTTGTCTGATTTAAATGTATTGGGCTGGTGATAGTGCCTCAGAAAGGAGCAGAAGTAGCAGCACAGCATGCACATCATTCAGGATCTGACCCTTTGAGTCACTAAATCATCTAACAAGCTGAAATTTCTCTATCACAGAAAGAGATAACAAAACATAATACCACAGTTGACTTGCTTGTGGGGAAACTACTAACCCTATAGCTGTTGCACAATATGTGTTAGAACTGCCTTTTTTTTCCCTATTTGATTTTTTTCCTTTTGTCTCTTCTTCTCCCCCCCACTGAAATTTATAGAGGAATATGGAATAGACTCATGACCATCTGAAGATTCAAGCTAATTGGGAAACAAAAGCAAGTGAAGAGCAGATGTGGTTAGTTAGCTTTGTTGCCATCTGTCACAAAGAATCAGAGGAATTTTGGCTGTGGCTAATATAGTCAACACAGTAGCCTTCACCATAAACATGTCTCCTACAAAAAATCTGCCCTATAGCCTTGATTAATATTTCTTGGTTTTAGTAACCCACTCTGGATCTCTCGACCTAAATTCTTGCTTCTGTCACCATAAATGATGCTTTATTGAAGTTTTATGTAATTGGTGTGTATACAATTGGCTGCTACTGTTTTTAACTGTCTCTTTTTATGAAATGCTTCCAGTTTACTTCACCTTGAGGTCAGCTTTCAGCACCATATCTACAGAGAGAGAAAAGCTGAAGCAGATGCTGGAGTATGATGCATCCTCATCTCCATCTGCACAAATAGTGGGCTTGAAGAATGCCCTAACATCTGTAAGTGACATGTTGAAGCTCACAAAGCTTCATTGTCATCAGATACTACTTTTAAATTTTAGAGTAGTTAATTTGTTTCTTTAGTGTCAGCTGTGTGCTAAAATTTGCAGAATTTAATCACAGTAAGTTATTCTAGATCACATTTTTCAGAGACTTTGCTAAATGTTAAAGGTATTGTCAGATCATTGGATTTTGATAGATGGATTGATTTAGGTATGTAGTCTAATTGTATCATTTGAGATGGAGAATCAGAGGGCTGCTCTGTGACTATGAGTATGCTTTCTTTCTGAACATGCTAATACTTACTTCTGATGGGTTGCAGGTTTCCTTTTCCTTTTCTTTACCTAAACAGCACTCAAATATTCTGTATATGACTTGGCATAAAACAAAGGTGATGGTGGCTGAATGCACTCAGCTGTCCCTTCTAATGCACTAGAGCTTCACCATGCTGCACCTAGACTCTGCAAAGCAAATTCAAGTACAACTTGCTATATTGACTTCCAGCCTCAATTATCTCTCACTCCTCTAAAAGCAGCAATGGAGCTATTAGGGCAGAGTTCTAAATGACAAAAGATTGTGCTCTTTAAAAAGGTAGGGGTCTGGTTGGTGTGCTTTATGTAATTGGTAGAGATCAGAACTTTTCAACTTGGTCATGCTTAAAAATGACAACAAGACTGATCTGATTCCAGGGCAATGAGGGCAATCATTACCAGGGTCTTAAAATTTCAGAGTTTATTACAAACACCACATTAGGGGCAGGGAAGACTCTCTGGCACTGATCAGTGTGATGTAGATTCTCTCTAGAATTATTTCAGTATGAAAACTTCCCTTTGCTTTACAAAAGCTGCATGTGATCACAGTTTTTAAGAGTATGACATGCCTCTTTGCCTGGACATCACAGAGGCTGTGATGTCTCCACAGTGTTTAGAGGAAGTTGAAGTTGTGTAACAACTCATTCACTTGCACTTCTTTTGTTTTTGGCTTTCAGATTTTCCACTTATGGTATTTGAATAGGTGACTTTTATTTTTTCAGTGTTACTTGTTTACCATTTTGTATCAGAAAACCACTTTTAAGATTGCTGAACTTAGTGAACACTCAGCTTAGCATGAATTATTTTGTTTTCTGGGCAGTGAAATGTGGTTGTCCATCTTCATCCTGTACATGTCTAAAAAGCAATTCTGTTAAGTTTTATCTGGTGTTTGATCAGTCTTGTAGCCCATCCAGAAGTCATCTGTGAACCTTGGCTGTTTCAGCAGGGTAATCACCTATGAGGGCTCTTTTTAATCTGCAGATCTGTAAAGTCTGTTTTGCTCCCATCAGGCTGGCAGTGGAAGAAAAATGAGCAGCTTTAAAGTGAATAAACCACCACAAAACTAGCACATCTGCCTCTGCTTCCCCTCATTAAGATAGTAGCCTTGACCTACACACATTCTAAGAAAAGGAAATACAGAATGGGAAAAGATACAATATTTCTGGTTTGGGGTGGAGGAAGAAGCCAGCAGAAAGAAGAAAACATTTTGTAGCAAATAATGAAAATGGAAAGTTGTCATTACAGGTGAGCTATTTTGCACTTGCCTGATGAGGATTTAACACAGTGCTGAGCATTTGACACAGTAGGGATATATAAATCTTTATGGCAAATTCAGACCACATACAGCTAAAGCCAGAAATAAGTTTTCTCCCCTCCATCATCACATTGAGCTTTCCGGCTTTCCTGCACCCAAGATAATTTCCAACACAAATTACTGCCAGGAGCAGAAGCATTTGTGGGATAAAGTGTATGTGTAAACAGCAGGGTTCTCCACATCCTGCTATTGATTCAGATCACTAAAATGGGATGTAAGTCTTCAATCCTGTCCCAAAATTAATAATACAGTCTTTTATTTTAGAGACCTTTTCATTGCAGAGTTAGGCTCTCTTCCTACAAGTCTACTCTAATTGACATCTGTCTATCAGATGCACCCAGAATAAGTAAATAACATATAACAAACATGAGTCTGCAGTAGAGGCTTTTTATTCTGACCATTGCCATTATAATCTGATAGGACACAAGTTTTACCTGTTACCTGTGTGAATTTATGTCTTGTTTCTCTGTCATTGAAAGGCAAAGGAAACTGCCAGTATGGGAAAATCAAATGGTTTTTGATGTGGCAAGAACTAACGTTGAGTGAGGCTATGTTGGAGATGGGAGTGAAGGAAAGGAGGTGTAAAAGAAAAATATCCCTGCCATCTTTGACTTTTTTCCTCCACTGATGTCTCTGTTTCCTCACACTAGAAAAAACAGTTTTAATTTGACAGATAAGGAATAAGGTTTGAAGCATTTATAATAAAGGATTTGCTGAACCAGTAAAAAAGGGATGTGGTGGTGTTTTATATTACACTTTAAATAGTCTTTGCCCCTTTCTATACAATAAAGCCCCATTTGAGTTAGTTGAGAGAACTTTATATCCCCAATATTTTTGTTAAATGTTCCAGGCAATAGCACAAAACACAGATCTTAAAGACCGGTTACGCAGAATACATGCCGAATCTAAGATCATTGATTCAGCATCTAATGCAAAATCAAGCCCAGATTTGGTGAAGGTGGGTATGGATTTCCTCTTTCAGTGATGTCCTGTTCCTCCAGCCCTTACACCTAGACAGTGCTGCATAGCTGCCTCTTGTCTGTTCTCGGTGTCTGCCCCGTGGTGTGGTGTGTTAGCAGAGCCAGTCTGCTTTCCTGGCTGTGAGTCATCTGGTGATGCATTGTGTGGTGTTTGGTTTCAAAGACTTGCCTTGTGAGCAGATTTCCTGAGCACATCTTCCATTGCTTTCTGCTGCTGGTTCCTGGTGTTCTCCCTCGCCTGCTTCTCATTCAGCATGCACAGAGCTGCCACCTGTCACCCTTCGTGCCACTGTTTCTCTTGCCCATTTAATCCTTTGCTAAGTTATGTAGATCTTCTGTCACCCATCCAAGTGCTGTTAGCCCAGAATGTTGGCTACTATTGTGGATCATGTAAGGTTTAGAATGATTTTCAGACATTTCCATTAAAGGATCAAAGTAAATGGGACATAAAAGAGCCCTTTCAGCCATTTAGTTGTCTTTGTGTGAAGCCAGGGACTCTTCTACATCCAGTTAGCTGGTTTGAGATTCCACTGATGTTCAGACAGTTTTTTGGCTCGCTGCAGAATGCATGTGAAAATGGTGTAATTATAGGTCATAAGATGTGGGTGTTAATGGTGTTAGTGAGGGAAGCCAGAACTGTGTTATTTCTGATGGATTTTCCTAAATGTTAACTCATACAGAAACCTCTGCTGTGCTTGTAGTATAAATCTTTCATTAGAACTTGAGGGCATGTAATGCTGGGGCTTTTACATAACTAATTATTTCCTTTTATTTTTAAAGACAGTTTAGTCATTCCAGAACAGATTCCATCTGTTCGCTTCTGGTTCAGTTCTGGTGTAGTGGAGCTGTGTTTTGGTCATATTTAGCTGTTCAGTTTTGGGTTTTTTCCTTAGGTAGTTGATCATTCTAATGCCTTTTGCTTTAAAACCCACAAGAATTTGAACAGCCCTTAAACTGCTATCCAGAAAAGCATTAATGCATTGTTACTTCGTTTCAGGAGTTATTTTCTTTTTCAGTGGAGGTCCTTGCAATGACAATGGGTTATTTTTGAATCTTGTGCTATGTGCTATACACACACAAAGAGACACACATGACAAAAATAGCTTTCAGAAGGTCCTTTGGAGGTTGCATTCACAAATTCCCTCTGGCATGGCTCGGGCTGGAACTTGAGGATGAAATCACTTATACTGGAGAAGCTTCATTTTAAGACTGTGTGAGGACTGTGATACAGTAGTGCTGCTTTGAGGAAGACAGGGCCACTGCACAAAACTTGTCACTAAATGATACACTGGGTGCTGTGATCCACCTGTGAAAATTGAAGCAGTATAAAGTGGCATCTCAAGCCTTTGCATAAGGGAAAAGTTTTGTTTGTCTATTGGGTAATTTAACTGTAGTTCATCATGCCAATGTGGAACAAGAAAAACTGAAGCTTATGTGTTAGATATATAAACCTGATGCTCTTTTATGAGTCTTTCCTGCTTGCTTTCCTTCTCAGATTCAAAATAGTATTGGAAATAATCCCAGTAGCAATGCTTATGTGTGTAAGGTTGGTTGTTTTTTTTTTTTTTACTTGTAGGCTAGTATTACTGCCTTCCTCCAGGAGGAACAATGTTGAGGTTCTCTTTTATCCCTGCTGTAAAAGGAGGGATTTTTCAAGTATTTTTTATAGCAGTTTGTTTTGTTTCCATGTCACCATTATCAGTGTGTACCAAATAACATTCCATACCACAGCACAGCCTACCAACAGAAAAGCTTTGAAAGAAGTTTTGCCAGCTCGATTCTGGGCTTGTCAGGTTGTTCATTATGTTGTTCTGAAAATAAAATACTACAATTCCTGCAAAATTGTGATGTGGAAGTCATGGTTATAAGCTAGTAAAGCATCTCATGCAGAAAATCTTGAGAGCAGCTAATACACTCATTTGGGCCAGCATAGCTCATTCCCTTTGCGTTGGTGGAGTTACTGGGAAAACAGTAGCACACAAGCTTCTGCACAGAATGGGAGGTCTCACTGGTCACCCCACCTTTGCCAGGCCACCCACTGGAGCTCTGCTTGCACCAGTGATCTGTAGTGCATCCATGGGAGGGGCTGTCAGGATCTCTGTGGCAGTCAAATGTGCCTCCAGCAGCAAAAGCAATTCTGGTTATGTGGCTTTAATAATATGTTGGTTTTGGGTAACGTGGAGATATCTCAGGTGTGGATATGAAGGAATGACTTCAAAAGCACAGCATAGAAAATTAGGGAATAAAAAGAGCTAGGAAAACATACTATTATAAACAAAGCAACTTTACCCCTCTGAGTTTTATAGACTACTCTATGGCAGGCTTTGCATTAAGCAAAGCTTGAGCAGGAAAAGATTTATTAATTTGCTAAGATCAGGATGGAATGTAAATCCAGGGTATAATATAAAGAGATGGGAGTTTTGTTCTTTTGTGGGCTTTTTGATGATACACTTGGATATATCTGGTTAAATCATTCAAATAGCAAAGCATTTTTATATACAGCACCTTAGGTGATTTACTCAATATGCATTGCTTTCTTTTCCTTCTTTTTCCTTCTCTTTGGTCTGTTTTACTTTGGTTTTAAATCCCACTTTGAAACACATGCTGTCTTTCACATAAATTGAAGAGGAGCATGTGCAATCTTCTCCCAGTGTTTTACAGCCCTTCAAGTTAGGAGACTGTGGAATTGCATGCCTGAATGTTGTTTGTGCTTCTTCCCTGCTCAAAACTTTTTTTCTTTTAAACAGGAAAATTCAAGAGAGGAAGGCAGAGGTCTGGTTCACCAGGTGTCCAATGAAAGCAGACTGTCTATTGCTGACTCTCTCACAGAATTCTTTGATGCACAGGAAGTCCTGCTGTCTGCTAGTTCTTCAGAAAATGAGGTCTGAGCAAGGAGATTGATGTCATTCAGATGTATTTTCTTATCTGCTTATTGACTGGCAATCTTTCTGAGCCTTAACTGTACATCAGAAGATTGCCAGAAAATTTAAATTTTCAAAACTTTTAGAAATTAATATGTCATTTATATTTATTTGTTGTCATTGTCTCTTCACTGTAAAGGGTAGCAAGTATTATGAAGAAGTCTTACATACACAGTGAGGGAGATGGCAATTAAGGAGCTTGTATGCAGATACTGCAGACATGTAGTCTGCCTTGAGTCCATTATACAGGTGCCCAGGGAACTTGTATTTTTACACCACAAAAAAAGTATTTTGCACCACAAAAATACTTGTTCATACCTGTCCTTGTGGTACCTGGAGGTGCCTTGAGGCTGATGTCAGGCATATTGAAATTTATTAGATCTTTGTTTCTTCTCTTGAGTTCCATAAAAACCTTGAGTTTTGATATGAGGAAAGCCTTCTTGGTAGTGAAGCCAAGGAGAGGAAGCATGTCTCCACTCAAGTTAAAATTTCAATTATAGCAATCTCTCCCAAACTCAAACAGAGTGGAGCAAGGGCTCCACTCTGAGAACATCTTAGCACTTCGTAGTACTTTTCTATAGCATTGAAAGACAGCTTGGACAGTTCAATTATATTAAAACAGTAATTGCAGCTGAAAGTAATAATGTCCACATGCACTTGGGATTACTTTAATGAGTGATATATCTTGCTTTTTTCCCCACCCCACACTTAGGTATCAGATGATGACTCATATGTAAGTGATATCAGTGATAATGCCTCAGAAGATAACCTAAGCAATGACATGGAGAATGAAAGACAAACTTTAGGTAAGTTCAGTGAGTTTTTTATGCCATGTTTTGAGAATTTTATTTTCTGCTTGTTTTGGATATTTTTTTCTTCTCTTACTAGATAATTTGATATTATGGGTTTTGAGATGTAAAAAGTCTGTGTTTTTTTCTCATATAGACTGAGATTGGTTTGGAAGAGCAGATTCCAGCTAATCTGCTTATCTGGGCGCTGCTGATTAAGCAGGATGATGGATCTGTATCAGCAGGGAAACACCTCTTTCCTTGGCTTCTTTGAGTGACTCCCACTCTCTCTCAGTTTCTCATGGCCACAGGATTTTTCAAAGTAGTAAGGACCAGCTGCTTTCACTTTTTCAAAAAAGTTATTTTTCCTTGTCACACTGTTTTTTTCAGTCTGCAATTTAGCAACTGCATTCAGAAGTCCTGTTGTTTTAGAAGAACTCAGTGTTTAAAGGAACACTGGCAGCTCTGGTGCATGACCATAAGAATTTCTCTCTTGCTTGTATTACTCATGATAGTCTTGAGTAATACAAGCAAAAAAGGTACAAGCATAAGTACTTGATAATACCTATGCTAATATTTCCTCCTAATGGAAAGAGAATCAAAAAAAGGAGAAGAATTGGTCATTACAACCTACTTGGCTTTGTGCCTTCAACTCATTTCAGCTAACCACAATGTTCTTCCCAGTCTAACAATATATTTTTATTTTCAAAAAATGCTGAACAGTGATTTCTCACTAGCAGCTGTTTCCTGATCATCTCCAAGAACCAGCAGATTCCTATTAACTTGGGTAGTTTGATATGTATCCTGTAACTGGTCAAAATGAAGAAATTTCAAATTTTTCCTTTAAAATAGGAAAGAATACAAATGAATTTATTTCATGATCGGGACCATAGAAAGCTGTATTAATGTGGCAGTTAATCTTTTTTTAACAAAGGCTGTCACTGAAGCTCTTCAGTATAAGAAGCACCTCTGCATGCTTCTGGTACCTGCTATTTCTGTGCTTTGGGCAGCCTGCCACTGCCATTAATAGAAACCTGGATGTCATTTTCCTACAGGGCTTTAGCTGCACCATAAATTGTGGGATTATGACAAAATCCTCTGGCCACTGTAATGTAGAAGGTCAGATCAGATGTTCATAATGGTGCAGTTTGGCCTCAGAAGTCATTGACTCCCACTGGAGGTCAGATGTCTAAACCTCCTTTGGCATTCATCCTGTCTGTCACAGCTCCTACAAACCAGAACTGCCTGGGCCATTCTGTGATGGAGACTAGGCAAACTTCACTGCTTAGAAAATTTGGTATCTGAGTACTGAAGTTCTTGGTCCACTCTGTTTTTTCAGCAGCTTACCTCAATTAATGGACTGGTCCAGAATACGTAAATGAGCCAATTTGCATTCTGTTTTTAATCAGAAGCTGTCAAAAGACATAGCCAAATCCCATTTCTGGGAGCTCTTTTAAACAAGGATAAGTTTTTAGCATTTACCTCATTCCTGAGGTATCTAAGGGAACATCCTTCCTTTTGGCCTCTTCTGATATGAAATAAATTCTTCCAATAGGGAAGTATAGAAGTGAGCTCCATAACTCTCAACAGTATAATTGTTTCAGGTAGGTTTTTGAACCCATAGTGCCCATGCCATTTTTTAAGCAAAAAGAAAGATAGAGGCAAGGAGCTGCAAATGGTTCATCTGACCTTGTTAGAGTAACTCAGTCATATGAGGTATTAGGAACTGGAGTTTGCCAGTGGTAAGAAAGATGGAAACTCCTTCCTCAAAACTCTGATGCTACTGAATACCCTTTAAATGTTCCACGTGAGGCAGGGGCTGGGAGGCATGGCAGGCATGGAGAAGTTTGTCCTTGTGGTCAGCTGTCCCTGCTGTAAGCACTGCTGATACCCTGCTTATGTCAGTGGCAGAGAAGAGGAAGTACTGGTTAAGTGCATTTAAGGGCAGGGATTCTCCAGGCATGCGTAGCTCAGAAGGAGATGTGCAGCCCAGTGTGGGTTTAATTCCTTCAAGACAGAGCTGTGTGAGGAAAGCCAGAAAAGGACAGGGCTTGACAGACTGAGGCTATGCCTGGGTGTCTCCAAATAGTAACTGATCCTAAGGCAGGAGCTTCCTAGGTGCTCCTGAGGATGTGGAAAGATAAAATATGTTCTTGTAGTGGCAAACACACTCTGAAACAAAAGTGATGTACAGCTAAGCAATATAATCACTTCAGACTAGTGCCTGTTGTGGAAGCTTGTAGCTCTATTTGGATTTTGCTACAAATCCTATCATGGCACACTTAGAGCTATTTATCCTGTTCTGACTGCTTTGATACAGGAACACAGAGTTCAGATATTCATGTCAAGGACTCTTGACTTGAGTCCTTTTTTTTTTTTAAATCTTGAGCAAACCCATAGCTCTACAGTTGCTTCAGCTTTTGCATCCTTACAACATATCAGTTCTCCATCAATATATGGGGGGTATATCTCAAAGTAACACCACTAAGTTTAAATGCTATGGGGAGCAATGTGGAAAAGCCTGAATGTAAATTCATGGTACAGTAAATTTCCCTGGTAGGAGTATGCAAAGAAGTAGGAAGAGATCAGTAGGAGTAGTTATTATCCTTGCATCTGTAAGTTATATCTTGCCTTCTGAGAAGTGTCAACTTAATTGAAGCTCTGTCAAGGAAGGAGGTTTTATATCCCCTAAACAGATAGGAATCCATCTCCGTTACAAATAAAATGGTTATAATATTTACTCTTTCAAATTCAGTGGAAAGTCTGAGCCTTTTCTTTCAGACTTTAAGGGAAAAGAAGGTCATTTTTATGCATCTCTTGTACTTGGCATTTTACTTCCGCTAATGCACATAAAATGTGATTCTTAATTTTGTCATTTTTATAACAGGCTATCTTCAAACCACAAGTGAAATACTTAAATGATTCGTGGGTGGAAGGAAGTTTTGACAGAAGGAAAGATGGTTGCATTTTAATGTATGTTTGCAGAGGGGGATGAAACTAAGAAAATGTGAATTTAATTGTTCTGCCACTTCCTTCCTTTTCAGATTGTATTTCTGAAAGTGGAATCGGATGCAATTCTAAACGGAGAACGTGTTTACCAGCTCCATGCCCTAACACCAGTAACATCAGCCTGTGGAATATCCTGAGGAATAACATAGGGAAGGATCTCTCCAAGGTGGCCATGCCTGTAGAGTTGAACGAGCCCCTGAACACGCTGCAGCGCCTCTGCGAGGAGCTGGAGTACAGCGAGCTCCTGGATACAGCGGCGCACACGCCAAACCCCTTCGAGCGCATGGTAAGCTCCTGATTCCAAACTCTCAGAACACTCTAGAGAGTGAGAATTAACATAAAAGCAGTGCTGAACAAGTGAAGATGTTCTAGTCCGTTGTTTTGTTTCTGTCAGCTGAGAGGCAAACTCTCCAAATGTCTGTACATACTCACACAGCCACAATTTTTGACTATTCTGTTCCATTTCTGTTGCTTTTCCAGAAAGTCTCTCTCTCCTCAAGTACCTTGCTGTACTGCAAGTTTAAACAAGAAAGGAGCTTAGTTCTGTTTTGCAGCTCTTGCTCTCTAATATTAAAAATTACAACAAAAAGAGAGGGTGGGATTGAACTTAGTTCCCTCTCAAAGATGAAAGCTACAATAGATCTTTTTCAAGGGTGTCTGATGTGGTAACACATTTCTTCATAGAGATGCTGGATCTTCCAGCCTACATGACTGTGACATCTTTATATTAACTAAATGAGCTCCATTGTTTTTGGTAACTGGTTTTCTGAAGCTTTTGTGTTTATCCAAAATGTTCAAGATCTCAAAACCAGGCTGTATGCTGTATGTTGGGTACAATAATGATGTCATCCTCTTCCAGTGCAGAACCCTGAATTCTGCATTTGGCAAAAGAACAAGAGAGAAATGCATTTGTTGCTCTGCTTCCAGGTGTACAAGAGCTACTTAATATGCAAGCCCATAAATAAAGGATTAGAAGCTCCCTAAATTCTCTTAAATGAGAGATAGAGATTTTCCCATAAATTAAATTAAGCCTTTCCAACTGAATGTATCTTATCTCAAAATGAGGTTATTAATGAGAGTAGGTAATCATGTTGAAATACTACTTGAAAAGTCTCTTTCCTCATTCTGATACTTTCAAGGGTTATAATTTAGGGCCTGTTCCCAGGGTGTGGTCATTCAATGGGGGTTTCAGTCCATAGCATTTTGTGTTCTCTTGAGAACATATTGCTAAAAGGAAAAGGAAATGAGCAGTAGTTGTTCAAAAGGGAGGGAAAAGAAGCCTTTTCCCTTCTCCCCACACCCAAGCGTCTGGAAATTATCTCAGACTGGTGTATTCTTTGCCTTTGAGAAACTCCTCAAGCAAAATTTAATGCTAGCTGTTGCATAGTAATTGCAATAGTTCATAAAAGAGCCTATCCTCAGTGGATTTGTTTTCTGAAACTGTGAAAAGAGAGTATCTACACTTTCACAAGATGAGGAAAAGGGAATGAAAAGAGGAAAAAAAGTGTTACAAAAAAGAATCAAACAACCCTGAATTCTAATTTCTCATGTTGTGCTTGAGTTGACAGCAAAAATTTGGAAGGGCTACCTGTGTGTCAGTCATGATCAACAGTTTCATGATTAGATAATAGCACCCAGTAGATAAAAAGCAATTTAAGTCAAACAGCATTAGAAATAGCAAAGCTGGTGAAAAATCATCCAATACTTCGTGTGCCATGTTTATGAAAAGGATAGTTGGTACTTTTATTAGACACAGATATAACTATAAAAACCAGTTATTATACTAAATTTAACAGTGACTTTAAGGTTACTTCTTTAAACTGTGTTGCAGAATGCTAAACTGTTTCAAACACTTTTCAGTTGATGAAATTTGCAGTATCTGACCCTAGAAATTCTATCCCTGACCTATTGAATGACTCTGAAAATTGAATAATCCTCTAGTGTGTGAACTAGGGCTTAGCTTGCTGGAGGCATGCATGTCCGTAGCCTGCAAATGAAAGGGAAAATACAGAATCAGGATAAAGCTTGCTTTTATTTGTTTTGTGTCTGTTGTAAATTAATTAACCTAAGTCCCAAAAATGTACTTCCCAGGTGTACATAGCTGCCTTTGCAGTCTCTGCCTATGCATCCAGTTACTACCGAGCTGGAAGTAAGCCATTTAATCCTGTGCTTGGAGAAACCTATGAATGTATCCGTGAAGATAAGGGTTTCCAGTTCTTTGCAGAACAGGTATTGTATGCTGCAACCCTTAGAATGGCTACTTGATACACTGCTGAATTCTAAATGTGTGCCTGGAATTCTCCAGAATTACTGGCAAAATACAAGATTACTCTACATTACCTGAGCCCAGCAAAACCCAAGGGACTTTGCTGAATTACAAACAAAGGGAATGTTTTTTGAGGAAAGTCTGCTAAATTTGATGTGGAACATCACAACCAGCAGCTGACACTGGAGGAGCACAGGCTGGCAGGCTGCCTGCTCCAGTTAACAAGATATCTTGGTTGAGTGCAATTCCCCATGCTGTAATATGATCACAACCACAACAAAAATTTACATTCTTGTCATTTTCTTTTGTGTGTGGTCATTAAAAATACTGTATCTTCAGCTGTTTAATGCCTTCTTTTATAACAAATGTATCCCTTGTATAAGTCAATCAACCACAAGTATTTCCAATGGCACCATGACTCTTTGTGCTTCCTGTCCAAATACTTAGTAGGCTAAGCCTTGAGAATTCGCTACCACAGCTGAGTAGGTGAAGGATTTATACAGCACATCATGGTCTGAGTGTTTATGAAGATAATTCCCCAGTAGTAGAATAATTATTAAGTATGAGTGAAAAATACTAAATTCTAAATTTAAACCAGCCAAGCTACCAAAATTGCTTAACTTGAAACATACGTTAAAAAGATAAAACTCAAATACCTGGTGCCTGGTAGCAAAGTAAGAATGACTGAAAGCTGTCTCATTCTGTCTAGACATAAAAAAAATACAAAATGTGCAAGTGGGCAAAGGTGTGCAACCTAGAAATTTGATCAGAGAAAGACTTCTCAGAGGCTTCCTTTAGGAAATGAAAAGTGCTTTTTACTGCCTGTGAAGCACTTTGCACATTATGTTTTAGAATTGACAGAAAAGAGTGTTATGTGATCTTTCCTTAGTCTCAGGAAATGTCACAGGCAAGAGTAAAAATGAGGGGGAAAAAAACCCAACAGGAAGTAATACAGTCAAAGCAAGAATCAAATTTAAAGTTCATGTATCTGGTTCATCACTGTGCTACTTCAGTACTAAAATGATGTGTATGGAGCATTGCAAGTATCAGCACAGCATCAAATTGGAGTAGCAAAGTAGTGAATAAAAGTTAGCACTGAGTTTAACGTTACACTGAATTAAAGGAAGATATTTTCACTTGAATATTGGGTAAACCAGTACAAAGGCTAGTTTTTATTAAGAAGAATTTTACTACTTGAGCAGGCTTGTGCTATGTACAACTGTTGTTCTAATATGAGAAATAAGCAAGGTGAATTTAGAGTGGTAAATTTATTGTAAGAATATGGGGTAGAGGAATATTAGGAAGAGAGCACAGTATGGGAAGAAAAAAATTAATGCAGCTTGCAAGCATTAAATATTTCTCTTTACATCAGGACCAGTGTCTTATTGCTTGCACTAGCATTTTGGTGCTTGCTCCAGATACCTTGTTAGTGCAGGCAGAATGTAATTAATGGCATAGACTGACAGAAGATACAAAAGTAAGAAAGATTCTGTTTTATCACTAGAGGGAGTTTAGAATAACTCCTGTAAGCACCATGACCTTACTCTGGAATTATAACAGTTTAACTGAGAGCTAAGTTTAACCCAAGTATTACAGTGACATCTGGGGTTAATCTGGGTACAGTATGTAAGAGAGAGAGAGAGAGAGTGTTGCTCTTGCTGAATTAGGCCATAGCTGAAAGTAATTAGTACTTCTTTTTTTTTTTTTTTTTTTTTTAAACCAAATAGAGGATGTTCAATAAATAACTGGATGCCTGTGGGAAAAAATGCTTAGTAAGAGATTTGTGAAAAGAGTAATAAAGTAAAAGTTGACTTAACTTTTTTGAGGTGATTTTTCATAGTGAAAAATAGCAGTCTGACTTGAAAATAAAGTTGCCCAAGGAACAGCAGGCATTGCACATCTTAAGAGCTGGTCCTGGTCAGTTGTTAATTGTGTTCACCCAGAGGGGAGAATTCAGGTTGAGGAGGAGTGGCTGCTCCTCCTTTCACTTTGTGCTTTTTTATTTACTGTTGCATTTTAATAGTCTGAATTGTTTATTTGCTCACAGTCCCTGCTTTGCTGCTTTGGTGGTTGCCCTAATTTCGGCACGTGCTCTTGCCCAAAGCTGATGAAATGCAGTGCATGTGGTTAGAGTTTCACCTAGAAACACCTGGGGTGTCACTGCGGCACTGGTGGGGATTGCTGGATGGAATTTCCTGGCTTCATTTCTTCACCCCTGACCCCTTGGAGATGCTGATCACCATCTGCTCCCTCATACTCAGGGTTTTGTGGTTATTCACTGTACAGAAGCTTTTGGCCCTTTCTTGTATTTTTGGTTTTTTGAAAATTTTTGTCTGTGCACTCGAAGTGTGGTTTTTGTTAATCTGTAAGAGGTCCTAAGGGTAAATTTAATTGTTACCTTAGAGACAATGTACAAAATATATTGCAAGATTTTCACTGGAACAAAATCTCAGGCCTTTTAAAATAATTGTTTGCCATTTCTTTCAAGGTTTCTTGGGTCTGAGAGCCTTTATTAATCTCACTGCCTCCCCCTTCAGGACACAACTGCAAAGTGAAAACTAATGTTCAAATTGTAGATGCCATATGGGAATGAAGGAGAAAACGAACAAAAGAAGCCAAACCAAAAGGACTCTTCAAGTGTTCATATGTTAATCTGTTTTCCCCCTCTCTTTTCATGTCTTGCTATTAGGTCAGTCACCACCCACCTATTTCTGCATGCCATGCTGAATCTGTGAATTTTGCTTTTTGGCAAGGTAACTCTTCAGTCTGTCATTTACTTTTACAATGTTCATAATGTTTTAATTGTATGTCTAACACAAAGTATCCAGAAATTTGGAAAAGTTGAAATTCCTTCCTTAAATTTGTATTAGAGTGGTTTTATCTTAGCCTATCCTTACTTGCATGTTTCTTACTTGGATCTTCTGCTATTATAAAAATTCTCAAGAGATTTTGCTTTGTTTGGATTTTTTTCATGTAATATTAATTGATTATTACTTTCATGTACAAATATCTGTTCTTCTTTAAAATCAGGTTTGTTTGGGGTGTTGGGGAGGGATGTTGTTTTTTAATAAAAAAGAATTGTATGTCAAGCTATTTACAAAACAAACAAGCCTGAAGACAGCATGAAAACACTACAGGTTAAATCCTGAACCTTGGCAATTCTTGTAAACCTGTTCTGAAAGCAATTTTCAGAAATGAGCATAACAGCAAGGGGAAATACATTTACCTTCTCTTTCTCTGCTGGCGTTATTACAGTATGTAAGATTTTGTGCTATTTGACTACTGGTTTTTTTCCAAAGATGTGTGTTGGAGCTTTGTTTGCTGTGTACTGTAGTGAAGGTGTCAGCCAGTAACAGCACCTGTGTGATTAGATAATTTTGGAGTGCACACAAAACATAACCATGCCTTTTAACTCACTTAAAATCCTTCACCCAGGGGTTTGTCAAATCACAATGTGGCCATATTGTCATCTTTTTTTTTTTCCTGATTGGCTCTGCTGACTTGATTATAGTTATTACAGATGGAGCCATACTGAACAGATATTGGAACCCATTAGTCTGGGCTTTATTATTCTGTGTAATTCTTTGCTTTGTAAACAAATACAGGGACACAAGAATCCTTTTGTTCGTAACCCAAAAGCTAAGATGACCAAAAATTTATTCTGTAACTTGAACACTGTTTAAATAAGATCAGATAGCACCCTGTCTTAATAAAGATAGATGAGACTGATTTGTTTAACAGATTTTGACAACTCTTATCATTCAAATATTTTAACACTTCCATTTAGAGAATGAAGTTCTTCTAATGAGAGCTGAGAATCTGATTAATGTTAGAGTCTGAGATTTGGTCTTGGTGGGCACAGGACATTCAATCAGGGTGCAGCAGGATTGGGGATTTTTGTTTCTTTTGTTTTTAAATATGGCTGACTGAGCTTATGGGAGGGCTAGACAGTGATTTTTTTCCATTGTAAAGGCAATTTTAAAATGCTTTGACCTCTTGTAATGAGGCTACATTAACTTACATGGAAAGATTAACACCAATTTAATCATAAAGGCAGCTTGTCAGTGAGTTCAGTTCCTTCTGTGTGCAAAGACCTTTTCACTTACTGTGTCATCTTCTCAGCTCAAAAGGAGACAGCAACATTGCCAGGGTAATGCTGTCATCCCACCAGGCACTGACTTTAGTTCATGTGTTCCATCACTAAGGAATCTCCTGATCACACCTTGTGAACTGAAGACTGGGCTCTCACAGGCACCAATAGTTTGGAAATAGCTTTCCATGACTTAGGAAGCTGGCTCTGCTTTTGCAGAGGAGTGTCAACACATGAGCAGTGGAAATGAAGGAAGTTTCAGCTATTCCAGCATCTGTGCATGAATTAGTGTGAGCACAGCTTTGAAATAACACTGTGCTTTTTCTCTTCTGTCCTAAAATTCTTGTGTGATCAAGTTGTACCCTGGCTCCCAAGATGTTTCCCACATGCTGTGGGACAGCTTTGCCATTTATGACAGCACAGAATTTGGCACAATCTGGTGATGCATTTTAACTGTTTAACTTCGTAGGGTGTACCCTTGCCCTTTCTCTTCCATCCCACTGCACAAGAGAGACAGCCAGGACAGAATTTGCCTCAACATTACCATACTGGAAGTAGCTTTGGAGAACTTGTGCAGTGTAGGAATCACAAGAGAATCACTGTCAGTGAAGATGCTGACCCAGCGCCAGACTTCAAAACCAAAAAACCCAAAAGGTCCTTTTCTCACATGATAAGAAAAGTAATTTCTTTGTGTGCAGAATTCTGCCCTATATCCCATTCTAGTCTTGGCAATGATAGGCAGCCCAGTGTGGCTCGTTCCTCACTTGCACATACACACTCAGGGGATACCTGAGTAATTTCTTAGCTGCGGTTTCAGCATCCATCTCACAACCAGTGTAAGAGTTTCCCCCAGAATTATACATGAAATGGTGTTTTGTTTTCCTTCTGTTATAACTAGCATCTTTTTGAGACTAGAGTTGAAGTTTCCCCTCTTTTTTAGGTTGTGCAGGGAACGGAGTTCCTAGAATCTAAAATAGGAAGGGTACTATTCCCTTGAGCTCTGAAGTTACTGTGAAAGTTACTGCCTGGTTATCTAGCCCAATTTAACTGTACACACATTTTGTCATGCTTCTCTCTGTTTCTTTCTCTTCCAGGTGCTTTTGCTCAATAAATTTGGCTAAACTTGCATTGAGTTTTCTTATCTTTTTTATATTTTTGAAGGAAAGGCATGAGACTTGGACACCTCTTTCTTTGATTCAAACAAGATTTCAAAAGACCAGTTAAAATTACAGAGGGAGTTGGACTAAAACCCTCTGCCATTTTATGCCATTTGAAACCTTCTTTAGCCTCTTGACTGTGAATTTTCTTGTTATATTTTTGTATTTGAAATTCTGCTTTTGTCTTTGAAAATGTCTGCATTCATTGAATAGCAACTGAATTGCAGACAAGTAAATGCTGCCTATGGTTTATTCAAATTCCTTTATTTTGAAAAAATTTTTGAGAGGACTGTTAAACATCTGTTACTTTACTATTTAAATAACCAATATTATGATGAAAATCAAACAAAGCAAACAGCAACAACACCAAACCCACCAGCATGTATTTGAAGGTCCCACAACATTCTTTGAACGCTTCTGTTGCACTTTGTTATTTTGAATTTCTTGAAAATAAAGTAGAGCCCAGAAACAGCATGATTCACCCACCTGTGACTAAACCTGTCTTTTTTTTTACTTCTTGTTCCAGATGTCAGATGGAAAAACAAATTCTGGGGGAAGTCCATGGAGATTGTTCCAGTTGGCACAACACACGTGACTCTTCCAGCGTAAGTGCTGCCACTGGGCTCTGCTGTTCCTGCACAGGCACTGGTGCTTGCACACACTGCAGCCACGCTCATTCAGAGGAGAGCCAGCTCTGCTCTGCCCTTTGGAAGGACTGGGGGCTTTGAATTCATTTAAAGAGAAAAGGGGAGGAAGAAAGACCCCACCAAACCAAACCAGAAGCATAAATCAGAAGCACTGAGTCTTTCAAAAGTTATGAAAAACAAACAATGAAAAAAAACACCTTTACTTCTGTGTACCTTGAAAAAAGAGAAGTATTTTTTCTTTTTGAAAGTATGAAAAGGTATTTTCATACTTCAGTTGAATTTCAACTTTAATGCATTTTGAACTCACAGGGAAAAACTGTAGGGTAAAGGAAGCTATGAATTCTTTTGCTCAAGTATGGGATTGGGGGAAGAGGTGGTGGTGTTCCTGTCTTTTTTAACTATATTTGTAGGGACCCTGACACCATGGGGTGTTCTGGGCTGTAGGCAAGGCAAACAACCATCATCACTGCAGAAATAATGACTGTAAGTGATAAGTAGAACCACTTACATATCTGGTGTTCGTTATCCAAGGAGGCAGCCACTGTAGTGAAGTGTTGAGTATAATTGGTTTGTTTCCTTTTGTTTTTTTAAATAAAAATCTGTAGTGTTTCAATGCTGGCTTGTCAGAGTGCCCATTATTGATGAGCAATTAAAATCCCTTAAAATTTGGCCTATATCCATCATGTTTGCAGAACCAGAGGTCTAAAGGTTGAGTATTGTTCCAATTAAATCTGTTTTCCAGTGAGAAAGTACAAAATTAATTAATCTGCCATCATGCCATCTGAAAAAAAAAAACAAAAAAAACCCAAAAAACAACAAAGAATTCAAGTACCTAGCACTCATCAAATCAAGCATGTCTTTTTTTTTTCAAGTGGATAAAGTTGTAGCCTAGTAAGATAGTATCCAAAAGGTGATGTATAAACCATGTTATGTTCATAGCACCTGCCCTAAGCTTTGAAATGAAAGGATGTGAATGAGTGCTCAGAGCCAAAATAATTAATATATTAGGGCCTATGATGGGCTGATGAACTGGGAAGCAATCTGATTCATGTGTGATCTCCATGTGTTGATTTGTATCCCTGTTTATTTGATACAGAATTGGGTACAAAAAAGGTGCTCAGGCTATGGGGAAAATTAAGCATTAGTATTAAGGTTCATTTTTAAACTAATAGATGTTTTTAGCATTTATGATAAGATGTGACATGCATAGGTAAGGGCAGAAAAACAAGTTACTGTGGGATAAATTGGCTGCATATCTGCAAGTTTGTACAAACTGTCCTTGTGTGTGCCCTTAGAAAGCAGCAAGTGAAAGCAAGTGATTAAGGGGAGGAAGGGAAAGATTCCAGTAACTTCACAAGGAAGTGTGTGAGGCACTTGCTGTGGGGAAAGTGGTGCTTTGTAAGTTTATATTTTACCTTACCTGTGGTGAGTTGGCCATCCATACCCAGAAGAAATTGTAGAATGTATGTCTTCATGAGACTTTCCTTTCCTTGATGCTTTATAAGGCTGTTTTATAAGAGCATCTGCTTCCTTCATAGAAGGTGAAATGTTGCATTCACTATTGGTACTTGTTTATCTCTCCCTGTCTGCTGTTTCCCAGTGTGCAACTGCATCTTGAAGTGCCTGGTGAGAACTTTGGCTCTTGCCTAAAGCACACATCTTAGGCTCAGCCTTGAGGGCTTGAGCCAAGCTTATTTTTGAGCCAAGTACATGTTCTGGTGGCCCATGTCCTTGTCACTGTGTTACAAACTTGGATGGGCATCTCAGACTGTAGAAGATAGCAGAATGATTACTTCTGGAAACTTAAAACTGGTTAGAAGGACAAGTAGATGGAGAGAAAACTGAATTCAAGACCAAAGTATCTAGCAGAAGTGAAAAGGATTTTCTGGGAGGTGGAATTGTTGCCATAGGGTTTGTTTTTGAGAAGGTTTGGAACAAGATGAAGCAGTCTAGTAAAAAAAAAAGTTTATTTGGTTTCTCTAATCAATTTGCCTCCAAATGTTTTTCCTCAAGCTTGAGCTCACTTGAACATGGCATGACAATTTTCTTGTGTGTATTTTTCCTTACAGTTTTAAAGACCATTTTGCATGGAACAAGGTGACATCCTGCATCCATAACATCTTGAGTGGGCAAAGATGGATTGAACACTATGGAGAGATCATCATAAAAAATCTAAATGATGACACGTGCCACTGCAAGCTGACTTTCATAAAGGTAACCACAGCAGTGCTGGCTCTGCCTTTTCTAACAGGCACAGCAGTGGGAGGATGCTCCCTGCTGAAGCTCAGTACTTCTGCTTACAAGCTGTAATTACCTGTGATTCCTTGAAAACTGACTTTGAAGGAACTGCCATTCACTAGACACAAAAGAGAAGCAACAGCTTTCTTGAGTGATTCCACTGGAAATGGAGGAATTATGGGGAAAGGAATATCATGGAATACCTACTCTGGGTTTGATGAGAGACAAAGGCACAAGGTGGCTACTGGCATTGGTTACCACATGCCTCCTGCTGGCCCACTGGCACATGCTGTGCTTGCAGCCATTCAGCAGCTGTAGGACCAGTGCTTATGCAGGGTGTTTCTCCTGATGCTCTTTTCTAGCCTTTTGCAGGTACTCAGAGGAGTTTAAGTAAGAGGCTGGGGTGTTACTCAAAGCTTTTGCTACAGTACAAGTACAGTATATGACTTCTTCAGGAATCGTCCTTATAACTGAAATGAAATTCAGTTTTTGGCAATAGATTACTTTGTAGTAAATGAAAATCAATGAAAATGTCAAGAAATGCCAAAATTTCTAACCTGAGAAATACTTTTATAAATCATCCTAAGAGACTTACCTTAACCTGCATTTTGTGTACCTGATTGATGGAGAAAGGCTCTGCTGGACATAAAACAGACCATACAAATACAAGGGATACAGTACTTCAGTGTACCTATGCAGCATGGCATGCTCCCCAGCAACTTTGGGGTTTTTAAATTTGTTTTCCTGAATACTTTGTGCTTTCTAAGAAGCATTAGGATGATTTTTTTTTTCCAAATACTTACTTGAAAGTACTTACATGTATTTTCAGAGCTACTCTGGATACTCAAAGTTCAAATATTTAAGGCTGAGAGCCTGAAATCTCACACCTTTGATATTGTAAAGTGTTTAAAGTGGAGATTAACGTATGAATTCCTTCTCTTCCTCTTCTGCAAATTTGGGAGAGATGTAGATAACCAAGCCAGGACTCGGGTCAACTGTCCTTGGGCAAAATTCAGGGTCAGCTGCACTTCACCTCATACTGCTCCTAAAAAAGGCAAACAAAATAAATACAATTCTCAACATCAGTATTTTAAAAAGCTAACATACTAATAGGTTTGTATTTTAATGGTACTAACAGCTGTTGTTTGCACTTGACATTGTAATGCACACCTAAATGAACAGTTCTCATTGGTCTACAGCCTGGTGCTGCTGGCATGGCAAAATGGGCTGCACTTGAGCTCTTATGCACCTTCTTTCTCCTTGTTCCTTTTCATTCTAGGCAAAGTATTGGAGTCCAAATGCACATGAGATTGAAGGCAGTGTCATGGATAAATCTGGGAAAGTTGTGCATCGACTCTTTGGGAAGTGGCATGAAAGTTTATATTGTGGGACAACTTCATCTTCAAACTGCATATGGAGAGCAAGTTAGTGATCAGAATTGCTCATGTACACAAACTGGGATCTTCAGTATAAGCTTACTGTTTTCATATCTTTATTATGCCCCAATTTCTTGTTATTTTCTGTAGAATATTAGATTTTTGTCAAGCATTTAAAAGTTACATCAGAAGAATATATAATTTAAATAATATGAGAACTTAATCCCATGGCTGAATTTTCTCCATTCTCCCTCATTTTCATATTTGGGCATGAAGTGAGTATTGAGGACTCTAGCAGGAAGGGGGAAAAAAGGAACAAACTCCTACTGCTTGTGCAGAGAAGTGTTGTTTATTTCATGTGTTGAACACTGGAGGATAGCCCACAAAGCTCAATTCTGTAATGACAGTGATAGCTGAATTTCTCCCAAGCTTGTGGGGTTTTATCCACTGTGTTTTGAAAAAACATTATGATAATAGCATGGCCTTCATCACAGTTGTGCTGTGATTCAGCTGAGAGAACAGAAATCTGTCTTGTTGCAGTGCAATTATCAAGGGGGATGTTCTCTTTTGTCACATTATTAAAAACCTCTTGTTCCCCCAGAATTGACACTGTGGATCAGGCATAAACAAATGACTGGAGGGAGCTTGAAATTTTCTTTCTCAGTGTAATAGCATTTAATTGGAATTCTGAATGTACTCTTTTCTTCTGTAGATCCAATGCCTAAAGATTATGAACAATGGTATGGATTTACACAATTTGCACTGGAGTTAAATGAACTGGACCCACAAACTAGGTCATTACTCCCATCCACTGACACACGTTTTAGGCCAGACCAAAGGTAAGAAGCTTTAACTCTGAAATATTTTCCTTAAATAGTTCTTAATCTTCTGTACACTCACTTTACCCTGAACTCAGACTATTTTCTGTGGATAACTGCAGTGTGTTTCTATTTTTACATTAATGTGCATCTGAAACAGACATTGTAATCACTTATTGAGAAATGGTCTAGTTATTATGGAAGTGTATCCTAAAATTGCCTCTTGGATGTTTCTAGATAACTGTCTTTCCAAGGAGGTTAAAACCTCAGTACTTCAGGTACTGGATGTTGAGCATAGAGTATTTGAGTAACCTAAAACTGAGACACTTGAAACTCCTTTCTGCAGTGAAATTTTAGCTTTTGCAAATTTCCAAGTAGAAGAATCTAATTTAACTGTGACTCTGAGCTTCTTACAAGAGTCAATTTTCCTTAAGTGCTTTTTTTCATAGTGCAGTTGTCTGCAGAGGTAGCTGTTTACCTTTCAAACACTGTGAAATACCTGCTGGAAAGATTAGATTCTTCTGGGGGCAGGAGACCAATTGTTTATATCACTGCTGCTGCAGGTTTCTGGAAGAAGGGAATATTGAAGGAGCTGAAATGCAAAAGCAGAGGATCGAGCAGCTACAGCGAGAACGACGGAAGGTGCTAGAAGAAAACAATCTAGAGCATCAGCCTAGATTTTTCAGGTACTAGATAGCATAATAATTAGCATATACTATCATTTATTGAAATGCTTATTATAGATCTGATTCTGAATTTCCATGTGAGAGGCTCCAGTGTTTTCCAGGGCTCCCCCATATACTTTGGGTTTGTACTTTGGTAATGTAGAATACCCCCGACTTGGTTAAAACTCACAGTTATGTATTAGTTTTTTATTAGTGCATCCCTGAATATTATTTTTTTTTGCCTTGATGGCAATTGGTCTACATTTGAATTTGCCTGAGTGAATGTAGCACCTTTGATTCTTTGAAGCAAACTGGAGTAGCTGGATTTAGCTCAATTACCTCTGCTGAATTCAGTGGGATTGCCTGGTGTGGAAGTGTGCAGACTTTCACTTCCAGGGCTATTTTTGAACATGCTTCCCCTATCTTATGGGGGGAGAATTATTGTTCTGAGGGCACTTTATCTCTTCCTATTGTAAATCAGTTAAACAGGAGACTTGAGGCATCAAAAGACAAAAAGGAATGCTGGTGAGGATGTGGTCTTTTGCCCCCTAGTTTCTCTGTCCCCCTGCAGTGAAAGAGTTGGAGGCAAGATAAATGTTGTATGGGCCTATTAGCAGATCTAGGATCCTATTTTTTCTGGATATATCTATACTGTGCTTCTGAGGAACACTGGAATGGTTTAAATAGGTGCAAAAGGGAATGGCTTACACTACTACATCTGACAAGCTGGTGAGCTAACTCATCACATGCCAACCCCATCTGCTAACGGGAAGCAGGATAAAGGCAAAGTCTAATATTTGATGGTGTTCACAGGGGTCTCAGGTTGAGGGAAGAGACAAGGATTTGACTCCATGTTTCAGAAGACTTTATTCATTTATTTTATGATATATATTACATTAAAACTATACTAAAAGAATAGAAGAAAGGATTTCTTCAGAAGGCTAGCTAAGAATAGAATAAGAAGGAATGATAACAAAGGTTTGTGGCTTGGGCTCTCTGTCTGAGCCAGCTGGGCTGTGATTGGCTATTAATTATAAACAACCAACATGGGCCAATCACAGATCCACCTGTTGCATCCACAGCAGCAGATAATCAATGTTTACATTTTGTTCCTGAGGCCTCTCAGCTTCTCAGAAGGAAAAATCCTAAAGAAAGGATTTTTCATAAAAGATGTCTGCAACACTAATACTTTGTGATTGTATATTCACAATGAGAATTGTGAATAAGAATGAGGATTTGAATCCTTACAATGAGGATTTGAAAGCTGAGATTTATCCTGTAGATTTAAATGGTGGAATAAAGAATTTAATTATTATATAGCAAAAGTATTAGAGCAGATAGGAGTTAATGCGTTTGGCTCTTTAATAGTGATGTTCTCTTGTGAACATGAGATTGAGATGCCTCTCCTTGGCCCACTGCAGACACACCAAGCTGTACTGCCTTGTTTGCAGGCTGCAATGAGCTGCACTGCTCCTGGTTTGTGGGCTGGATTTGGTATCTGTGCATGGTGCTACACTGCATTACACAGCATATAGATGGAAAATATAAGCTTACATTTGTTTAATCTTTCATAGGAAATCCAGCGATGACTCCTGGGTGAGCAATGGAACCTACATGGACCTTAGGAAAGAACCTGGTTTTTCCAAACTGGACAATCCTGTCCTCTGGTGAAAGAGGAGCTAAGTGAAGACATTCTGTGCTGTATTCTTGAATCTGATTTAAAACACATATATATAAAATATAACTATATATCTATATATACACACACATACAGAATGTGTGTGGTGTGTGCATATGTGCAAATCTCCAGAATCATGCTTAATTTAGAATCTGATAATTCATTTGTTTCCTTTACTCAACTATTACAGTGATTGTTTGAATGTATAAATATCCTAACTTCCTTTTATAAAATATTTAATAAATAGTACTGAATGTTAACAGATGGAAAAGAGAGGAGCTTTTACACTACTTTTTCAATGTGTAATAATGTCAGTTCTGAGTTAAATTATGCCTTACTGAATTGCATTGGAGACAGTAGCATCAGCATCTCCTAGCTGTGCTGAGGAAGAGTGCAAGCCTTTGTAACTCAAATTGTAGGTAGGCTTCCACAGTGCAATGAGTAGTTCAGCTGTCTCTGGGCTGGTATAAATTGCTGAAACAGATTATCAGCTGGTGCTGGAATCTGACTGTGATCTTTTGCTGTCTGCAGGAAAGATTTAAGTAAGCTTTTGTTTCTATTAACTTTCTTCTGAGCTTTATGGAAGAGGTAGTTCTGAGCTTATGTCGGTGGTTCTACTGCCTTATACATAAACTGTACCCGGTTAAATGTAGTGCTAGAAAGTCAGGAATCGCCAAAATTTTCCACTGGGAAAAATTTTCACTTCAAATTTATAGCCCCCAACAGGGCAAAAAGAGGAGATCATTTGTATATACTGCTTGAGCACTGACTAGATGAAGAAGCTCTCTCTTTTTCCAGTAAGTGAAATCTTATACAGAGCACGAAATCCTGTGCTTCCATAGCTTCATTTGTTTTTATTCACTTAAAAATTGCAACAGTAAGACTTTTTAAAAAGTAAGCAAACTGATTATTTTAAGCTAGAAATTTTTTCCTAGTATTTTGATATTTTCTACCTCTTAAGAAATAACGTATTTAAAATCTTATATTTAAAAAATTACCATCTGCCTTATGGAGAAGTGTATGGAGTCTTTGATCTTCCTCTGTTTGTTTGTTAAGTTCAGATAGCTATTTAAACGTCTTGCACTAAATCAATTGCATCCCTTTGCTGTAATTTTATACATATGGTTCAATTTGTGAAGCTACTAAACCATAGGTCAGAAATTTAACAGGAAGCAAATGTAGCAGAAGCCTCACTTTTGAATGAAGATTATAGAGATGGGTAGTATTGTTGGGTTTTTTTCATCAAATCACAATGCCACAGTCATTAACAGACTAATTTAAAAGATAGATCAGAAGATAAAAGATCAGTCACACATATCTGCAACCCAAGCCTGATCCATGGTTCTTCAAATCTGCTCCATGTGTCTGCAACTCTGGCAGCAATGCAGTTTTCTATGTGATAGACCTGCATTCTGTCATCACACCCTTTTCTTTTCTTTACATGCCACTGTAAAGACACAAAACAAACCCAAATGCTGGGTTTGTTAAATTGGCTTATGGCTGGAACAACTGGATATGGTATGGATAAAGTAGACTCCTAGGAGGACAGACTAATAGCTTAGAAAAGCTTGCACTTTACTGCAATTGTGCTGCATTGTTCTAGAGAAAATCTATTAAAAATGGATCTTTGTATTATATGTATCATGAAGGAAATACTATGAAGGCTTTAAATTTTAAACAAAATCTGTGGTTTCAGATTAGATGTGTATTTGTACTTTGGTTTCTATTACCTTGAAGCCTCATTGTCTCAGAGGCAGATGAATGCTTTTTCACCATTTTTCATTTTGCCCAGGATCTGCCTCACCATCATTTCCATAATTTATTACCAAAGAAGTTAGCATAATTATATCTAATTAATATGTCTTCGAAAAACTTGACTACCATGCCAGCAGCTTTAAACAAGGCGAGGTTCACACTTATATGAAGACAAAATCTGGGCTTTGATTCCAAAGGAAGTCTCAAACTTTGGGGGCTGTTTGGCTTTTCAAGAAAAATGAGGTTCTCTTCATGCCTTGTTCCCTTCCTGTCTTTTATCCTTGTATTAACTGTCAAAACCTGGCACAGAAATGAGTTGATAATTGCAATTATCCTTGCTGTTGGTAATTACAATTTATACTAAAATTAAGGTTCATTTAAAAACAAAAGAGGGTAGAGGAAATAAAAGCTTTTAAGAAAAGGAGCAAAATTTCTGGAGGCTGCATTAAGCTTGCTCATTGTCATATTTGGCAGCTACTGTGATACTGCCTGATCTGATTGCTGAGTTTGTGTGTTCTGTGTGTGCAGGGGATTCCCCCACGCAGGTATGAAACAAAACAAGTCTCATATGGGGTATTTGAGTCAGGATTTTTGAGAAATCAGACTGGCAGTGCCAAGTCTGATTTCTCTAACACTCCAAACTCTCTGAAATACAGACATGGGATGAATGACAAGAAGCATTGGGCTGAGCAGTGCCTTATATAAAAATTTCTTCATCAAAATTTCTGTACCAAGAAAGTAAACTCCAGAGTTTTAGCACTGTCTCCGTAAAAATGCCTGAGAATAATCCAGGGTGTTTCTTAAATGCATGAAGCAAAATCATTGAACAAGTAATTGCTCCTTTTGTAAATCTCTAGTACACACCTCCAAATACAATGTAACCAGTTGTGAATGATCCTCTGACCCCACATTTCCAACTGCAGTATAGTTTTCCCTGCTTACTTTTGTATGAAGCAATTTGGTTTAGTTGTTAAACTTCTGTTATCTGTATATTAAGAAGTGGAAGAAATTTGTCTTGATGTTAGTTCTGTGTATTTCTGCATGTAAATATATTCAACATTCACAAAGTTAATATATTCTATAAAGTTATTCTTGGTAAAATCTGAAATTTTGGTAATTTTCTTCCCCAAAACTTCAGCTGTGTTAATGGGTACAAAATTTATATTAGCTTTCTGCAGTATAACGAAGACAACTGTTATTCTTAATAACTGACACTGAGGGACTTTTTACCCACTATTTCTACCCTGAATGGTAAAAAAAAAAAAGAATGCATCAGGCAACTTAACTGCTTCCTTTCAGACACAGCTGTGATCCCCAAGGTGTGTGGCTCTATGGACCCGTCTTAAAATTTCCTGATGACCCTTGCCTGCTGTTGTAGCTGTCTTATTTCATGACTTTATAGACACTGCTTAATATGAATTTGGAGGCCAGTTTGAGAAGCACTCATGCAGCTCTGTCTTTGTGTGTCTCTTCATAAAGCAAAACCCTCACTATAAACTTCCATCAAGGTGATGGAGCAGCTCAGGCCTTTGGGTGTTGAGCCCCTGTGTCATTATTCAAGTTGTAAAGCATAGAAAGAAAAAAAATCCAGGGAAATATTTTACATAGGAACAGAAACCCACAGCTCTGCTTTCAGATTTGCAGTCTTGATGCTTAGTTTCTGATTTTGTGTAAATTTGGGATTACAAAACAGCATCACTTGTTCAGGAGGCAACTGTGGGTAGTGTAAAGTGCCCTTTAGACCAAGTGGAGCTAGAATGCGCCATTAATGACTGCATTCCTTTCTGGATCTCTGTTCTCTGAGATATCCTTGATGTGGTAGATTGCCAGCACTGAACTACTTCTTTTAGACACTTTTTGAAATACAGATCCAGCAGTGTGTACTTAGATCCTTTTTGCAGAGCTTAGAAAGTTAGATGCCTGGAAGGAATGCAAAAACCAACACAAATTTTGATACGGAAACATCGTGGAGATCTGTTCTTACACCAACCAGTTTTCTTTGAAGGACTGGAAACAGGATTGCTGCTTTCTTTTAAAATCTGGCCTCTGAAGGACATAATAGTTGCAAACACATTCACCTGTACTGCCTGGCAGCTTAGTGTTGAGTCCAGATCATGGTACAGAAAGAACACCAACTCACGGGACCAGAAATTAGGGCCCAACCAGGGGCAGGTGGTTTCACATTGCACAATGGTCCAGTGCTGGTCTCAAAACAAACAACCCCCCCAAAAAACCCAACCTAACAAAGACTTCACACCTTTCCATGCCCCCCACTTTCCCTCAGCTGTTTACAGTCCTGCTCGGGTTTTCTTTGTGGTCCCTTATTCAGTGTCCTATTTTTCTCTTTATTAAAATAACGTGATGAATAGGAAAACAGTCCATAGCAACAAATGATAGGTCATACCTAGAGGCTGTAGTTAATTTTTTTCCCCATAAATTCCTTCTGTATCTTTTCTTTGACTGTGAATAAGACTTTCTTACCAGTCAAACCTGGTAAGGGTAGTGTGCTATGGAAATACGCATCTATACCTGCTCAACAGATCCTAATTACAAATGTCCTTGCATCTGCTTTTGTGTAATCTCTTGTGTTGTCTCTCCAAATGACCAGCTTGACAGAGCAGGAAACTTTCAGCAGATCCTGCTTTGTTCAGTATGGCTTCTTTTTTGTGTACAACTCATGCAGAGGGGGCAAGCTGAAGAGGAGTGCAAAACTTGGCCCATGGTGCATTTTAATTGCGAGAAGGATGACATCCAACTCGTCCACATATCTGAATACATCTTGCAAGGGCTAGAAGAATGAGATGGTGCTATTGAAATGAGTGACATTAAAATTACAGGGTTTTTTTGGTTGAGTGTGTTTTCATTCCTGAATTATTCCTACAATAAAATTCACAGTGTTCAATAACTCATCCTTTCTATTTTCTAGCTACTGGTGGGTGCAACTTACTCCAGCAGCTGTGGGCTTATAAGAAACTGCACATTATCTGGCTTACCTTTTGAAACTTAGTACATGCTGTAACCTACCACCAAATGTATTACTGTACTGCTCAGTTCTTAGCTACTGCTCTTGCTGCAGCTTTTTGAAAGCAGTAAGAGAAATTTTCCGCGTAAGTAGTTGCCATATGTTCAAGAATAATTTTAAATGGTTCATTTTTTTAAAATATAAATTGTGGATTTGGTGTTTTAATGTGTAAAACAAAACTGAATTAAAGCTTATGAGAATGTTTGGGATGCTGATCCACAAGAGGTGATGATGTCCATCAGCTCCACACATTGGAGATGATTGGCGTCCCTGAGAATCTGATCTTTGTGTTAACAGTATTTTCCTAGTTCCAGTATTGGAAAACCATTTCACATGTATGAGGTATTACATAAACAAAGCTGCTAAATGCTGAATTTGTTGTTTGTCTTGATAGGGCATTAGTGATTTCAGAATGAGGAAAGGTATCTTATGTATTAGAATTATTGCTGACTTTCAGATATTTGAGAAGTCTCTCTGTAGTCAGGACCATCCCTGTTTTCTGCTTCACTCCAAATATTTGTAATAACATTGGAGTACCTTGATGCACAACTTGATTTATTATTTTTGTCTCTGTAAGCAATTTAGTTGGATGTTAATAAATCATATTTGCAAAAGGTCATAGAGCACCCTGACTTTTTCCCAGGGGTTGTAAGCATCTTTCTTCAAAGTTTGTTAGTGGCAGCTGAAACAAATCTCACTGCTGTAGTGATCTGTGCTTTTTACACTTTGCAAAATGGCAAGTAGGAAAGAGCTTCCATCTGCTGAACCCTTATTTATCACTCTAACAATCTGTCTGGAAGTTGTGCAGTGTTCCAGTTGTACTGCTCTGCACAGCTCTGCTGCACAGCCAATGTGCCAGACACTGGGACAGGAAAGGGGGTAAGCTGATGGAATCCATTTACAGCTGGAAGTTTATTCTTAAAAGCAGTTTTTAGCATACAGATGTCCAGCAAAATATTATGCTTTATTATGAGTGCAGAAACCACAAACTAAATGTTTTCCATAAAACAACTTTTAAAAACAAGGAAACATGGTATTTACTGGGTAAAATAAATAACTGGAAAGAAAGGATAGAAATGTGGTAGTTTTCCCCTTAGAGATGGTGATTCAGGACAGCTCTGCCAATCAGACTTCAGTGATGTCTCACAGTCCCACCATAGTGTATAAAATGCAATATGGATGGACTAGGATGAGAGTACAGTGAGTGTAACTCCTGACCAACACGAAATTCCTGACTGCAGTTCTGCAGCACTTTGCAGCCTCAGTGTCTGCAAAGATTTGGTGGGAGGGAGCATGGAGCATTCAGAAACAGCTGGGAAAACTGGATCTCTGGATTTGTTACCATGCCAAATATCCTCAACTGTGGTACATGGCAGAATCAGGATAGAGGCCAAAAGCAAAACAGTCTTTACAGTGGGCCAGAATCAGCTCCTGGATTTTTGAAATCCAGCCATTTTGGTTCTATTGGGTTAAGAACTTTGGAACTTTCTCATCATGTCAGGGGGAATTACTTCATTCCTGATTTATTTCATAGAGATCTGATACTGTTTAATTGGTATCTAAAATAACTAGCATTTAGTTCAAGTTGCTGGGAAAGTTCTGGTTTATAGAAGCAGTAGTATCTTTTTCATTATAAAAGGGAGAGGAAAATTGCAAGGGATGCTCATTATTGGTGCCCTACTCATGAGCACCCAGGGCAGCAGGAATTTCTCTTGCAGAGTGAATTTCTCATGACTGCCCCAGAAGTTAATACCACACCAAGTACCCACAGTGTGGTCAGTGCTCCCCAGACAAAACAGGCTGTTCTCCTCTACAGAAGTGCAAGATAAACTTGGAGAGTGTAGAACTTGCATCCAATTTGTGTTTAAGAGCAGCTGTCTTTTCATTTACAGTAATCTCTATTTTAAAGTCATTTTGCTTACTGCAAAATGATTCAGACCTTCATAGGGTGAGGAAAAACAGTGACAGCTGAGCAAAGCTTGCTCTACATAGTAACCAACACATCTTGGCTTTTTGTTGTTGTTTTTTTATGGTCTATAAATTCTATATTATATATAGAATATATAATTATATGTTATTTATATTGCTTTCATGTTGCAAATGTTGCTGTCTGTGCTTGGTTTATTGATTTTTAATTTAGACCTCTCTGTTTTATGCATAAGAATTTGTGGAGTTACTGTTTTTAAATGGGGTTAAAAGCTGGCCAGAATCGAAATTCTGATGTATACTTAGGAATTTGTATCTTTGCTTACTCTGTACCAAGGGAAATATTTGAAATTACTTTGTGCAAACTCTCATTTGAGGTAAATCAACATTGCTCTACTGAGCTGAATGTAGCTGAGGCTTGAGTTAACTGAGAATTTGTCTCTGTGGGCTCACTGATGTAAGTTTTTACAGGCTCTTGAACCAGTAATGAATTCCTGGAACACAAGATGATGTGTATTAACATCCGCTGTTTCTGACTGTAATTTCAGACTCCAGGAATTATTGTCTTCCTCTAAATATTAGGGTACTACTTATCCTTGAGGATTTTATGTGCTGATGTTTCACATGCTATTCTAGTAAAACCAGCTGTTAAAATTCAAAAGTACTTATTTTTTGCTTGCTTAACATTTTAAAACTTCTTGATAAAAATTGTTTTCCAAAATTACAAATTCCTTACTTTTCAGCTTGTCTCAAAAAAAAAAAAGAAATAAAGGCTGCAGTAAGGCAACTTTGAATTACTGCCGTAGATGCCTTGAAAAATCCTCTCCTCCTTTGGTTTTTATGAGGATGTGTCTGCAATGCCTAGATTGCTGCCTAAGGCAAGGAAGATTATGTAGATTTATCAATAGATGAGAACCTGTCTAAGAGCTGAAAGAGATTTACAGTTTTGTTTACTGCAAGGTTTGTTATAATTTTGGCAATTGACAGAGTGAAGATGGAGTGAAGTCAAGAGGTCATCCTACTTGTATTCATTGTTTGCTACTTGCACTTCGGTCAATGAAGCAAACCCTGTAAAGGCAACACGAGCTATATAGGGTTTTTTGGATGGAAAAATCAATTATTCTTACAAGGTTTAAAAATAGTGCACCAAATTATGAAGTTCTTTGGTGGGGAAAATCTTTTACTAAGGACTTTGCCGAAGAGAGGCACTGCAAATTGGTCAGTTAGGGCAAGCATGACTTTTTCTGATTTTTCTAGTTACTAAAGAATGGTGAGTCTAGTCCTTCCTTAACATGTCTTCTTTCATTCTGGAGACAGACTAAAGCTTCAGTTAAAGGTGATGCAGGGTAGAGTACTCCAGGATATTATATTCTTATCACCTGTGAATATCAGGAACTGAAAAGAGCATAAAAAGAGCATGTGCCACATCACAGGGAAAATAAAAAAGCCCTAGTAGGAGCTCCATTGTACTTTATGTAGGTGCAAAGCTTCCTAAAGCTGATGCTCGTGTGAATGCTTTGGTGTTGATAACAACATGAATTGGTTGTTTGACGTGGTGGGAGAAAGGAATGACAGGAAACAGTAAATGTTGAAATATGATTCTCAGTATTGAAGTGTGCAGTCATGAGGTCCTAGGAAAAAGGAGTAACTGCAGTTCATGCTTTCCCAGTACCAGCTGCTCATTGTTTCCTTTCCTGACAATGCTCCCTCTCAGGATACAGCTGGTCTTCCTTCTCTTTTGGAAACTGTATTGCTCACACTGTGGTACGTCGGCATTGGCAAGGCTGGACAGTAACTGTGGAAGAACCAAATAAGCCCCATCTCAAGCTGACAGCAACTGGTTCTGCAGGAGAAGCACAATCCCATCTCCCAGCTGCAAAGAGCTGTCTCTGGCAATAAGAAAGCCACCCACCCCAGGGTACTTGCATCATCTGTTACAGATGCCATTCACCCAAATCACTGCACCATCCAGATAAACAAGGGCAGTACAAGCAGCAAGGACACCAGTTTTAGTCCTGTGATGAAGCAAATAAACTACATTTTTAACTGTCAGAGAAGAGGCCAGCACTTCATTTCATACATGAGGTTCTCTTCCAGCACAGTGAAGACCTGGTCTGCATGTGGAACTGCAATGTAACAAATAGTGTCAACAACCTGGAGTTGTGTGACTCTGTCCCGGGCCACCATCAGTATAAATCTGCAGGACAATGACTGCTCTTTAGTTCCCACTCTGTTCAGAAGGGCAGCTGCAGCCTTTTCACAGAATCAGTCAGGTTGGAAGGGACCACATTTGATCATCTGGTCCAACCTCCCTGCTCCAGCAGTGTCATCCTAGAGCACGTGGCACAAGATTGCACCCAGACAGTTCTTGAGTGTCTGCAGCAAGAGACACTCCACATCCCCTCTGGGCAGCTTGTTCCAGTGTGGGGTCACTCACACAGTAAAGAAGTTCTTCCTCATGTTCAGGTGGAATTTCCTGTGCAGCAGTTTCTGCCCATCACCTCTTGTCCTATTGCTCAGCACCCCTGAGAACAGCCTAGCTCCATCCTCTCTGCACCCTCCCTTCAGACACTGACAGACATTGGTGAGGCATCAGACGACATCAGTCATCTCTTCCAGAGGCTGAAGAGGCCCAGCTCCCACAGATTTCCTTGAAACAGAGATGCTCCAGTCCCTTAATGATCTTTGCTGGACCTGCTCCAGGAGCTCCATGTCTCTCTTCTGCTGAGAAGCCCAGATTGGGACACACTGCTTTTATATCTACCAATCTGTTTTGACCCAAAGCACCCTCTTTATGGTACCTGCTGTCCTTTAGGGCAACACTGTTGCATAATATATAAAGAGCTCCCATGGAATTACCAGCCACACACTTTTTAGCTGCTTGCCAGCCCTCACTCCTTGTTTCAAAAAGAAATGTGTTCCTTTTTCATCCTGTTCTCTTTTATGCAGAAAACCCAGGTATGTTCTTACCCACTGTTCTTACCACTGCCTGTAGGACATTGAAAAACAAACACTTCACATGCTGAAATTAGGGGAAGCAATAGCAAGCTGAAAAATGAAGTGACTAAGAAGAGATATGAGGCCTTCTTCTTGGTACCCAATGGGGCTGTCACCCCAGTGGGAAATGGGATAGGATTTTAACTTCTGTCCTCCTCTGAGTGTATGTTTCTAGAGCAGAAGATGCAGACAGCTCCTGGCAGCTCCTGCTGCAGAGCCCCTGGGAAGCTGCAGGAGTCCCGACTCACTTGCAGGAGCAAAGCAGCCTCACCACTCTTCAGGACCCTCTGTAGCCACTGACTTCTTTGCTGTTTGTGGTCTTCTCCTCAATCTATCTGCCACTTTTATGGGCCATGGCTTGCTTCAAAGACTGATAAACAAAATCCTCAATTTCTATCTTTGTGGGCACTTAAAACTACTTTTTAATTTTTTTTTCTTTTTTGTTCTGGAGAAACCCCTTTCACATTGTCCTGGAAAAGGAATTTCTGCTATTGCTCCTGCAAGAGAGACTGAGCTGACAACAGGTAATCAGAAGGGGGATTATGGAGTTGCTAAACAACTAGAAAAGAAAACAAAAAAGACACAAAAAACCAAAAGGGAGAGAGAAAATTTGTTTTAAATCACAATAAAGGTATTGCTACAAATGTAGTACATAACATGCATCTGGTGTTACTCAATGAAATATTAATGTTAGCTTCTGAACATTTTGCAAGGTTGGACTATGGCCATGCTCCAGTTCTGCAGCAGCACAACACGAACACCATCCATCTGGCTGCCCCATGAGGGACTGCAATCACATACTGCCCATTCTTCAGAAAATTCTGCCCAAATCATTTGCTCCCACCGGTGCATAGTGAGGTTTCTTGAGGATGCTTGTGCATACACACTCAGAGGATGCAAAAGGAATTGCAAGAAGCATAACATATCTGGAGAGCTGATCAAAAGCAAATTTACAGCCAGTTTTTCTCGCTACAGGCAGCTTCAGCCATGGGCTCTTTCCCAGGGATCTTTTAACTCTTTTTGTTGCTTTTGTTGCTTTGCCAATTTTGTCCTAAATCTTCTATGTGTTCTTTAGATATGCTTTCCTTAGTATTCCAGTAACTTTAGGGTTGTCTATAAATAGCAAAATCTCTAGGAACTGCCCCAATATTAGGGTGACATTTTTACTGATCTGAAAATTTAACAGTAGAATAATTATGAATGGAAGTGCAATTTATTAAAACAACGTATATTATGTAAGCATTCACAATCAGTTGCCTAGCTGCCCATAGTAGTAGGCACTGTCCAACTCTGTATGGTGCCCTGTGCTGCTGCACAGTTAGATTTCAGAGCAGTGCCAGAAACCCTGACAGAGTGCTTACAGTCTGAAAACTGTACATGTGCAGAGATGAAGGACTTCATTTTTTGGAGGCATGGTGACAGGTATTCTCTGTTTGCAATGTTTTATTGAAAAACAAAATTCTAGTAATTTTTATTTAAATACAGTTTGTCATTTTGACTTTGTCACTCCTGTTCCAACTGGCCAAGAATTAAACATGTAGAAAAGAGAAAAAAATTAAGAAGCTTGAGGAAGAAGCTAAATTTTATATTTTATTACTGATACATTTTCTAGGCTTTTGAAGTTTAGTGTAGTCTAATACTTTTAAAATAACTGTTTATATAGGACATACATGAAAGTTGTTTGGGGCTCCTACACAATAGTTTGAAAGCCATTCTTTTTGGCTAATTTATGAGCAAGTTTTACTACTAAATAGCTTGAACAATACAGCAGCCAGATGGTATTTGATAAAACATTAATGAAACCAGATGGTTTCTAATAAATTATTATGGAAGGCTTTTGAGATGTGTAAGAAATGTTATCTATTCCTAAGTCTTCATTTATCACTGTTGTAAAAGAAATAAAGTTCTGTGTCTGCCATCTAATCTACAATTTAAAGTTAGAAGCAACAAGTTTATACAAATTCATGCAAATTTTTCTCCATAATATTATTGAAGACATCACAGAATCATTGCATGGTTGGACAGAGTGACAGAGGGGAGCCCTGTGCCACAACCTGTGCACTACAGAAAGGTGTGGCACTACTTCCCCCCATGCCAACATGAGTGCTGAAGGCAGAGCTCTGACTGAGCTACAGCAAACAAGTTGTACTGAACACATCTGTCTCCTGCATCTCACCATGGCACTCTCCAGTGGTCCTTCCAAGGGACTGGAAGGTCCAGAAGTGAACTCAGTTTTCCTCATATTGGTCTGTAAAGGTAGCAGAGTTGAACCTGGCAATACAAGATAGTCTCTCAAGAGTGGCCAAAGTGATCTCACAGCAAAATCTTCAGATGGGTAAAGATGTCACCCTCCCATCATCAAGAGCAGAATGCACAGAAGCTCACAGGAACGGGTAGGGGAGCACAGCAGAACGGTTCTCTGGCTGTTCTGAACTCACACAGCCCCTCCTGGCTCACTGCACCCTCCCACTCATCCCCCCTTCTCAGGACACGGGCCCTTGCTAAGCCTGTGACTTGCTGCTGGCACGGTGGCAGGGCTGTGACAGCCGTAACAGCAGGAGAGGGAGAAAGCTGTTGTGTGCAACAGGAAATGTTTCAGAGGACACAATGATAGAGGCAAAAAGTACAGAGCATCCCAGCGAAACAGGACATGAATTTCAATGTAGAAGAAAAATGCGGCTGGTTAGTTGATTTGAAAGAAATGCAGAAACAAACAAAAACTGTTGCTCAGATCTTTTATTCTTACAAAAGGAAGTGGAGAAAAAAAAAGAAATTAATTCTTTTGCTGGTGATTTGGCTTATGTTGCTGGACACCTTTTAAAAGATTTGCTACCCCAAATATCCTTCTCTTGTAAATAGAAGCCCAAAATAGCTTCACATTTTCTTCCTACTTCCTCCACTAAGGTCAGATGAGCCTTCTCCAGCCAACATGAGGGTTTTTATAAAGGCCTAGCATGCAGCGGCAGAGAGCTCTGGATGACCTCTGGACACCTCGATATACAGGCACAATTTTAGTGAGTGCTTTCTAGCCAGGCTGGATGCAGCCTGATGGCTACAAGGTATTATTGGCCATTAGTACTGCTGTTCATGCTGTGAAAGCATTTTTTAAAGTTTTTAAGATAGAGTTAATTCAAAAAAGCCATTTAAGAAGTTCTCCCTTGCAACTAAATTTGGACAGACATCATAATGTCAATGGTTGAAAAAAATAAGGCCAGATTATGCCATCACACAAAAACAATTAAATTAATACCAAATGCATATAGGATGCAAAAACCTTTTCCGTTTCTGGCAGGAATAACCATTCTGCAATGCTGACATCTTGTGGTGGCATGCTCAGTGACTTTTTTAAGTGTCCTACCTGAGGAATTTCACACAGCCATACTCAAAAAGCATACAGCTATTTTGCTGGGGTCTTTTTTCCCTTTCAGATTACTATCTTTTGTGTTATTACTCACTTAGTATGTGCATTACTCATTTTTAAAGTTGTGGCTGTGAAGCCACTTGCCTCACTTCACTTGTTTAAGAGGTAGCCAGAACTTGCCCCATACCAAGAGCAGTTTGTTCCAGAGGGAAAAGTTTCTGGTTTTCTCCCCTCTGCTCCTCTCCAAGATGATGTTCTCAGGCAGGAGCAATGCAGAAGGATCGTCTAGGACAGCAGTGATGCACTTGATGCTTCAGCTCAGGAGATGGAGTCTGTGGCTGACAGACCACGCTGAGATTGTGTATTCCTCTGACTCAACATTCTCCCTGCTGGCATCCCAGCTGGTCATGGAGTAACCACGGGCTGGGAATTTTGACTGTGCAGCGCACCTGAAGAGCATTTCCATGAAGACTGAATGTTCCGTCCTAAATGTCTCTCATTTGCAAGCCCAAAGTTAATTGCTGCATAGCCCCAAAACTGTTTGCTAACAACCTGTGTTTCTGTTTCTTCTAGTCAATGAGACACATCTGAAAATTACCCTATATCAGCTGGTGCCATTCAGATGGATAGAAGATTTCTGTTGAAGACTTTTTCTTAAAAACATTTAAATATTCCTGGTGTGGATACTCTCTATTTGGTGTGCATGCAACTGCTGGTAGTGTCCTTAAAATTACCAGCAAGTTTCACTAGTTTTATTTAAATCCCACCTCCCCAGTGGATATTTCCATAGCAATGTGGTTCAGTGCAACTTCCTCCCTTATTTCTCAAAATATGCTTTAGCAGGCTCTTGCATTTGAAATGATCACACATTGCCACTCCCTGGAAAAACACATGATCGCTTATGAAACGTGTGCTATTACTGGCCAGATTATTACTGGAGCTAGCAATTCTGCAGCTCAGTGCTGATCCTAAAAAAGAGATCTCCCGAGGATGTGTGGGTACTTTTTTCTCAGGCAGGGACTCTAAGAATGGAGCTTTATAATACAATTTCATTAGTTCATAAAATTTAAACTATCACAAGTACAGGTACTTAGTTCCGTTCTGGCTACTTGTTCAAATTTCTGTAAGCAGGTGCAACCCCAGAATGAAGACGTTTTATCATTGAATCAATAAGGATGTCACCTGGGGAAATCAGGAAGGGGTGATGGATTAAAATCAGCTGAAAATCATTGGAAGGTTTGGATGCTGCACGTAGCTAAACAGAAGAAATGGATCTACTTTACCTATGTGCATCTACTGCTCTCTTTCACCCAGGACTGTTCATTTAAAAACATTAAGCTTTCACCTTCCTTTTTTTCCGAAGTCAGGGCGTTAGTCCATTACAGTCTGGTGATGTGACATTTGTGACCTTACCCCCAGCCTCAAATGCTCCCTGTTCAAACCACAAGAGAAGTACCCAGCCTGCAGCATGGTTCACTCGAAAAAGATTTATTTGGTATTTATTATAGTGAAAAAAACTATTCTTTGGGTTTTTGCAGACTCATCTGTTTCTTACTGGATCATTCCTTTGGCATCATGAACAACCAAGTTTTTTCATTGTAGTGTTTTGAGACGGCCGAGATACTGTGACAGCACTCAGGATTTCATACCGTGGTTCACCAACCTGCCCCAGGCTCCACTGACCACACTTCTCATTTTCCACACTGCTGCCGTTCAAGGTCCCCGGACTGGGGACCTTGACTTGGGAGCTCCCGTTCGGTGCACGGTGGCTTCACAAGGCCCGCAGTGCCAACCCAGAGCTGCAAACTCGCAGCCAAAATCGTGGCAGCGCTGGTGCTTCCAGCGGACTTGGCACCGGCCCCGTGCACTGCTGAGCACGGGAGACCCGAGCCGGGCTTGAGAGGCTGTCACAAAGATGTCCTTATCGCTCGTGTCCTAGAACATCGCTGTCACGCAATTAACTGGAGGGAAGGACACCTGCCAGTGCTATCTGCCAGGGTGCAGCCATACAAAACCGTCTGTCCCATCCCAGTGGGAATTTTCCACTTACAGGGCTGCCCCACACGACACGTGCCGCAGGGGGCCTGTGCCGGGCCACCGCCCCACGCAGAGGGACACCTGCAGCGCTCCGTTCCAACCCTCCCGGCAGAACGGTCAGCGCCCGAGGGAGCTCGGGCAGATGGGCGGGATGGCGAGGGAGGCAGAAGCCGCCCCCAAGGCTCGCAGAGGATCGCCCTGCGCCGGGCGGCGGCTCCGCGCCTCAACATGGCGGAGGCGCCCCGGGCGCGGCTCCGACCCGCCCGCACGGCCCGGGCACCCGGGCGGGGCCTGCGCTCCCCCCGCCGCGCCCTCCCGGCACGGAGCCCCCGCTGCTGCGGGACCTGCTCGCTGAGCTTCGGCCGCGGGCCCTCGCCAGGGGCGCGGCGGGCTCGTCACGCCCCGCGGGCGGAGTGCGCCGCATCCCCAGTAGCGGCGGCGGCGGCGGCGGCGAGCGCCGGGAATGCCGTGAGTACGGGAGCGGGCCCGGGGCGGCGGCGCGGCCCAGCCCGGCCCTGCCCCCCTCCCCCGGCCGCTGCCACTCCGCCCTTCCGCGGCGTACGAGCAGCGGCTGCGGCCTCCGTGCCGCGCCCCTTTGTCCGCCCGCCCCGCAGGAAGCCGCATGGCCGTGGTGCCCGTGCGGGGCTCCGAGCGGTGGCACGGCGGGGCCGTGCTCCCCTGCCCGGGCCGCTCCCGGAGAGGCGGGCGGGACCCAGCGCGGGGCCCTCACTCAGCCGTGGCAGCCCGCAGGACGGCGCCCACGGCCAGGGAAAGGCGGGTGCCACATCCCTGCGGGGTGCCCGAGGCTGCGGCACCGGTGTGTGCAGGCACGTGCTGCAGAGCCCTCGAGGAACAAACAGAGGGCTTCAGCCAGGGCTAAAACATTTTGGAGGTGTTTTTGGGGACTACGTACGTTCAAAACCTGTAATGCATTGTGTGGGCAGCCCTGCGAGGCTTTGTGTATTAGCTCTTAAGGGGTGTTTTGTTTTTTTTTTTTTCTTTTTAATTTTAATTTTCTAGAGAGGAGGTGAAAGTAACTCTGATGTTCTTTAATAAAACATGTAACGTGCATGTCGTCACTTCCATGCCCCCGTTCCCTTCCGATACGGACTCATACTCCTGTAGGATTCCAGGGCCATTACCACTCCTACACAGTGGTTAATGCCTAACAGCCCTTCTAAAGCTAAGGCTTTAGTCTTAAAAAAGCTTCCTCTTCGGCTTTCAGACATTGCATTTCCTTACAACTTGGGTCTTAGGTTAAATGCAAAAAAAATAATTGTGTTTTATGTGAAAGATACAGAATGTAAGAAATATCAGGCAACTGTTTGCTTGCTTTTGTACTGACAAAGGCAAATAGCAATTGCTCATTAAATGTCGCTTAGGATTTAATGTCCCACTATACTGAGTTAGGGAGCTGTAAAGCAAAGCAGGGATGAGATTTGTTTAGGTAAATGGTGAAATAGGTTTCATTGTCTTCACTTGTTCTCATTCTTGCCATTAAATAATCCTCCTGTAGTCCAGGTTCAGGCTAATTTTAGATTTTTTGGTAGGCAAGGAAGGTACTACTTCTTTTCTCTTTCATGCCTAGCTATCTGCAAGAGTGAATTCACTCTGACAGGCATTTCCTACCGGCTTGATACTTTCCCTTTTATTTCTGTCAAACCAAGCGCAGCTCTATTAAAATTTGCAGGGGAAGAAACTCCCAAGGCAGAGCTTTCTTTAAGCTGGGTCTGTAACTGCTCCCTGGCCATTGGCTCAGGATGCCACTGAGCCTTGTGGCTGTGTTAAACCCCTGATGTTTGGGGGCATAATTGCTCTGTGTCTTTGGTCTGGGAAGTAGTGAGGCAAGGTATTTGGGGACATTGTCAAATTTGTGTGGAAGGTGCTATATCCAAAGATAAACAGGAATTTGGATAGAATATTCTTGATTTGCAGGTACATCTGCACCAGCAAAATATGCTCCCTGCAAAGACATTACCAGCACAGCAAAGTGTGGGAGACACTGCCATCATTTTAAGCGTGAAAACTGCCCCATCTCTCCTGCCTGGTGAGTCTTGCTAGTCCTCAGAAGCACTCTGTCCTCTTCCCTGGCTGTTCCTTTTGCTAGTCAGGAGTGGTGATGGGGAATGAAGGCAAAACACTGTGAACTGGAAGTTTTACAGACCAGTGCAGTGGTTCGTCTCATGAGATTTAGTGAGTTTGTGAGAATGCCAAATATTAGGACCTGGTTTTGCAATTTGTTTTATTACACCACCAATATACTCAGAAATTGGTGGCCTTTTTAATTTTTTTTCCCCCAGAGACTATGCCCATGTGAGCTGGCTATGTAGCCAGGGGATCAGGGTGAGTGAGCTGTCCTGACAAATACAAAAATGTTTGTAGAAGGTTTTGCTGGGCAAAGGCAGCTAATGCAGGCAGTCAGAATTTTTTTGGTGTTCCCCTACATAACAAATCAGTCACTGTCTGGCTGTTTGCAAAATACAGACTCCTGCAAAAGAAGTCCTGTGGATGAAGAAAGCTAGTTTTCGTTTGAAGCTTTATTTGTTTTTTTTTTTTCCTTTTTTGCTGCAGTGGATCTGCACTGCATTATTCTGTTAAAAGTGTTCTCATTGAGATTAAAACCAGGGAGATTAAGGAGGAGACATAAGAATGTAAAAAATCAGTCTGAGTTCAGTTTAAGAGAGGGTCAGAGAGCAAGAAGTCACTGGAAATACTCCCAGTGCCCACAGCTGAGGTTGTGCTGCAGGGTTTGCTGCAGTTGCAGTGAAAGCTCCAGATGACTCCTCAGTAAAATGCTGTGTGACTTAGACATTGCTCAAATCCTTTTGATGCAGGTGTTGTTGGAAAACACCTTTTATTTGTAACACAGACTAGGCTATAGATGATTCATGAGGAGGTCAGGACCTCATCATGAATTGGTAAATACTGTGTGGAATATCTGAAATGGGACTTGGGAAAAACTAATGAAAAGGTTAAGTTTGCTTCTGCAAAAAGGCATTTTTTGCCAATAATAAAAGAGGGAGCCTGTGGTCCAAGCACTAATAATCTGTATTCAGGTTTTTGTGTTCTGTCAGTAATCCTGAGTGCTCACTGCAATATCAGTTTTTGTTTGAAGTCTGTCCTGCCTTACTCTAGTCTGTGTTTGTAAATGAGAAATCCAAGATGTGTGTGGAGCAAGACAGGTAATTAATAATGGAAGTGTGAATACCCAGCTGAGATGTCTTATGATCTTAGTTGAACTTTCCAGTCAGTGTCAGCTGGGGGACTTAAAGGAAGGCTGCTGGATTTAAAAAAAAAAAACTGATTTAATTCTGGAGATACCATTAACTCAGATAACACAGAGTTGAAAAACTAGAAAGACTCTTTAAAAATATCAAATATTAATTTATTAGAATTGTTTATTTGGCACCTGTGAATGGTTGTTTTTACCATTTATTCTGTGTCTTCAGCCAGTCTCCCTTACTGGAAGACATTCCATGTAAATACAGTAAAATACATTCCCAGGGATAAGGAAAACCTTACCTTATAAGAGATGCTGATAATTTTTAATTAAAATCATTGCAAAGCAACAGTAAGATAATGTATGTAGTTGTGTAGGGGATATGTATAACAGTTGTGAATAACAGTTGCAAATAATGTATGTTCAATTTAGCTGTAGTTATGCAAATGAAAAAATAGAAAATTGGAAGACATTGAAGGTAAAAAAGAGTTCATAAATAAAAAAATTAATTGGAACTTTCCAGGGGTGTAGTTCAGAAACAAAATTTAGTAACAAAGATGCCAGCTCACGTATTTGGTGCTTTTTATAGAACAGTTGTTATTATCCATCCTTGTGTTTACTCCCTATTAAAAAGATCAAGATAATTTGTGTGAGTAATACCTAATTGCCTCGTGTGGAGTAAGTTTTATGTTAGGTAATAAAAGAAGGATCCTGTGGGGAGGCAGAAATCCTCTGCCATTGCCCCAGTGCTCTCCTCATCACAGCTGGTCTCTACAGGGTGCTTATTAGTAGATGCTTTTTCACAGAATTTCAGGTAAGCTGTGTAAGTTTTTCCTCCCTGACAGATTAGTAACCTGTGAATGTTCCTCTTAACTAGAATTCTTTTATTAGTTACTGAGAAAACTTGCACTGGGACAAGTAATTGGAACTCCTTCCCAGCTTGGAGTTGAGAAGATAGAGTGAAAACACCATGGTATTCCTTTGTTAATACCAGTTCTGTGAAGGACTTGTTAAAAGGACAATGTAAATATTTATAATTTCCAACTGTAGTTGTTTGAAAACAGATGCATTCTTTCAGGCTTTAACTGATTTCCCACGATGTTTGCAAAAGCAACGAAGAATTTTGTGAGAGAAACTGACAGTGGAGGTGACCTGATCCCTGTCTCCCACTTGAACGCCTCAGACAAGCTGCAGCTTTTGAGCTTAGTTACGAAGAGGAGGAAGTTCTGGTGCTGGCAGAAGCCCAAGTATCATTTCTTGACAGTCACCCTGAGTGATGTGCTTACTGAAGACAAACCAATAAAACCAGGTAAAGCCATACTTGGGCAGCACTATTACTGCAGATAAAAACAGTACAATCCCTAACCTGTTCTGTTATTATTCTCAATTATGTTATTAGAGGGCTCCTTTCAGAGGAATGTTCTGAAGGAATCCTCCATCCATGGGAATGAGATGAATGGATCTTTTCTCACTTGACCATTTATGTAACTAAAACTGGTAGTAATAAATGTTGGTTAAAAAAGGAAGAAAGTTTTGCCTGGGTAGAGTTATTAAATTAAGTGCTGAATGTTGTCAGGCTGTATAGTCCTACTGTTTAATAACAGTAGCTGTCTTGCAGCTACAAGAATATCCCTAGAATATTATAGGGGCTTGTATGTGATAGTAGTGTGAAACTGTACTGTAGTAGTGTGAAACTGTACTGGTCAAAAGCAGTGAATATACAGTGTCTGGTTGGTGTTAGTAGCCCAGGGAATGCTTCTAGGACAGGCCAGGTGAGTTTTACCACCCATTCTGTTTGTCTTGCACAGACTGTTAAAAAAGGTTGACCTTTGTACTTTTTTCTTCATCCAACTATAGCAATCCCACACATGTTTTAAGATTAATGAGAAGGAATCCCAAATTCTGGACATGTCATAATTCCATACAGTAAAATAGATAAGTGCCTAACCTAAGATCTTAATTGTAGCTGGCTTGGAAATGTAGCTGATTCTGAGTCAACTCTCTGGTTTTTAGGTATATAAAATTCAGAGTTGTTTTAAACCAGTTAGATTTTTCCATTGGTTTTCAGTGAGCTTTGGGAGAGCCCTATGATGAGATGTGTCAAAATAATGCCACAATACTAGCACTGTTGTACAAGCAGGTCTACTTTGTAGTTTTCTTTGTAGCTGAAATAAATTTAAATCATTCTTTATAAATATTTCATAGTGTTTGAGTTCAGCACTTCAGTCACCTTATGTTTTCCTAAAATGGCAAAATACTAAAGATAGTAGGGCAGAGATGATGAAAACATGAAGAGAGCAGATACAAGAGTTGCAGAATTGTAAATTTTTTTATTTACCTCTTCATACTGTTCCTTGCCTTTGCTAACTTGTCATATTTTGTGTAAGTGTCTGTTCCTCCAATCACTTAAGGACAGTTTCAGCACTTCTCTTCACAGAAATTACTGTTATTGCTTTCCTAGTGATTGTGGAGTCTGACTTTGCAAAATATATGGGGAAGTTTGAAGATTTTGTTCAAGGAAGTATTGAAACATCATTTGTGAAGTTCAGCCTGGGAGCTGGAGGGAAAGGTTACGTGGAAAACCAGTCCTCATTTGGAAACCTGAGGAAGCAGGAGGTTGACTTGCAGCAGCTCATGAAAGATGTCAAGGACAGGTATGTTCCTAATGTGGGTGTTGTAGTGGCCAGGAGAGATTACTGAGCTGAAAAGACTTGGACCAGCTGTGGTCACTCACCAATAAATTTTGTGGTGTTGCCAGAGTTTGAAAATTATTTTTATTGTAAGCTTTCATATTCATGACAAATAATATTTACAAAAGTGAAATTCTCCATATTTTGAAATCTTGTTAGTCAGACTTTTCCCTTTCTTGTTTTAAAAACATCTCTCTGTTATTTCATTTTACATTTTTGCATGAATTACCAGCTGGGACAAGAGCCAAATCCTCCCTTCTTTGGGGGACTGTACTGAGGTAACAATCTGGAAAAAAAAAGAATTAGTTCTCTGTGTTACTGGGGCATTGAATATGGAAATTGAATTCAGAACTGCAAATGTTCTTGTAAGCAGGCTTTTTAATTTCGTGTGTGTGAGTGACCATGTTAGAAAATGAGATTATTAGAAGTTAAAGTAATAGCAAAGGTGAGCAAGCATAATCAAGGTACATTCTACTAGCTGAACAAAATATAGATATGTTGCTTCCTGTTATACACTCTATTAACTGAGGGGAACCATGTTCTTTGTTTTCCAAGATATGTAACATTTCCTCACTTCCTGTCCTACTCTGAAATGGAATCTATTTAATGTTGCAATGGAGTGTCATGGACCAAAGCCTGTTTGGCAGCCAGCTGACAAGTCAGGGGTCTGCTCTCTATTGCAGGTCAAGGCTCAGTGGGAGATGAAGGTGCTTTATTTGTGACAGCATTGTACTCTACATCTGTGGCAGGGGCTGTAATGAATTTAAATAGCCTTTGCTGATGCTCTGAAGATAAAGATGATAGGTTTTTGCTATCAGTGCAGAAGTTGTCAGAAGCAATGTAAATTTGCTTTAGATACACTGATGTTCTAGAAATAATCAATTCTCCATTTTCATGGGAACAAATGGCTGGTGTGCCTCTTATTGTGAGCATTCACAAGTCAACAAATTTATTCTAATAAGGCACCTTGCTCTCTTTGTACTAAGTGCCTTATTAAGAGCGGAAAATACCGGGCCAAATGTGTGTACCAAGCCTGTAAAATTAATCTGCATCTAATACCAAGACAATAGTATCAGTCAAGATTTAGAGTCTTGTTTGTAGCACTAGGTAGAGTCCTATGGAGAAACAAACTACAGTAACTTTTATTTAGGATCAGTAAGCTTTTACTTGAAGTTACCTACTCTGTGCACAAAAAGAATCCTCCCACAGCAAATCAGCACATCTTGGAGTTACAATCCTTTATGTAACTAAATACTCAGAAATATATTACCTTCTTTTGAGTGTTGAAAATCAGTAGCTGTACACTGATCTATGTGTGAAGTTGATGTGTGTGCCACTTCATGTGAGGCCGTAGGTCTTAGTTCATAAAAAATATGCTCATAGCTTATTAAAGCTTATGATGCACAGTGTATAATTGAAACTGAGTCAGTCTGCCTTCTGCCAGGTCACTGAAAATGATGAGGATAGCAGAATTTTTATTTTTTTTGCCAGTGTAATGCAGAGGCTCACTGAAAATTGTTGGCAATGCCTTGTAGATGAAATTCTACTTACTTGTTCCTAAATATTCTATGATTTATGATTGATTGTGTCCAAGCTTCAAACTTTCATCTCGTTCATAAGTATTATGTGAAATTCAGGAATGCTGATGCCTACAAGTTAGTGCTTTTTGGATGCAAAACATAACAGTACTTATAAGAGCATGTTTACCTGTCAGGCCTTGTGAAATGTGAGGCAGCAAACTGTTCTTGATGTCATTTAACAGCACATGGTGCTTGTGCTTGTTTGATCAATCATTGTTTCATTTAATATTTCTACATATATAACCTAATTAAGTTGCATTTTGAAAATGTTCTTCTATTAGGCTGATTAAGTCAAAGCTGCCTATTAGTAGCAATAAACTCTAAAAAGTCAAAGCTGATGAACCTTTTAAAATAAGTTACGTGAGTCTTCAGAGTTGAGCAGGCTGAAAGTGCTCAGTAGCAGCAAATCAGTTTCCTGTCACTTCTTAGGTGAACCTTCTGAAGGAGAATCCTACTGATCTTTTAATTAGATTCCAGATGCTGCATTAGCTCCTTTTTCTGAAAAAGGGTGGAAGCTGAAGGATGTGGGCTGGGATGCTTCCTGATTTGCAGAAGCAGTGACATTGTAAATGCAGAACACAATAATTAACATAATATGCAATATCTAAAGTACAGTTAAACAATAGTTTTAGGTACACAAACTTGGCATATTTGCCTTTACATTATTTTTGATTCTCTATTACATAGTGCTTGCTGGTTCACAGAGCACTGTAACATGCTGATACCTGATTTGGGGCAGAGTCCTGTGCCTTTAGCTCAATTGATTTGTTATGGATTTAAGATATTTATATTCCATCTTCTATTTTAAGGCTTTCAGTACTGTCTGCCATCAGGTCCTCTTAGAGAAGTTGATGAAGTATGGGCTGGATGAGCCACTTTTCAGTGGTGCCCAGAGACTCAGCAGAAAGCAGTAGGCACAATCTGAGACACAGGAGGCTCTGTCTGAACACGAGGAGACTCTTTTTCACTGAGGGGGTGGCTGAGCACAGGTTGCCTGAGGAGGCTGTGGAGTTCCCCACCTTGGAGACATGATCCTAGGCAGACTGCTCCAGGTGGCCCTGCTAAGGCAGGAAGTTAGGCCAGATGACTGTCCAACCTCAACCATTCTGTGTTCTTCCCTCCAGTAAAAAGGATTATGAGGATATTATCATCTCTGTACTTCTCATATATTAACAGATTTGCTTGTTTGTTTTATACCATTTCACTAGAAGTCATGGAAGGTGATTGAATGAGAAGTTCTGAGAGGACAGGGCTAGCAGTCAGGCAGTTTACATCCACTGCAGAAAAAAATGCCTGTCACATTTCCATCATTTTGTGTGAGCGATTCCTAACTCTGTGATTAGCGTGTTAGGAAAAGAGTTGTGTTTTTAACAGCATGCTCTGGCATGCCTGAAAGATACTTTCATACTGTTGCATATTGCATTTTAGTTGAATTAGTGAAACTGCATGGTATTGTCCATCCAGAGACAAAAATAAATATCTACTCTTAATCTGAGTACAGTGGAAATTCAGACCATTTTGTGATTTATTGTTTAAAACTCCTTGAGCATTTATGAGTAAGATGAGGAAACCATTCAGTTTCCTACCTAAGCTGCTACATGAGATAATATGAAGTCACAAAGTGTTGTGAGACAGGATTGAATAAAAGCAATTGTGTGTGCCTGTGATTTAAAAAATAAGGAGCATGTTAAATAGAAAATAGAGAAACTACCTTGCAGTCTGAGATGTCGCTGTTATTCTTAGGGAAGATGTTCTGTGAAGTACATGTCAGGTTATTCTGTAGGGAAAATAGTGAAATGCTATCAATAAGCTGACTATTGCAGATGCTGTGTTCTGTAAGAAGTAGGTCAGAGAGGTTATATTTGAAGTGGATTAACAAAAGAAATATGCATCTGTGCTTGGTAGAAAATGGCAGAGTGAGATTTTACTCTCTGACACTCATCTCTATTAGAGCAGGAACAAAGCTGGGTGAAGGCTCTCACTTGCAACAAGCACTGTTTGTATGGAAGAATCAGACTGCTGCACATTATAAATGAAGTGGAAAAGAAGCTGTGAGCAGGAACTGCCTGTGTCTCTGCAGCTGGGAGAGGAGGTGTATTGAGGTGACATTGCCCAGTACAGGACTGAAAAGGTTTTTTTTACTTGTAAGTAGTTTGGACCAGTGAAAATTTGTGCAGAGAGGCAGCAGTGCTGATTTCAATGTGAGGATGGAGAGTACTCACAACAATACCCAATTCCTACAATACTCTTGGTATTTGGAGGAAATTGCCAAGTTCCTTGCTTTGAGGATTTGTGGGTGGGTTACTGAGACGGTTAGACAGGAGTTGATGGAAAATGTTCTATGGCCTCTCCTTTGTGGGAAATCACGTCAAGCTCCATGCCTAAAGGAAAGACCCTCAGTCTCAGCAGTGGGGTTTGGAGCAGGCTCGTGCTCTCTACTTTAACTGTGAGAGCCTGCTATGTTGCCAGGTGTTGTCTGTTTTTTCTTGCCTTTATTTGGTTTCTGCTTTTCTCTTTTCTGACTCCAGTCGGCAACAAATTGCCTTTGTGTCTCTATTGTCTACTACTTTCCTAGTGTGAAAAGAAAAATCCTCAATGAAGGTGAAAGAAGTCTTTGCATTATAGGAGAATAGAAGTGTTTAATCTAGTTAAACATTGAGTGAGACCAAAACGCAAAGAAATTATTTTATTTACATGTTTGACCTGTAAAGCTTCCAGCATAGTAAATCATTGATCACAGGAAGATTGTTTAGGCAGAACAAATAATCAAGCAAATCCCCTAATTTGTATTTTTAAAATAATTTTTATTTATACAGACTTGTACTCTGTGTGTTGATAATGGGACTTGGCAGACCAACATCTCATTATATATTCTGTAGTGTTATTTGTGAGTGCTTCAGCTCAGCTCCTTGGGGTGGGAATGGCAATGGTGATGTAGTACAGATGGCTCAGGGTTGGTGGGGGCTCTTGTATAGTAGAGTGTGAAAGAGATGGTAGGAGCCATGGTTGTAGAATAGAAATAAAAGCTCTGAAACATGACCTGTAAAATAAAAAAAATCAATGCAATTTTTGTGCCTTGCATGCATATATTCTCAGGGATTTAACTTGGCCATCTTGTGTTACTCAGATATTTTCTTATATTCAGTGTTATGCTGGCAAATAAGTTCAGTTCTTGCATATACAGTCATAAACTCAGCAGCCATTGCCCTGCAATACTTGAGGCCCTGCTCTGATTATCAAACTTTAACCCTGTTGTGGATTGCTCTTGATGACTGTTTTCAGTGATAATTTAGATAAGATACTTGCTTACCTCGTGTCATCTCCTGTTTGAGTTGCTGAGGAGAGCAGAATATTTTGCCTTCAACAGGCTGTGCCCCAGTACTAACTCATGATGTGCCCACATGCAACCCCAGAGCTCTGTTTTATGATGCAGAGTTCAGTGCCAGAAGTTTAGAGGAGAGCACTTAACTGTGCTGTCCTCAAAGAGAAGGTTTCTGTTGCTGTGGGCAAGGCTGTGTGTTTGAAAGCTCTGAATTTGGAGCTCACTGAACTTACTGGGCAGAGGAGAACATTTCTGACAGCTTTACAATGGGACACATCCCACTGAAGTCATTTGAGCCTTGGGGCTGTGGCAGTGGCTGGCACACATTCAGCTCTGTGCAGGGGATCCCAGGTCACCTCTGGGCACTGCCTGGGGAGTGCTGCTGCAGCAGGTAGCTCTGTGTGTCCCTGTGTGTCCCTGTCACTCCACAGCCCTCAGTGCTGCAGCAGCTCCTCCAGCGTTGCCTCCAGGATTTGTTCACTGCCCCTCTCTGCAATTTAACATCTTCTGACTCTGCTGCTGCTTCTGCACCAGAGTGTGACAGGGTCTGAGCCAGCCCTGCCTCAGGCAGAATACTGTAGAAGCAGGTGGAAGAAAAAGTCTCTTGAATTTGTTTGGTAATTCATTTGCATAGGTCATATTCTGTAGGTTTCTTCAATTAACACTTACTCAGAAATAGCAAATCTTTATTTAATAGGTGTTTTTCTACCTTTGTTTGAGGGGCTTTTTTTCCTGTAAATTTTGGAGATATCCAGCAAGTTTGTCATCCTCTTAAACAGTCAAAAAATACACGTGAAAGCAAATGACAAATCATTTTTGTGCTTCTTCACTGTTATTTCCCCCCCTGTGGCTCCCTAGGTCAAATGTTAAAACTGCAAGTTCTTAGTGCATTCATTTATATTTTCAGGATGTTTAGCACACCACTTTAGAAACATAAATAATTATTGTGAAGTGTATGATAGGCTTGATAGACTGTAACTAATGGCTCTGGTTTGGCAGACACTTCTGAGAATGGTGAGGTTTGTGGTTGCTTGATGTTTCTTGAATTTTTGCTTAATCCAAAGGTTCATTGCATTCCAAGCATAAAGCATGACTTTGCACCAAATGAAAAAAGGTTATATTAATAATCTCAGGAATGTTTGGGGCTGCTGCATTGCTTCAGAGATATTTTGTTTCCCTTGTCTAAACAATCAACTTTAAGGTTTTCAGACAGTTCATTCCAACTGATTGAACTTTCATATAAGCATGCAACTCTCCAAAGATCAAAAATTGCCTGAGGATATTTTTAATTCAATAAAAACCGCAGCTGACTTCAGACTTATACAGACTGCATAAATTCAGAGCTCCAGAATCTAATAAATCTAAAACTTTTTAATTAAAAGTGGAGATATCTCGATTTAAATGAATTGGTGTCAGACATGTCTTTCTGTCACATTTTTGGGAAATTGCCATTTAGCTCCATGAATAGCCATTTAGAATAAAAGGGAGGAGAAAAGACTGAATAATTTGAGTCGGGGATAGCAGTCCTTTAATCTTCCAATAGTTTTTCTATACCTGTTCATAAAAAATATAACATCTCATCTGAGGACCTCCAGTGAATATTTTGCAAAAGTATAATATAATTGATACATTTTAATCAATTAAATACAATTAAGAAATTGCTTTAACTGTTACCAGAAAGTCTGTTAACACCCCAGAAGAGAAGGTAGTAGATTTTGTAACATTTTCTTAGAAAATAAACCTCCTGTAATGTTTTTGGAGATCACTTTCTGTCTTCTGCTCATTCTAAGAAGAACCTAACGTTAGAATCATTTCCAGCAGCATTTAAACAGATGCTGAATTGTGCTGTGGAGTAGGGATGGTTTATTAAGTTGGTGCCTGGGCTAGGGTTTTGAGCCCCCCCCAAGTTAGTTTTTCTTTCAACTGTGGCAGTCCTGGTCACCAATTTTGAATTTTGTGTCTATACCAATAAATAACACAGGATTTTGAAGCAGGTGAATAATCCCCAGTCTCAAAATCAATGAAATCTTCTGTTTTCTCATTCAGCCCTTTGAAATATTTGGTCAGTGGTGCTGATCCCACTCAGCCTGTTTGGGGTTTAGGTGAGCACTGAAGCAGATCCACAGCAAGCAGTGGGGGTTGGCAGTGAGGGATTGCTGTCCTTGTGTCCCCCAGCCAGCACCCCCTGCCATGGCCATGGCAATGTCAGTGTGAGCTCACAGTAGGAGAGGATTCAGTCCAGTGTCCAAGAGCTTGACTGGTTGGTTTTGTATTACCCAGGAAACTCAAAGTTGCCTTTGCTTCCCTCTTGCTTTTTTCTTTGCTTAGAAAGTATCTGGACAACTTCCATTTTTGCTGAGAGTAGGGAATCAAGAATTCAGTATATATTCAGTATGTATGTGAGGATTTACTGTGGAAAACAGATATTTACTGCTGCCAAATAACAGAAGAGGACATCGTAATTTTGAGGAGGTTGCTCGTACAGAAACCATTGTCATTTTTGCAATAAAACCTTCTTCAAGCAATTAAGAAAATGTGGTTGGTTTTGTTTTTTGGGGCTTTTTTTCACAATTATGGTATTGTTAATGGTGTATTTTTTGTTTTCAGAACAATAGATCTAAACAGTAGTTTGCTGCAACAAGTAATAGAAAGAAAACGTGAAGTGTTGTGCATCTTGAGAGAAAAGATAATCACAACTCAGAGGTGTACAATATCTGAACATATCCAGACGGAAGAGAAAGTCAGTGGTGTGGTGGGATGCACTGCAAAAACAATAAAGGTAAAAGTTCCTAAAAATCTGCAGAGATCAGAACATTTGCACATTATCTGAGAAGAAATTGTTTCTCCAAATGGAATTCAGAGTATTTTTCGTGCTTTCCTAATGTGCTGAACAAACTGCAGTGCTTCATTGTGAAAATTCTGTATGGTAAAATGTTTTTTCCATTGCCTTTCTGGCAAAAGGTGCCATATTTTTGTATGAGCCTGGAATGTAGTTTCCATCAATACTATCAACTGGGATTCTGTTTCTCTGTAGATTCCTGCCTACAGCAGAACATGAAGCAAACCTAAAACTATTCATTGCAATTGAATAGCAAAATGCATTGCTGAATCACATTTATTTGAAAAGCCAAGTAATCATTCATCACAAATGGTTGCAGTGTCTACTGAGTTTTCATATTTATTGGGAAACTATTTGTTTTTGATCATGGGAGTGGAGATTAACTGCATTATGAGGCTATCTGAAAAATTGCCTGTGAATTGAGAAGGAATTACTGAAGTCAAAACATGCTCATTCACTGCAAGTTGTTGTTTTTTTTTTTTTAAGCTGGAAATCACTTGTGTGTACACTGTGTCTCCAGTCGCAGGAATCTGGGAATTGCAGTGTAACAGCCCCCTTTGCAAGTGCCACCTTCCTGGTGCCAGCCTCCAGCTGGGCAAAAGAAATGTCACAGTGGAATTGGGCAAGGCAGGACACTCAAGTGGGTGCCCAGTTCCCATTGACATGGGGCTTCATGTGTGACAAAAGCTACACCTGGAGCTCAACTTTGTGCTAGGACAGGGTAGCTAAGAGTGTGAGAGCTGCTCTTGGCACTGTGTTTCTACCTCATTCTTCATCTAGTTCCTCTCTTAGATGCCTGATGGAGGGTGTAACACTTTGATGAGACATCATGAAGAATAAAGGATATTCTCCCTCTGTATTTTTCACCTTAATTACATGTTTAAGCTATGCAGTAGCTGAATCAGATAAATGGTGAATAAATCTGTCTTGTAGGTTTCAGTAAGTGAGAATGGAAGTCTGATGAAGGATTCTAGCGTGATCCTTGAAATTCCTCCTGCAACCACCATTGCCTATGGTGTAATTGAACTGTTTATAAAGCACAATGGCCAGTTTGGTAAGTGAAAAACTCTTTTTTTTGTGGCACACAGTTCAACTGTGGACAAAGCTGTTTGTCAGACAGTGATTTTTGTGTTTCCCTGTGTGTGAAGGTGATTATGTTGTGTGGTGTCCTTTGCCTTGATAGTTATTTGTGCTAGAGATGCAGATTTAGTAAGTTGAAAACTTTGATATAGTAATGCTTTTTCAGTGGCTTGAATACATTGTAAACTCAGAGTGACTTAGGTTTCAGGGAACCACAGGAGATTGTGTAGCTTGAGCTCTGCTTAAGGCAAGGCCAATTTTTGAACTCTGATCTAAGTTCAGTTAGATCAGATTGCTCATATCCTTATCTATTGTAAAATTTTGATTTATCTTCAGAGATATCATCACTCCTCTGGGCAGCCTGTTCCCATGTTTGACCACTGTGGTAGTGAAGTTGTTTTCCTCAGTATCTGCTGTTTGCTAGTTAGCTCCAGTCTGTGAATGTGGGCCTTGTTCTCAAGAGTCCAAAACTGGACATAGCACTCTGAATGCACTTCCCCAAATTGAAAACTCAGTTCCATCAATCCACCAGCTACAGTCTTGTCAGTACAGCCCAGTATGCAGCTGTTCTGGTTTAGGGCAAATTTGGGAGCAAACTTCAATAACTGCAAGGGCAAGCTACTGATCCTCTCGGATTTATTGTCCATGTCTTTCACTGCAATTTGCTTCCAGCCAGCTGGCCCTTGGCCTGGGCTATTCCCTGTGCTTGTTGCAGAGAGTGACCTGACTGTAAATCAGATATCAACCAGGAGTGTTTAGACAACAGTCATGTTAAGAATAGAATCCTACATTTGGGACTGAAATTTAAACTTCTCTGACTTACACTTTCATTTAAAGATTGCCCTCAGAGTGGTTGCAGAAATGCCCTTGTACTGTTGTCTGGTCATGCTTTACTTATGTCAAGTCGAATATTTTTCAGGTTAAAAAAATGTTGAAATTGGCTTTGGGGGGAGTTGTATCTCTGCTCTGCACAATCACTTGGGTTTTCTTTCTTGTCTATCCTCATTTAAACTCATGGACCTAAAGGAGGTTTCAGAGGATGTTATGCAAGGAGGAATAAAATCAGATAGAGGTGGAAGATGGGAAGGACTGATGTGGAGAGAAACAGGAGATACACTGAAGAAATAATTGGAGTAGAGTTGAGATTTGAATCTGGGATGTGCTTTACTCGGATGAGAAATGCTGAAGATTAACTCTCCATCAAACTCCTTCTGATATAAAGAAAGTCTGTAGGCTCAAGAATAGAAGTAAATATTATGTAACCTGTAAAAAGTTTCTGAAAAGTGGAATTGCTCTGATGTAGCCTGAACACAGAGATAGTAGCAGAGGATGTTGACGTCATGGTTATAATGGAGCTGTAATTCAGAGTAATGAGGTGCAATTAAGGCTGTCTGACTGCATAGGTATATAACTGATAGCCTACTTAGATTTTTTTCTACATGAAATTATGATGTCCTGCTAGCTAAGAATACATAGGTCTTGTTAATGATGTGTATTTCTCTGCTCTTTTTCCTCTTCTGCTGCTTTTTTCACTTTTTTTTTTGTATTTAATATTAACGTCTTTTAAGCTTCAAGACCAGTTTGTTTCATGTTTTATCTTAAACAATCTATGTCCTGCCTCTTTTCTTTTTTAATTTGTGCTATTTTCCCTTGCCTGAATGACATTGAGAAGGTAAAGGAGAGGAACTGACAACAAAATTATGGCTTTGCCAGCGAGAGTAAGCATGGTGGAGCCTAAACTTCAACTTGTTAATGTCTGAGCAGCAGGGATCAGTGTCTGTTTATGGGAATAGAAAAAGCCTTTGAAGTTAAATCCAAGAAGTAATGTAGTCCTTTCTCATGAGACTGAAAGTGACCAATAGCAGGTGTAACCTAATGGGATTCTCTTCACAGATAATTATGGAGTAAGATGCTTGCAAGCTTTTTATTGTTTCTGTTTCTTTTCCACTGCCAGTACCTGAGTTATTCTGTTAAGAAGAATGGTATATATTTCTTCTAAATGTTTTGACTAGTGCAACTAGACATATTTGGATATTTTTATAAATAAAATAAATTAAAAAAAATAAGAAGGATCTTAACTTTTCTGATCCATTTACCATTGTGCTTTCCTGTAATCATTCTCTTTGATTTCTACAGGCTAATTTTTCACTCCATGTAAAAGCTGTTTCTCCTTAAGGCTTTGCAGTTTTGTGTCTCTAAAGTTGTGCTGAAGTACCTCTTGTTCATGCTTTACAAATCGGGGGATATAAAAGCACCCAGCTGATTTGTTTTGTTCTGTTCATGGCTATATGTGTGTGGTTTGCTTTTTCTTAAATGTCTGTAAATTAAGCAGTCCCAATATATCCACTTTTCCACATAAAGGAGTCTCTTTGATTGTTTTTGTTGATCATCTCTGGTTTTCTTGCATTTTTGTTAACATTTCTGAGTAACTAACAAGCTCGAACTGCACTGTTCTATGTTTGTCATTGATGAATGTAATAGAATTCAATACAGAATTTATTAACAATCCTCTTAATACAGAATTTTGAGACCTGTGTTTTCCTGTGAATTGAGTCCTGCTACAAGATTAAACAACATCATCTGAAAAGTTCTATTTCCCTTATTAGCATCATTTTGCTTCAGGAGGGGAGGCAGTGTATTAGCAGAGTTTTCCTCCTCAGGGTTCATGTGAAAGCCTTGTTCTTTTCAATGACAGTAACATGAATGAGTTGGCCTTGTGGTGCCTCAGCTGCTGTCCAGAGTTTTGTTGCTTTGGGAAGTTCTCAGCTTGTGTTAATCACTTTCTGCTCCTCTGTAGCTCCTTCTCCGTGAAGGGTTATGCAAGCATAAAGGTCTGTCATCTTTCTTTCTCTATGGCAGGGATTTCTTTGTCTGCTTTCCCTTTGAAAAAGCTTTTTGCTGATGGAGTGCTCTCCATGCTTTCTCATCTGCTTTGAATGTCCTTAATTTAGTAAGACAGACTCTTACAACTGCAGAAAGGTTATATTTAGGTTTTGTTCCTGGTACATCTGAGCACTGTGCTTGATTAGTTACATTTTTTTCGCTTTGCTGTCAGGTATTACTTTAAAATTCAGTTTCTCTTGCTAGCCTGCCTGTGTTCTCCTCAGACCCACTGCAGAGTGCCATAGGTACACATTCAAATCTTGCATTTGAGCCAATAAAAAATTATCAGAATCTGCACAAGGCTTTGACTGTATTCTGCGTCTTTAGGGCATGGTGTTGGACACATGAGCCCAGAATTTGATACTCCAGATTTCTCAGCATAACTCTTACAAAGGCTCCTTGTACCTTCCAGGAAGCCCTTAACTTCTGGCTGGGGGCACTGGGATGGCAGGATAAGGACAGTCCTGTGTGGGTGAGTTTGCCAGTGCTTGTCACAAAGATGAGGCGGGAAGGGTAATCCAACCAGGGTGTGTTATTTCCTCTGTGATGTTACTGAAGAGAGACAGTTATTGCAGAGTGATTCTGTGAAACATCCCTGGGTGAAGTCCTTTAGAGACTCTCAGAAGTCTCCTGTTGTCCACTCACCTGGAGGACTTGAGAATGGACCCGTGGCTTGGCTGGGAAAGAGGAGTCTGTCGGTGCCATGACCAACAGAAGCTCTGTGAAGGACTCTCAAGAGTTTTTACAAATCTCAGAGAGTACTTTCATGTGTCACCTTCATGAGTGGATCCCCTTGCCTGCATTTCAGCATGTCTTAGAGGTAGAAAAAGTACAGAGTGGGGAATGAGAAGCTGGAGAGCAGTGCCATGGAAGGCAAGGTGAATCTGACTCAGCAGTGCCCTGGCAGCCACGAGGGCCAACCCTGTCCTGGGGTGCATGAGACACAGAATCCCCAGCTGGGCAAGGGAGGGGATTGTCCACTCTGCTCTGAGCTGGGGCAGCCTCACCTCGAGTGCTGGGGGCAGTTTTGGGCCCACAATGTAAGAAAATTCTTAGAGAGTACCCAAGGAGTGCAGCGAGGATGGTGAAAGGCCTTGAGGGGAAGCTGTGTGAGGAGCAGCTGAGGACACTTGGGCTGATCAGCCTGGAGAAGAGGAGACTGAGGGGAGACCTCACTGCAGTTACAACTTCCTTGTGAGGGGAGAGGGGGGCAGATGCTGATCTCTTCTCTGTGGTGACCAGCAACAAGAAATGGTCTGAAGCTGGCTCAGGGAAGGTTTAGGTTGGATATCAGGAAAAGGTTCTTTACCCAGAGAGTGTTTGGCCACTGGAATAGGCTCCCCAGAGAAGTGGTCAGCACAAACCTGACAGAGTTCAAAAAGCATTTGAACAGCACTCTCAGGCACATGGTGTGACTCTTGGGGATGGTGCTGTGTGGGACCAGGAGCTGGATGTGATGATCTTTGAGGGCCCCTTCCAACTCAGCTTATTCTGTGATTGTGTGAAAACATCAAGAATTCCTACCTGCGTCTCCTCTCTGCAGCGTTCTGGTTTCCAGTGTCAGCAGGAAGTGTTCATGTTATTTTCTGTCTACATTAATTTAGTTCACAGGAGCTGGTGTCATGTTCTCTAGGAGGCAGCTGCACCACAGGTCTTGTCTGTACACACTGTACCAAACATCAGGGCTGCAGGAATGCTCAATAATTCACATGCACAGCAACCACGGGCATTCTCTCCATCTGGAAGAGACAAGACACGGAGAAATGACATGCGAGAACACTAGCAAAGACAAGCTATCATCTCATTCAGTAATTGCTCATCTATTTTATTAATTATTGTTTTTGATTGAATTTCTAATTACAGAGTTCTGTCTGCTAGATGAACAGCAAGGAGGTTTTGAAAAAGAAAGCACAGAAGGCTCAGCTTCTCCCCATTCAGTTCAATTCAGAGATGCTTCGTTCCTCTATCAGCCAGATGCTGTTGATAATGAGGTGTACTCTGGAGCTAAAAACCTCGTTCCCAGTGATGCTTCTATAACTATATTGAAACAAGGTATTACCAGAAATGCTTTGCATGCTTATATTACAGTGCATTAAATAACCTGATAGGCAGAAATAATCTGGTACAATAGTAAGTAAGAAATCTTGTTAGTTCATTTTAATAGCTCTTTTCAGGAACTCTTGGGAGAATGCACTGAAAGGATATAAAAAAATCAGTTTGCAGTGAGTGTATGCAGTGGACTCTTTCTGTGAAGATTCTGAATCCATCTGTCATAAATATCATCTTACAAAGTCAGATGGCCCTTTTGCATTCCAGATAACCTCTGCAAGTTTAGTGATGATGCATTCTTTCATTCAGAAGGGGTCACTGAAAATAGTTTCTCATTATTTGAAAAATACGCTCAGTAAAGCATCTCAGTTACAGGTTAAGTCTCAGAAATAGACATCTCCCTTGCCTTCACTTAGCCTCATTATTTTCTGAGAAGCTTTGTAACTGAGAAAATCAAAATGTGGTTTACAGGGAGATTTGCAAATTGGTATAATGGCCCAGGTACAAGTTTTTATTGTAGGAATGTGGAAAGAAGAGGCAGGAATGTTACTGGTGGAATGGAATGGAAGAAGGGAAAACCAGTCAAGGTTTCAGAACACACTGTGCTTTTCCTCAGTTCTTGGTGGAGTTCTTACAGCTGGTTCTCCTGATGAATATCACCCTCTCGTCTCTAAGTTTCCCCCTTGATAAATAAACAATATGTAAAAAACACTTGTGAAAGAATGGTATGCCACTGTTCTATTTTTTGTTTTAGTTTGACAGATCTATTTGCTTTTCTTGCTTAAAAGGCTCGGAGATTTCTTTAAATAATTTAACCTCCCCTGTCTCTTGGAAAATGAAAAAGCTAAAAAAAATTGTTTTTACTAAAGAATTTGGAAGTACATTTCATTTTCTGTTATTTGTATAGACAAATTCATACCATTGCATCAGATAAACAAAATATCTGCCTGTGGCTGGGCTTTTTTTTCCCCAGTGAAGTAATTTTTTAGTTATAAAGGACATCTTTAAACAGAGCGTGTTTCTTGACTGGAGTGACATGAAGGAAAATTTCTTTTAAACAAATTTGAGAACACTTGTATGCCCACATTTTTGGAATGTGGAAAAAAAGAGCCATTCCAGCCTTCCAGTTGGCATTATTGATTTGAAAACTTCTTTTTTTTTAGCAACATGGTAATTTTATGTCATAGAAGATTTAATTTCAGTATCATAGTTGAATTGTGAGAAAATGAATGCAGAGCATTCCCTTGTACTTAATGAGTACTCTTCATTCTGTCTTACAAATGAACATTCTTCAAAGTGGAAGACCTAAGATGTAGTTAGTTTGTTAACATTAAAGTATTGAATTTCAAAATATTAGAAATACTATACACCAAAATGTTGATTCTTGGTAGCTGTTCTTCTTTCTTAATGTTTGCATTGAGGTTTCATCAGGTCCTTAGGAAATAAAATCAGATCTGTTCAAACCTTGCATTTTAACTTGTGCTGGTGGAAATCAGGATGTCAAGGTGTGGTGACAAATGAGCTTGTAAAACACGTAGCAAAATGTTATCTGGTTTTACTGGCATTTGTGTAGAAATACTTAGTTTTATTTTCCACTGCTTTCTTGGGAAAGATCTGTCACGGTTGAAGACCCAGTTCCAGCCCTTTGTGAAGCTTCCTGAAGACAAGCAAAGAGCTTTATATAAAACCCTTTGTGAACTCTTGCTCCATGAGGAAATGGTGACTGCCCTGGGGGACATGGTAAGATGAAGAACCTTTGAATTTCTTCCTAAAAGTAATTTCAGAATAGTACTGGCATTCCCCTTTGCTTGGATTTTTCTCTTTTCAAGAAGTTTTGCTTATTCTTTTGCTTTCAGTTCGATGATATCTGCACAGGAGACAAGCCAGATCTGGAGGAGTTAAAACTTGAAGAACAAAGAGACCTCCTTGACTTCTTGCAGCTCTTAGGGTGCAGTTTAAAGAGTGAGCTGTTGTTGCAGAAATGTCAGCCTCAGGATGAAGAACTTTTCTCAGCTGCTCACCTTCTTATCAGTGCTATATCTGGTATGTTGCAAAAAGCCCTTTTAAAAATTTTATTTTCCTTTTAGAAGCTCCCTCCATGTTAAAGCTTTTATGGCTTTCTTTGAGCAGTTGGTGAGCTGCATGAACATAAATTTTTCTGATCCCTTTTTATGAGTTTGGTATACTATGCTTAGCATTCCTGGCTGTGAATTAAATGCAGCCCTCAGTCACTGACAGATTTTGTGTGTAAATTACACATTCCCCCAAGACTGCTCAACTTTGCTTCTGCTGAGTGTGAGCATTTGCAGTTTGGCAAGCTAATTTTTGTACTTATTGCATTCCAGAGTCCTTCCTGCCTAAAGGCTGAGAATTACAAATTAGGTGTTGTCTCCTGTGTAACAGTGTATATGGTTCAAGTGCAAACTAAATTTAGCAAAAACGAGTTTAACACAGAGACACTGCAATTAGAGGGCTCTGTTGCAGCTGCTGAAACAAGAGATTAAACATAAATGTCAAACAAATGCCATCCTCACAATCTAGTTGGCACCACAGTGTTAATTAAAAGCTACCTGCAAAGTCCAAGACAGACAACCCTGGATTTTTCTCTTCTGTCTTGTATGTAAAGAATTCCCTGACATTAAGATAACGAAGGAAAGTCCAATGTAAATTGTGGCACCATGCAGCAGAATGTCAGTGTGCATCCATAGATGCACAGGAGCCAGGTGGGAGAGCTTAACTCATTTGTGGAGAGAGAAAAGAAATAGAAAACAGAAACCTGCTGATGTGGTATCAATTGTCAGATGCCATTAACAGCAGGGCACAGTTAATTGAGTGTGTTGCATTATTACCTGACTTTGGACATAATGTCTGCTGCTAAAGTCCAGACATAAATGTAGCTGGATCTAGATTCAAAAGCTGTTTTATGCTTGTTGCTTGTGGTAGGAATTACAGCCTCTTTGTTCCAGAGTTGAAGGGCACCACAGGGATCAGCTAGTCCATCAGTCCATCTCCCAAGGCAGTCTCAGCTCTGCCATTCCTCTCAAGTTGGGCATGGCAGAAGTTAGCATCACCTATGGATTTGGGAGCATAGGTTCTTGGTTTATTCAAGGCCTAAGTCATTCATCCAGACTCCAGACTCAGAGTTAAACACTGAGGAGATACTTAGGGAGAGGCATGGTGTTGGGGAGGAAACCTCCTTTCCTACAAATGCCTGTTCTCAAGGACAGAGATAGTCAGACCCTCTGCCCATCCCATTTTGTTCTGCTGGCAGGAAGGGGCTGGATCAGCCCCTTGCAAACATCCAGCTGAGGAGGAGCTGTTAGCTCCCTGATGAAGCTCCAGTTCCAGCAGCCAGCCTGGTGCAGGGCTCACTGGAAATGACCTTTGCCTGTGCATGTGTCCTCCACAGAGCTGCCTGATGACACCCTTGCCCTGCTGCGTGCCTGCTGCGATCTTCAGCTTGTTCCAGCCTTGTGTTGTTTGGTGAGTAATGGACATGAGATGTGCTCGTGGGCACAGCAGCAGGAGTGGCTGTGTCCTCTGCCATATTTCTCCCCAGTAAAGGAAGAGATGGCAAGCTCCAGTGGGAATTTCAGCTGTAGGCAGTGCTTAGCCAAGGTCAGAATCTGACGTGGCAAATGCAGCACGTAATTTACTGCACGTGGATATCTAACTTCTGATCATTGCTGTATTTGGGAGATTTCATGGTTTAGTAGCAAAAGAAAATTGTGACTTAAGCTCTGTTTTTCTTATAGTCCCACTGTTTTAAAGTCTCAGTAGCAGTAAATCATCTCTCCTTGGGAAACAAATTTCGCTTTGATAGCAACAGTGCTTGAGCCTTGGCAAACCCTGAAGTCTCAAAACTCTGAGGCCATTTATTGTAACTGCAGAAGGAATGGTGCAGGGCATTGGAGTAATGGAGCACCTCTCCTGTGAGGAAAGAGTAAGAGAATTGTATTTGTTTAGCCTGGAGAAGAGAAGGCTTCAGGGTGACCTAATTGCAACCTCCCAGTACCTGAAGGAAACTTACAAAAAAAATGGAGAGAGACTTTTTACTAGAGCATGTAGTGACAAGACAAGAAGGACTGAAGGAGGGTATGTTTAGATGGGAAGAAGCTCTTTACTATGAAAGTGGTGAGGCACTGGAACAGATTGCCCAGAGAAGTTGAGGATGCCCCAGCCCTGGAAGTGTTAAAGGCCAGGTTGGATGGGGCTTTGAATAATCTGGTCTAGTGAAAATTGTCCTTGCCTGTGGCAGGGGGATTTGAACTCAATGATCTTTTAAGGTCCCTTCCAACCCAAAACGTTTTCTAGGATTCTGTGATTTTTCTAAGCTTTTTAAAGTCACTTAGAAAAACAGTAGTAAAATCCTTTAAATATGTAGGAGCAGGGGGAGTTCTTTTGTTTGCTCAGAGTGATAGGTAAGTGTGATATGCAGTGAGAGAAGTGGAACTCAGGGAATGACACAGTAGGAGAGATGTTTCCCCTTAAATTGTGCCATGGAGCTTTGGTTGTGGATCAGTACGTCGTACTTGTCAGGGCTAATAGCAAAGGAAATCTTGACCTTTTGCTGCTGCCTTGTCAGCTCTCCTGTGGTTTTATATGAAACTGAGCTGTGCAGTGGCAGGAACAGCAGTGCCTGGAAAATGTTTTAATGTCTCTGTCTTTTGCTGTCTCTCTGAATGCAGCCTAACGTCGCTTCAGCCGATGGCACTGTGGCGCTGAGCAGTCCTTTGGTGGCCACTCTGGCTGACAGAGGAAGATTTGAGGTCGTGCAAAGGCTGTTTGCTTCATCAAACATTAATCTGGAGATGACAGAGTCTTCTGTAAGAGCTGTAACCATGAAAGAACCGAGATTCTTCCCACTTGTTCTTTATGTTGCACTGTATGGATTTCATGCTTTAGGTGGGAATGTATAGGAGCTGTACTGAGTATTCAGTTTTTGCTGTAGCCTGTTGCTTCTTTTGTAGCTCTGTGATTTTGGTGTGTTTGGGATCAGCAGTAGAGCTGTTCTTTTGGTACTTAAGGCAGCACAGCCAGGAATTAGGGTGACCAGGGACTCTGCAGTCTCAGTGGAAAGTACATAAATAAGGGATGAAGGGGAGAAATTAAAAAAGAGAGCCATGGGAGAGAAGCTGAACATAGCTGCTCTGGTAGGTGTCAGATCTGCAGGGCAGTGAAAGCCTGATTGCTTGCATTAATATGCATGGGAGAAAGCAGCTAAGTACAAACTGCTTTTTGTAAGCAAGCAAACAGGCAGACCCTGGAAACCCAGGGTTCTGCAATGCAGCAACTGCTTTTCTCCTTAAGCCTGGGTGTGCAGAATGCCTTCACTCTGGAGCAAGTGCAATGGAGGGCTCTCGAAAGGTACTCGATTAGATTCTCTTAATTATTGTTTGACTTTTATGGATATGAACTGCACACTGCAGGAAATAACAAACCCTCTTTTTCAACCACCAAGACCCACTTCAGGGATTCATACCTCTGTACAGCATTCTGTTTTCTGGTATGTTTTTACTTGTGTTAGCAAGTTTCAGCTGCATTCTGAACTTTGGCATGGCAATGCCTTCTGGTGTGTGCACATGAAGGGTCCCTGCTGCACACCACAGAAATCATCCTTTTACCATATGACATTTTCAATGCAGATATTTTGCTTGTTTCTTTGACTAACAGAAAAGTATTAGTAAAGCACTGTGTGCTTGAACTATTTTGCCTGTTTTTTCATCATAATCTTTTATAATCATGGATGGTACAGAAATGCAGCAGAGATCACTGTAAATGTGGGTTTGAGAAGATGTTCCAAGTAGGTGGAGTATCAGTTGAGATGGCTGAGAGACAAACAAGCAGACACCTGTGTGGGGGTGATCAGTAACCAGGCCCTGCAGCGTAGCTGGTGGGTAGGAGTTCTGCTCACTTTCCTGCTCTATTCCCTCATGGCCTTGAGCAGATTGTCTAAGAAGCCTCTAAAAAGTCTTCAGTTCAGCTTTCCTTGAGGACATGGACCTTGCAGGAAAGCACCACGGTGCCTCTCCACTGCCTGGGAGCTCAGGGTAGCTCTGCACGCTGGGCCGTGGGCGTTTCTGCAGTTCATCTGTTCAGTGAAGCTGTTCATGGTGCTGCCTGAACTTTGTGCTGGCATAGAAGGAAAGATCCTTGAGGAGATGAAGCATGGAACTCTGCTTCTGGGAGCTGTGTGTAAGTGGGACAGTTGTCTTTTACCTGTCACTACTAAAAGTCACCTCTGTAATGAGTTTATGAAAACTTTCTATTAAATGCTATAGAAAAAACAATAGAATAACTTACACATGTCATTTCCATTGTTTTTCTTTTGGGGACTACATCTTTGACAAACAAGCAACTCCAGGCTGGCCTCACATGGAAAATGCTTTTCAAGCTTAGATGTGGTCTTCCCTAGCAAAGGAGGGGGTAAAAGACCCTTAGGGTGCTTCAGAGGAGGCTGAAGCTGGTCTGATGAAGGGTGTGATTTCACACCCTGATTTAACCTCCCCAAAGTCCTGCTTCCCTTTGCCTTGCCCAGGAGGAAGGTTGGAGAATCCCTACCTTTGCAATGCAGGAGGTCAGCAGCCTTTCAAGGAGTATGTGCTGCCTGCAGAGGCCAGCAGGCTCTGCCTTGCTGCCAGTCCCCAGCACCTGCCTCCTTCCAGCTGCCCAAATCCCTCCCTGGGCTTTGTCCACTGGCCCATTCCAGTGTGGGCCCAGGAGATGGACTCCCTCTGAGCTGCACTGCTCAGAAAATCACGTGCCCAGGTTCAGCAATGACGACATTCCCAGGGTCTCCCTGTGCATGGAGTGGGGATTTGGCACATTCATGAACAGGGAGATAAACAAGAGTAACTGAAAAGCTGCTTTTATGTAAGTGGAGCACCAAAATCCAAAGATAAAAGGCAGATTCAAAGACTGGTCCTTGATACCTTACGTGGCTTAAATGCAGACTATGACAAAAAAAAAAAAATCAGAGAAAAACCCAATTACATTTTTTCAATATTAAATCTTTATTATATACAAAAATATTTTGTTGGGAATTAACAGAATTTCATCATTTGTACATTAACATTTTTATGTTTGGCTGTGTTTATTGTGAAAATATTAGCTGTGAAAAAGACAAGGTGGGGGAGGGTCTTAGAAAACAAGTCACAATTTAAAAACATCCCACATAGTAGCTGACTTTATCAGTATGAAGTCACAATGCTAACAAGTCCCATATCCTAGGCCTGCTCTACAGTACTGTATTCAAACAATTAAGTACTAAATAATTTCCAGGTTTATATTAAAAAACTCAGCTAATTCAGGTTAAGGTTTTTCTTGTAGGAAGTTTTCAGCTAAAGAAACTAATTTTTACAGGAGAGCAGTTTTGGAAGTTTTACAAATTCAAATCCAGGTCAATTTAATATACTGTAGAAATAAAAAAAAAAAAAAAAAAAAACCACAAAACAGAAAACCATGAGAGCTTCCAACTGGCAAAACCAGTTGTGAGAAAAGCAAGGTAAGGAAATGCCTGGTGACAGAGCACTAATACACATTTAAACCCAAACACAACCAAGATCCTACAGTTCTTAGCCTGGTGTGAGGGTGGAGAGCAGCAACTTTCTTGTGTTTTAAGCCCCACAGAAGCAGTTCCCCTCCCTACACCACAGTGCACAAATGTTACACATGGGCAACACAGGGGTAGTGGGGAAGGGATGCTCAACATGCATTTTCCTAGGGAGAAACAATATATTTAAAGAGTTATCTCCACACATAATTGTGTACAAGACCTAAACCCACAAAAATCAGTCAAAACCTTTTTTTGCCTGCACAAAGCAGCAATGTTCATTTTGCTTTATGCTATGGATCATGTGAGAAGTCAGGTAACAGAGAGATGGGATTTTTGGAAGAGGCTCTGCTGTACTCAGGTAAATGTTGGCTGCTTGTGGAGTAACCAACAGTTGGCTCAGCCACGGGAACAACCAGAATTGCATGGAAAAGTGTTAGCATGGAGCTACTGACATGAAAAGGAAGAGGCTAAATGGGAGAAAGTGTTTCCAGGACTACTTTAACTCTGTTACCTGACCACTGTCCTAGCAGCAAAAGGAACTCCATACCCAATGAGCAAAAGAAACAGTTCCAAATACCAAGAAAAAAAATTACTTCAAGTGTCACTTATTCTATAAAATATAAATATTGCTGAACCCCTGCTAATAAATTCCATTTGTAGGTGAAGCTACATCACAGCCGTCACCAAGCTGGGGTTTGTTTTTAGGCCTGTACCAGTAAATCCCAGCTACAGTACCAGCAAATGAACTGAGAATTCAGCAGCTGACAATGTAACTGTGGAACAGGATCCCACTGCAGAGAACTCAGGTAATTCAGTAGACACTGCCTGAATTGTTTGCAGCATTTACCTCGAAGTTTTATTTATATATGTATATATATGGGTGTTTGTGTGTGTGGGCACAAGCACGCTTTTAATATGATCAGAACCCAAAGCTGCCTGTAAAAATAACCAAAACTGATTATTTTACAAGTGTTTTCTATTTTTATTTTTAGGATCTGTCTTGGGCCAAAAACCAGTAAGTTATACAAGTCCTAAATACTGATGTTTTTGTTAACTATTTCCTCTGTAAGACACAAGTTGAGAATCCCAGACAATTTCCACTAGCAAGCCTGTTAAACATATGTGAAAACTAAGAAGTACAGGCCAAAAAAGAAGAAACCCAGGGAAAACAAAAGGAAGGGCCAGGACTTCACTTCAGCACTGTCAGTCACAACAGTCCACCAGAGAAAGTAAATTAAAGTAGCCTTAAGGATAGAACCCCTTTCAGTGGCCCAGGAGAAGTTTTTATTGCAGGGAGAGGAGGGTGCTGGGAGCTGAGGGGTTTTTAAGGCAAGAGGCCCAGCAGACTGCGAGTCTTTGATCCAGTACCCACCACACAGACACCAATAAAATCATCTCACCACTTCTGCAAAGTAGCATCATGAATTTTGGCAATAACCATGTGGTACTTGAACTCTTTGGACTTTGGGTGAGGCAGGGAACCCCGCATGAAGCACAGAGCCTGTACAGATGTGCAGGACATGGGACAGAGCCCAGCTGTTGGTTATCCCAGAGCTGCCCCCACAGGCACAACGGGCAGCGGGGCAGCTGCTGCAGGAGGCACTGTCCATGCACTGGGACACGGCCTCAAGGTTCAGTGGAAGCAGAGAAGCAACAACCTCCAGGAAGCCTGGCTGGGAAACCATGGGAGAGGTGAAGGGAGTTTATGTTCACAAGATAGGCTCATGTGTAAGCACAGGTAAGAACCCAGTTCCCAATCTCTGGAGCGCTCTGCTTGATCGCTCTCTGCTGGTCCTTGAGCATTGCAGAGGCCCACTGGGCTCAAGGGGGTACCTAGCCAGGGATTTTCTGTGTTTCAAAGAGAAAGAAGTTTCCTATTTCTTAGCTGAATCACCCTCTTCAAAAAACAAACCCAAACCCAGGTGACTTCCTGAGCGCTGAGCTGCAGGCAATTTGTAAGCAAGTCACTTAGGTAGGATTTTAGAAGATGCAGCGAGTAGAGAGGATGAAAGAAAACGACGTCACAGTTTGAGCTCAGCCAAGATGTGACTGTTTATATAAACAGAAATTCAAAAGCGATGAGCTGATCTGCCATCCTGCTCCACAAAGCTTTTGTACAACTAAGTACACAGAGCTGCCCTGAGCCGAGAACACGGCACAAGTCACAGATACTGCCTTGGCTATGAACTTGATTTTCCTTGCCTACGAAGATCTGTGATTCTGCTCCATGTTTATCTTTGTTGCAAAGGTTTGCAGAACATTTTGAAAGACCTTTATAAATCTATGCAAGATGATGTATTCCATTATAATTATCCCACTAAACTTGGACTGCATCTTGATGCAGAACCTAAAGCAGACCTGCTATAACACTTGGAGACAGCAAGGTCATCACCTGGGTACACAATGCACCACAGTATTTACAGGAGAGTTGAGACTGGTGCACACTTAAGTGAATTTTTGGTGAATTCAGGGAAATAACTTACAGGTCTTGGCATACCGACTGTACTTCTATGTATAACTTTTCATTCACGGGGCAACTACAGTGTTTCTTCTATAAGTCTCTATATGTACAGAATTTTACAGCACCTCATGCACTGTCCAAAACAGATAGAAATTACAGATAAATATAGTTTTTTTTTTAGATTGAAATATCTGTATATTTAGAAAAATATACATTAGTAAACACAATAAACCAGGTAGAGAAGTGTACCAGTTCTAAAGTCTCACATGCAGGTAACATTTCTGGATTAAGTCGTGGTAGCTTAGTAATGTGATAACCAACATGAGCATTTTTTGTTTTACCATCCACATACATATACACAGACAACTATTTGATAATTTACTTTTCCTAAACTACTTAAATATTTATCTTGTGATACATACCACATATCTTAAACATTTAGCAGCATCTTCACCTCGCTCAGACACACCTATTGTACTCTTTAACAGTCAATGTAATGTTTTCCTGTTAGAATCTGGAAAATGAATGTTTAGTACAGAATGAGATAACATGAAATCCCAGTTATTTTAACTCCTCCAAAAAGCTCCAAACAGGTGTTTTATGAAATGTTTTTGCTTGCTCAAAATGAGCCTCTCATAGTGTCTTCTCCCCTAATTGTACAATGTACAACAGCTGATGCAGCACACCCTGGCAGGCAGGGACCATCACAGCTGTGGACGTGACTGAAACAACACCAGCATTTCAAGAATCTCCAAGAACATTCCTTTTAAAAAATAGTAACTGTTTTTCTCATTCCAGTCATTCTACCAGGTGGGGACAAACTAAGCAAAGTATCTGATGAAAATCTGACTATGCCAAAACCCAAAACTACCACAAAGAAACAAAGCAATCTCCCTCCCCCTTTCACCATTAAACAATCCAATGCGAGCACTCAAGCTTTAACACACAGATGCGCAGGGTGTGGTGTTTGGGTTTGGGTTGTTTTCCCCCCCCAACCTGGAACACAGACAACCAAATCAGACCTGCAGATACTTCCACACCACCTTTGTGCCAACCCAAGCAAGTCACCTTCTCTTACTGCTTCAGAACTGCACTGCAGAATTGCTCACTGCCATCTACATCACCACCACCCAAAGCTCAGCCACAATACCCCACCTCCTGACTTAAACCCACAGAGTGAACCTGAAGAAAACATTCAAGCTTTAGGCTTTAGCAAATACGTGACTATTCTGGAGATTGCTAACTAGGGAGACTCTTGACAGTATTCTCCCTGGGATGGAAACAGAATGAGCAGAGAGAAGCTTTCCTGACTACACCTTGGTGGCTGTGTTTCATGTGCTTGGTTCAGTAAATTTACAGAAAAAAGATGAAAATAAGTGATGTCTGCAATATGAAGTACTGAGGTGTGTAAACTGAAGAATCTTCTCATTCATTCATTGGGGAAGAGTGAAGTCAGCCCACTTTTGGCATCAGAAAGAAGGGTATATTTCTAACTCATAATGAGAAGGCATCTTATCTGTCCAGACAGCCTATCTTATTTACAGCATATGGAGGACTCCCATGACACAGTACACAAACACAGTTCAGCCATGTTCAGCACAGTGCCAAAAGCAAACCACTGAAATAGCCAAGCAACAGCCCTGCTGTCATTTGCTGCTACACACCACACTCCATCCACTTCTCAAAGCAGCCTCTGAGCAACAGGATCACAGAACGCGTCTCCTGGGAAAGAAAACTGCAAGTCCCATGCTGGTGCCACAACTGAGAGCTCTGCCAAACTTAAAAAAAAAAAAAAAACAACAGAGAAAACACATCCTGGAAAGCATAACAATAAAAAAGCAGTGGTACAAATTTTCCTTAGAGAATTTCATATTCCCTCTGAAAAACATTTTGAAAACTCAGTATTAAGTGCCAGGAAGATCTCCTGTGCTACACACAAGTTTAACTAACATTTTCCACACACACACTGGGATTTCAAGCCTCCTCTGTCCCTCTTCCCCCCCAACAACCAACTTTACAGGCTGTGTAAAAACCATCTGTTGCATACGGGTGTTTTGAGGTTTTTTCAAACAGTTTTCCTCTACTGCATCCACTCAACTTTTTCTTTTCCTTGTGCACATAAAAGTCTTTTGAGAGCCACAGGAAGCAATGCTGTTTTACAGTGCCTAAGCCTGTCTTCCTCCACAAACAGCTCTGAGGAAGATGCCTTTTGATAGCATTCTGGGTCACACTTTGGTGTTGAAAAGGAATCCAGAGTCAGGTGCCTGTCACAAGATGGAAGAGGAATTAAACAGATGACTTCAGTTTAGACACCTAAGCCAGTAGGTGATGGTGAATGTGACTATATACAACAGCTGACAATGTCATATAAAACATGGTCACAAAAGGAGCTCATCTGAGCAACAGGCTGTATTCTCCTTCTGTTCCCATTAATTTACATCAGCTTAAGTTTTGATCAATGAACCTGAACCTAACCTAATATGAATTATATCAATGAGCATACTGAGGGGAGAATTGTCACTGGAAAGGAAATACACTGTAAACGAAAAAACCTATAAACAACATTGCTTTTTAGCAGTAAGCTTCCAATTCACAAGCTATCTAATGAAAAATGCAATTAAAAACAATGTAAGAAAAAGCACAGAAATGCCATTACACAACACTCAAAATACAGCAGTTGATCACACACAAATATTTAAAAGATAATTTAGAACCCAGCTAGACATCACAGGAAATGAAGCCACAGATCACTACACAAATACAGAACAATGTCCTAAGAAAAGAAAATGTCTTTTTTTTTTCTTTTTTTTAAGCAATGTGTTTTCACAAGTGTGAATAAATAGTCCTAAACATTAAGTGTCACCTACAAGGCTCCACATTATCAGGTTCTCTCTCAAGCTACTTCACCATTATTCAAATTGCACTGAATTACCTTGCCTATGACTTTCTAATGTCAGTACTTCAACTGTAATGGGCTAACAGGTTGGCTCCCAAGAAAGCATAATAAGCAGCTTGCAAGGTATTGCTCTATGTTATTTTAGGAGACAGATAGAAGGGAATCTACACAAAAGTTATCTAAATCAAGAGATATCAAGAACTTTTGGAACATCAGGAATGCACCAACATTAAGCTGAAAGCAGCTGGAGCAATGGACCTGTGTTTTTGCTACTGCTTTGAATATTTAAAATTCTGCTCCCATGAAATTATTATTTTTTGAAGAAGAAAAAACCTCAAAGAAATTAGTGTTCTTTCCTAATAAGAGCTATAGACTTTTGATCAGTTAAACACTGACATTAACAAATTTTACAAAAATTGTTTCAAGTATCCTTTTTTAATCACAGTGAAAATGTAAGACCAAGATGTAAATGTTGAAGTGAATGAAAGTTTCTTAGATGAAAAAGGCAAAGATACTAAATCAAAACATAGAAAAATGCTTAAACGCATTTCCTTCATGTGATATGAATAGAAAGGTTATCTGTAAAAAGTTAGAAAAATTAAAATAAATTACATATTTAAGTACACTTTCTCTTCAACATTTTTATAAAAATTCAGAACAGTGTACTTTTGAATATACACAGAGTAAAAATGCACAGGTGCTGTAGGTTATCATCAGTATCTACACGTCACGTTTGCTGCTGCTGACTTTATTTGTTACTGCAGCTCCCTCTGGAGCACTCAGTAGACCCAGCTGATGGGGACCCACTGGGGCTCCAGCCTCAGTCTCTCGATGGCCGTCTGCAGCTTCTCGAAGGCTTTGTCCAGGTTGTCATTTACAATGGTCAGGTCAAAGTAGTGGTTGTACGCTCGCTGGATCCGCGCGCTCTCATCCACTGTTTTTTTCAGATCAGTGTCCTGTGCAAGAGATTTTTAAGGATTAGTGAATCTAAATCTTACTAAAGATTTAAAGATAAGACTTGGCAAATCCTTAGAGATGCAGGAGAAGATCCCTTCAGTACACACTGCAACTGACTATTTAAAGCTAGATACCACCTACATTTTAAAAATAAGGAAAGTTCATTTATAATACATTCACACAGAAATTGAGCTAAAATACATTGAAAGGGCTGAGAAAGTTCTGAGTGGTGTCAATAATGTTAAATATGGCAAGCAAATGTTTGCCAATCTTACAATTTTGAAGAAAATCAATAGAAGCATGTGAACTTGGGCTGGTGTGCACAGGGAGTAGTTAATCACTTTGTAAGGGCAACTGATGATCCAACCAGAATAAAATTAATGCTTTAGGAATGACTGGGTCAATCAGTTTTGCAAATATATTTGTGTCCCTTTTATTTCCATAGAAGACATCAAAAAACCCCCAAGATTTTAAATTAGGATGAAATGAAAGTCAATTTCTAGCAGAATAAAGCTCTAGAATACCTTATGGCTCTTAGAGACAACATTTTAGCCTAGCTCACCTGACATCAGTCCCTCATTTGTAAACTACTGCAACATTACTGTAGTCCAGACCTGAGCTGCAAAATATGCAAATTTATATTCCTACATGATGAAGCCTTTATAAAGTGCCTACATTCATTAAAAATTCCTCTCAATTTTTGTGCAACAGCAATTTTTTGGAAGTAGTTATGAGATTTGTCTCCCTTTACAGTAATTATTTCAATATTTTCAAGTCCTTATACTGCTGTCAATATAAAAACCAAAATGAAAAACCAATTTTGTCAATAGCCTTTCCTTCACAGTGAATGAAGGAAACAAGTAAAGGTATGAAACCAAGAGCCAGACTTTTTGTAATGGAATGGGTTAGGATGCTAGAAATAATACAGCCAGGTCTAACAAGTAAACTGTAATACTTTAAATGACATTTGTTTTTCATTTGTTCAGGAAGCACAAGAATATGAAATAGCAAATCATACTCCATATACACGTGCAGGGATGCAATGCAAAATCCATAAAAACACATAAATGCATATCTGAAATTTAACGACCCTCTCCATTATTTGTAAGAAGTAATACAGAGCCAAAGATGTCCCTTAGGGAATCAAATATTAGGAAGTGCAGGAAATCATTTTTATACTTGTCTGGATAGTTTAAACCTTGCCTTCCTGTATATGCACCATAAAATTCAGGGTTCATTTGGAGCAGGAAAGAGGGATGACTGAGCATCCACAGAGATACTAGAATGCATAATAACTAGAAGCCATGACTAAAAATTATACAATAATTTAGTGGAAATACTAATGCCCCCCCCCCCCCCCATTTTATAGCTTTGAGTGCCCTGTCAGCATTTATTCAAGATATTCGTATGAAGCTGCAGCACTATCATTATGAGGCATCAGCAAAACACAGCTTTTTTTCTGTTGGGGAGTTGAACTGCTCAATCTGGCTTTTTTTCCTTTGCTCCTGAAGCTGGGAAAGTTCATGCCCACACGGAGTGTTTATGCTTAGCTGCATTGGAGGAATTGTCTTATTTCCCTCTGCTACACATAGTGTCTAAGAAAAGGAGGGAAGATCTAATGAACAAAACATGCCACTTCAATTTATATGACAAATCCAAGGAACAACAGGGAAGTTGTTCAACACTTCTTATTCTGGCAGCTGTCAGCCACTCTCAGTGCAGCACATGATGCTGCAGCAGTGAAAACAAGGACAACCTGCATTCTTGGGGGTTTTTGTGGGTTTTTTGGGGGGGGTTTGTTGGTTAGTGAGATTTGTTTGCCTTTTCCTTTTTTGACACAAGCTGCAATATCTTTCCCAAGCATTATAGATTCCATTTATAAAGCACACACATATTTGACAAACAGGAACAAAAATTTGGGTGGGGAGGGAGATGGGAAAGTCAAGGAAAGACATCTGCATAAAAGAACAATTGCAACCATGAAATATCTACCATTTGCAGCAAATAATCAAAGGTGACAGTTCCCAAAGTACACATTAGAAGTAATTTTTGTAATCAACACTTCTCTGTAAGAGGTCTATTTTTAAGAAAGAAGCAATCTCCTTTATACACAGTATTTGATTAACTTCTACTACATAATCAGCAAAAGTCTTGCCTAACTTTTATTAAAGACATTTGTTTCAGAACAAATTCCACCTAAAATAAATGATAAAAAAATTTTAAAAGATCTAAGAACATCTTGTTCAAAGAAAACTAAATAGGAAATGATCTGCTTACAGTGAGAAGTTTGGTTGTAATTCCAGCATCTACCACAGCCTTGTGCATAGCTCGCAAAGTCTCTAACTCTGGAGCAGCAATAAACACCACATAGGGCATGAATTCTGAAGTCCTCAGTATTTTTAGAGCCTAGATGCAAAGAAAAAGAAAAAAAAATTAAAAAACCACCAAAGTTTGAGAGTGACTCACCACATCTCCCCCCTTACTTAAGGGACACCACAAAACTCATCTGTGACGATGGGCAGCAATACATAAGTGAAGATTCTTATTTCTATTTTGGAAATTCCTACATTCCTTTTGAAATGCTCAGCATCATTCTTTCCTTGGCTAAAAGACTATTTATTACTCTGCAAGACTCCTCCTTCATGCAGAATTTAAGTTGGGTATTTTCCATCTTTCTAATCCATTCCAAGTAAGTGCCACAAACACAGGAATCCAGCTGATAATTGTAACCTTGAAACCAGATAAGAAGCCTTCAAATTTGAAGGCATCTCTCTTCACCTCTTCAACATTATAATCCCACACTTGTTATAATAGTAACTTTATAAATCATATACCTGTGGATTTACATCCAAGATGCAGGTCCTTCCTGTCTGAACAACTTCAAGGATGGAATCAATTTTGGTGCCATAAAGATTTCCTTCATATTCTCCATGCTCTAAGTATCTGCCAGCTTTAATATCCATCTCCATTTCAGCTCGTGACACAAATCTGTACGCTTGCCCATCTTTTTCATCATCCCTTGGCTTCCGTGAAGTAACTAAACAAAAATTAAAAATATAAATTGAATGTTTTCATTTTATATTTGGAATATAAATATGAAACTGGACTGCATATTAAGTAGGGAGACTATAATACACATTGTTATACAGTTGTAATTGCTCCATGTACAGGTTTATTCTTCATTCTAGATAAATTTTAGAACTGAGCACAGCCCCTCCTGTTCCCTTTATTTATATTGTTTCCTATATGGTGCTTACCCACCCCTTTGCCTGTTTCCTTTGCCTACTCCTTTACACTATATAAAATACTCATTCATGCAATCTTTTTAAGTATTCACTTAATAAAATACTTATTTAAGTGACTTGGAAATCAAATGGAAGTTTAACTTTCAAATGTCAAATGTACTTTTGAAAATAGCTGAGCACAACAAGATCTGCCCCATCCCACCCCCAAAACCTTTTCCCTCTGTATTTGTCCTGTTGTTCAGGGTAGAATTACATGGGCTAGCTATAAAGAAAGTTAGTTTAAATATCAGAAGCAGCCCAGCCACCATAGCAGAATCTTAGTGGAAGCCAGCTAATGCTGCTTTCCAGGACAACTTCCCTTTTAAAGCAAGGTAAATTCTCTGCAGAAAGATTAAAGCCAGTATTTGAGTAAATCATTATCAGCTATCTTGGGTATTGGCTACACTGTGCAGTACAGACATTACTTAGGCAAAAAAAAAATAAAAATAAGATTTTAAAAAAGTAAAATAAAATATAAGATCATATTATTATTGACTTTGCTGCCCTATCCCCATATTAAGTACCTGCTACTTATATTTAATTAGATTTGAACTCTAGAACATGTTAAACTTAACAGTCAGTGCATCCCTTTGGTAATACTTCTATCATCATTTGGTGCAACTTGTTGAGACAAGTGGAAAGCAATCTTTCCCTTCCAGTAATTCCTATTCACTTCAATCTTATAGAAAACACAAATGCAAAAAACAATCATCTGAAGCTGTTTAGAATACACATTTTACTAGAACATCTAGTTTTAGTCAAATTCTATTGAAAGATTAAAGCTGTAGTGGTTAATACAAGACATTAAAAAGAATCACATATCAGTTTGCAATTAATTTTGGAGAGTAAGCTTTAACATCTTACAGCTAAGAGATGATTTAACAGTTCAGTTATTCACACTGAAGAAAACCACAGCACCACGGGCTGGATCAGAACTCAACACCAAGAACATGCTTCTCCCCTAGAGCACTGGGTCAGCTTAATCCATTTCCCACCTCCCAAAACACATCCTACACAAATCTCTTTATGAATAACCTGGAGAATTTTCTTCTGATCAAAGACCAACTAAGTTTACTGATTCTCCCACTTAAAATCTGAATGAGAAAAAAAGGTTCTATATAAAATAAACTGGGTATTGCATGTGTATGATTAGACTATCAGATTGGGGAAAGTTTACTTTTATGTCTTTGAAGAATGTTCAACAACTGTGCTGCATTACTTACATAATTTCAAGCATCTATATAGCATTTTAGAGAAATAAGTAATTCTGAAGGCTTTTTTGAAATAGAGTAAGAATTTTAGAAGCAGTAAAAAGCCTCTTACTATTTTGCCAATATAAAATGGAATTCCCAAGAGAAGATTTCTTTTTAAAGGTAACACTGAGAAGTCAACCTTGTTATCAGGCCCATCAACCAATTTTAAGTGCCCTGACCAGTTTTGATGATAGAGATTCACCAAATGAGAGAGAGAGACTGGTTCTCTCATCTCGTACAATTCATCTTTCAGACCTTTCCCTCCTCCTATTATTATCAGATCTATTTCTTGCCCACTGGAAACAGAAGAGAACAGACTGTTTTTGAAATTCTGAAAAGCACATGTCAGGAGAATAATAATGTAGCTAGAGTAGGCTTCTCTGGTCAGCAGCCAAACAGGAGGGAGGAGTTGAAAAAAAAAGGTTAATGAGCAAAACATCTGAAAGAAAGGCAAGAAAACATGCTTCAGGTAAAATAAGTTTTTTTCTGCTATTTATAAGGGGGAAAATAAAAGATTGTGTGTTAAGGCTAGATATATTAAAATACTGTTATGCAAATCTTGGAGATCACAAACACTTCAGTTTTATTGGAAGTTTGCTGCTTTTCCCTACATTTCTAAACTAAAGCAACAATTTATAATGCCTAGTCCACAGGTGGAAAACTAAGAGGTAGACCTGAGAAATTCCACTGGCCGTTCATTACAGAAGGCTACTGGGAACTTAGGGAATGACCTCAGTAATGGATGGTGACTGACACTGAGGAAACCCAGACTGAAATACTGCACAGACAAAAACTGCTATTCTGCAGCATCAGCACCATTTAAGTGCTAGTTACAAATGTTTTCATGGTCATATGTTAGTTCAGTTTTCTGAAAACAGGAAGTGTTTTCCCACTCTCTACAATTTTTATGCTCTGACAAAATGACTCCAACACTGAATCACAAGGATAAACATCACATACTTTCCAGTTAATCAAAGGATGATGTTAAGATAGGAATGCTGAGAACTTACATGGCACTGTAGTTCCAAATCTAGTAGGATTCAGCACAATAAACCTGTTCTTCAAACTCCTTCGCCCCACTCCTTGGGCCCCAATCAAGACCAGGGTTTTCCTCTGAAAAGGAGGCATTTTGGCTACCTCCTCATATATCTGGATTTCATGGCGATCAAATTCTACATTGAGAAACGTACAAAAAACTTTAATACACGCTCAAGGCTGTAACAAATAAAAAAACTAGGTAGTCCCTCCCTTCAGGTATTTGTACACATTGGTGAGAGCTGCCCTGAGCCTCCTCTTCTCCAGATTGAACATTCCCAGCTGTCTCAACTTTTTCTCATGGGTGAGATGCTCCAGTCCCTTCAACATCTTTGTATGTCCACATCTCCCTCGCACTGTGGAGGTGCCCAGTACTCTTAGGAGTGGCCTCATCAATGCTGAACAGAAGCGAAAAATCACATCCCCTCAGCCCACTGGCAACAAACATTTCACTGTTTTTCCTTTAACACCCAGTTTTTCTCTGATTTCCACCCACCAAATGATGTACCCAGCACAGCCATGTCTGCGCTGATCGCTATTGTTTTTAAACCATAAAAACTATCTGATCTATCAAACTTATAATCAAATGTTTTACTGCAAATCTTTAGCTTTGGATACACTACACTCTGCAAGTTTTGACACCTAAAGAACGTTTCATATAGTATTAAGAGATACCTGCATTTCTTGTAGTGAGATACATCATCTTTTTCTTTTTTTTGCTGCTTATTGTTCCACAGAAAGGCCCTAAAAATAAAAAACTAGATGAACTCACAATTTCTGTTTATTTCTAAAGCTTATTTATATGAATACATGAAACTTTAGATTAATACATTTATAAGGACTATTCTAGAATTGTATATATCCTAGGGCAAGAAATTACATCTATTTACAAACCCATCAAATGGTACAGGAAGAACTGAACACAGAAAAAATTATTTTCCTAGAAAATAAAGCAGTTGAAAAATTCATATTTAGCTTATTAACTTTCAGTGCATACCATACAAAATTTTTTTTTAAAGTACACACTGCCTGTCCCACCTCATTCAGCTTTCCATCACCAGGTGGCAAAACTGATTCATGTATCTTTGAACACTAAACAGACTTCACCCTTTGTCCTTCAGCAAAAGCCAAAATATGAAATTCAGCATTTCACAATAATCTGTGTAATCTCACATAGCAGTTTTTCTATTATTTATGAAGGCAGGAAAAGCAAAAGGAATCAGAACAAAATCTACTCCTGAAATTTATGAAGTCTCACCTGAGTTGTCCCAGTCCCTCCTAACAAAAGCCTTCCTCTTCTCTTCCAGGAACTGGCTAGGAATTAGACCTGCACTTCCTCCTTCTTTGACATGACTAGCCTGGGAGGGGAAAAAAACCCAAACAAATAATTATATTTAACTTGCAAGAAGCATTTTTCTCATCAAGATGGTGTTGACTGACTTCCTCGCTGCCAGTTTCTCAGTGGTGAGTGTTGATACATTTACTACTGAGATTTAAAAATTCAGAGTCAGATGTAAATATTAAAATTCTCTTTTAGAGAAATAGTGTCTTGATATTGACTATTAAAATTCAGAAAACTTAAGTAAAATAGATGCGAGTTCCATTACTGGTTCTCATCACGTCAGTACGCTCCTCCAGACATAAAACTTTGGCATAAAATTCCCAAGTGGAATTCTCTGGCTCCAGACACTGTAGTCTCAGGTGACAAAAGTCAAGATTTGCTAGTATCCAGTATACTTATTTTATATTCTTGAGCTGCTCCAAACAGGCTTCAGTGCAGTTTATTAACTGCCATTTCCCAGTGAATGCAGTAACACATCCCTAATCACGCCTTCAAGCTTTTTGCACTAAGCAACTACATATTTAAAATCTTAGTAACTTAAGCATTCCTAGTAATGAATTGGCTAAAATTCTCTATAAAATAATTTCATGGCAAGCTCAATTCTCAGCAAGCTTAACACACACAAACACAGTTATGAAGTGTTTAATTCTCCATAAATCTTCTGCTTGCAATAAATCCTTCTTTTGCTAACAGGAGATGTTTGCTTTTTAACTTGTATGCTTTTATCTATGACTAACTGATTTTTTACAGTATGAAGTTTCATTAACAGTCTAGCATTTCTAGAAAGCATGAGGAAAAACTAAACTTCTTTTTCCTGGGGCATGATCTGCATAGCAATACACTATACTGATTTAACACATTTCAATTTTGCCAGATTGAGTGTTGAAGATTTATTTCTCCAGGACTCCTACAAGTTACAACTGGAGAGATTGAAAGGCAATACAGAAGTCAGCATGAGCTAAACATCAAATTCCTCCAGAGTTTTGTAGTGTCTACTTCTGAAACTAATTAAGTTGGCAGCAATAAATTCTCAGTCTTTCCTCACACTTTTTATTGTCTTTCTTTCTTTTATTACTGTCACTGAGAAGCAACAAAATTCAGCAGCTACTTAGGTATATTGGAATATTTCTGTTGCTTTTAAAGAAGTCATATATCTTGTTCTCAGGTAGTCTGGCTCTCTTCTGCTTGTCACCTTGCAAAGGGTGAGCAATGTAGGGGTCGAAAGAGAAATTAATAATACTCTCTGCCAGCTTTGAGGATCTCAGCTGAGAAAAGGGTCTTAAAAGTTCTCTTGTCCCATTTTCAGAGGCACTGATAATGTTTAATTCTGTGCATAGTGTCTTGTAAAAAATAAACATAGCATAAGCATTGGATTACATTTCTACTGCAGGACTGAATGTAGAAATACCACCTTAAAGCAGGATGAATTGTTAATATTTGAAACAGTGCCAAACACTGTGACTATGAGCATGCATGATACACAGCTCACAGACACTGACCACTGCAGAAATAAAACATACAGCCTCTCCAGACAGCTATTCTCACTCCCTTCAAATCCACAAGATTAATTTCTCTCTCTGCATCTCTGAGCACTCAGGAAGGGGTCCACGTCTTCCACAGCTGCTGTCAGGGAAGGCTTACCATAATTATAGTCAAACTAAGACCTTTTTTCTAGAAATTGTCCACCTTAAATTAATTTGTGGGAATGTCCAGGCTTATGATATAAGAATAAAGAAAAATAAACACAACTAATAGTAAAATGAATGTTACATATACAATTTAAAACATTACTTTTCCTTTAGTATTTCAACTTCCTATCTTTATATTAGCTTGAAATTGGATTGCAGTATAAATATTTTTTTTCATGTATCTACTGTTAAATGGAAGTAGATAATAATTTAAAGAGTTTATTAGTAAGGCACCTACTGGTGCTTTTCAGTTTTTTATTTTACTTATTTTAATCTTTTTACCAACCTGCCACCAATTCGGATCTTCGCGGTTTACAATCTGAAGAATTTCTCCTTTAGAAAATTTCAAACCTGCTTCTTTGCATGGGATGAGGTTGTCATTATATGGATTATAATCAAAATGACACTTGACAAAAACCTGAAATGTGTAAAAGTAACAAAGCTTAAGCATTATAAAATACATTCTGACTAATCTATCTGTCAAACTGAAGTAATGTCTTTACCTAAAGCATAAAAACCTTGACATGATCCAAGCTGCATTTGGCATGTAAAATACAATCTAGGGGGAAAAAGTTATTCACTAACTGGGATGGAATAATCAATGGTGCAAGCCTTGGCTGAATTAGTTTCATGATAAAAATTTAAAAATCTGTTCCATTTGGGCATGGTATTACAAAATGGTCATTTCTGCATTTCAGCGTATACAACTCAGTTAGAATTTTGACTTTCAATTACTTAAAAATACAAACAAATTTTTGGAATGTGAGCACTGTATTTAAGGCTGGTAGAATCTTAAGAATTACTTTTAAAACACTGAGTTCATGGCAAAAATAACAGGAGACTGAGCTGCTTAAGACTCAAATTTGATGCAGGGGAAGAAACAGTAGGTTGCATGACTGAACTGAAAACATCTTTGACTCTCTTTGTACCAGGCTGGGGAGCAAAGGAAGCCCCTGCACCTGCCTCAATAGAGCACATTCCCTCAGCCTCTACTCAGTGGAAGCACAGCCTGTTACAGTCACAGGCATTAAGACCCACTACTTGAAGGAGCATCTTATAGGCTGTTTCAAAGCACTGATTCAACTCAGAAAGTCACTTCTGCCATGGAGAAACTGACAGCCTACAGCAACAAAAGGATAAGGAACAGCCACCATCCAAGTTCCCACTGAAGTCAAGAGAGTTAAAGCTTGTCCGTTGAATTAAACACATACCTGCATCCCGTTAAACTGATTATTTTGACACTAACCACGTTATAAACACACACACACTTTACTGCATGATGTGTGATTGTGGTCAGGACATCAGAGGTCACTTAAGGTCAAAGAAACGTGCTTTATATGTAGCATACAAATGCCTAACAATTTTAGACACTAATCCAAGTTTTCTAAGCACGCATATTAGGTGAATAAACTCATTTCTAAAATGTCATTAAAGGTAAATACAGGTATCTACATTTTACTCTTCCTCCTAGCATTATATTCACAAAATAATCAAAACATGTCTAATCCAGAATATTAGAGAATCTTACACAATAAAGTACTAAGCAGAAGTTCTTTTCACAGAATCATCAGAAATGTGCTCCTGACCTGTTGAGGAATGACACTGTCTCTGTAGCTGGGGAGAATTTTCAAAGTGACACTTCCACTGATGTTTTTCAGCAGTTCTTGCAATTCTTTTGGGTTGTTTCCAACCTCGTGGCCATTCACCTCTTTAATAATGTCCCCCACATGCAGAAGACCTTGCCGATCTATCATTCCTCCATGAAGAATTCGGGCTATCACCAGATCGTTGTTCTCCACTCTGAACGTGACTCCCTGAAAGAGGTACAGGACACCCAGTTTACCACTGTTTGAATTTCAGTTTCATTTCACCATTACCTCAAGCACAAATACACAGCTGTGGGATATTCCACTCACTCCAATGAAAACAGTCACAGCTACTACAGTGTTAGAGCTCCTGATCAGAGAAGTATCAGGTGACACAGAAGTGCTTTCACACAAGATTTTCATAAGACTGAAAAATTACTGTTGTTCTTGATTGCATGCAATCCTGTCATCTTTTATCAAGATGTTGTGTTAGTCACTTATGCCAGCAGTCATTCAGGCCAGTGACTGCCTAATAACTATCATCCCATTACTTCTTGGAGAGAATGGGATGGAGTACATGAAAGTATCTTATTTCAACCTCTCAATACTGAGCTTATCACCCATTAAATTACACAATATAATGAAAATAATTAAAACATAATGCAAGAAATCAGGTATGAGCAAACATTTCCACTAGCACTTTAAAGACACACTCACCCTCACCCTCAATTACTTACCAGTGGCTCTCCTGCTCTTTTGTGAATTCCAAGGATGCGAATAGCATCTACTGGAACAGCCTGGTTGTTCACGGAAGAATTATTGACTTCTGGGCTAGAAGGAGGGGAATCATAACATTTTGAAGCCACAATATCATGTGCTTCCAAGAGTGACTGCAAAGGAACAGAAAAAAATCTTTTTTATAGTCATGAAATAACTTTTTGTGAAAGGATTTAGTGCTGAATAACCACTGAATCTGTCCTTTTGGGATCAGGTCATAATACCATTACTTCACATGAAATAAAGCAAAAACGGACACAATAAGTGCTCACATGAACTGATAAGCCTATTGCTTTGGCAAATATCCTATCTTGTACAGAAAAATGCTGCTTCTTAAGGAAATACAGGAGAAATGTAACTAAACTGGGAGTAATGTGTGAAGGCAAGAAGACAGAAAAAGGAGTACCTAAAATAGTCTTCCACCTAATGAGACAGTATCTGAGCAAATGGTTACAGTAAATGAACAGCCCACTGCAAAAAAATGAAGACAACTCATCATTAGATACTTGTGTTTAATGCAATAAAATTTTCCTCCACAGTAATTTGGATAATGACAAGTATGCAAGGATTTCTAGCTATCTGCAGAATGAGTGCTTCCTATTTGCATAAAGCCAAGACAGAATTCTAGTAACAAATGAATCCAAGCTTACAGATTTTACTTTCTGGAAGACAGGAGCTCAGACCTTAGAGTTAACAGTGTTTTCTCCAGTCCACATACGTAAATGCAAGGTAGAAGGAGGAGGTCCAAATGAATATAATCATGTTTGGAAGACAACGTAATTTAGGCATGATTTTTTCATAAAACATATCTTAGGATAAAGAAAAATGTATAAGACAATACATACAGGTAAACCAAGATCAAACTTGTGCACTAAGACAGAGGAGAGACTTTCAGACTTTCTGTCTTTCTGTCACCTTCTAGTGTAAGGTGTCCCCTGTGGTGGGGGATCTGGAACAAGATGATCTTTAAGGTCCCTTCCAACCCAAACCATTCTGTGATTCTATGAGAGGAACAGGGACACCCAATATCCATCATACACAGTAGTCCAAGGTAAAGCATCCTACAGCACAGGGAGTCACACTGACAGATGCACAGAGAGCAGCAGCAAGCAGAAGAGATGCCTACTGGGCCTCCAACTACACAGCTTTGTTTCCAACAGTGACTGGTCAGATATGGTCTAAAGGCAGGTCACTGACTATGTCACAGAAGTAGCTAAAAAAAGACACCATGGGACTATCAGTGATACTGACATGCACATGCCAGAGGAAGACAGCAAACTACCAGAAAGCAGAGCAGGCGAGCAGGTAAGAGTCATGACTTGCTATGCAGTCTGCTCCATCCTTCTGTAAGCCACCTCTAAGCTAAAGGCTGTGCAACCACATTAGGTTAGTGCTAAGCTCAGCATGCAAGCCCTCAAAATGTCACAAACCTGAACAGTCATTTTAATCTGCCCATTACACGATGAACCTGCTGATATTTCAACTTGAGGTTAGAAGGAAGTATTAATTCACCGATTTTGCCCCTTCCATTAAGACTGTAAAGACAGCTGCTTATTGTGGCTGCTCTGATACTGTGGACACAAACCAAATCAAATTAAATAGGAAAAACAATCATTTATTTAAATCAAGCAGCTGTCAGATGGTAGCAATTTCTAATTCTTCACTATCCAAGATACATCCAAATCCAGAAACCAGGAGAACAGATCTCTCTGCCAATGTTTGCAAGCAACATATTTTTGGATCTTTCTGCATTTCCAAAATGAAACTAATTTGCATCAGCAACATATTTTTTACAGATTAGTACTCATAAAACCAGGTAGATACAGTGGTATGAAACGTACAGTTTTCTTCTGGTCACAAGCTAGAACAAATTGTCCCTGAAGTTTCTGACCACAACTCACTATTATACTTCTCATAAAGCCTCACACACCTGCCTGGACAGGTCTCTGCCCTTTAATGGTAATGAAATTTATAGATTATAATCTGATCCAAAAAGCCTACTAAGATAACAGTCTGTGTCATCCTTTTCAAATTAAAATGCTCCATAAAATTCTTCAGTTCTTAAATCTGATCCCATTTCACATTCTGATCCTTTTTAACCACTCAGTTTTATGGATAAGCATGAATTCCTACAACAGCTACTTAACCATCTCTCAGTCAAAGGATCTTTTTCCTATTTCCTTTTTCCTTTTACACAATGCCTGAGTCACAGAAGGACTATCGAGGACTGCCCTCAGCTCTAAAGTGTTTTCTTTAAAAAAGTAGTTCATTGGTTTCCTGAAGGCACAGTCAACTTATTACTGTCCCATACCCAACTCTCAGTTCTGAAACTCAAGAATCTCTACCAGTTTTATGAGCTTGTTTCCAGGCAGCCAGGTTATGACCTACAGTCCTGAAGAACACTTAAGTACAGGCACCTGGCAACAGGTCCCTGTGTCTGTACCACTGCCGGACTACTGGCCAACATTTGATGTCCTAAGTTACTTTCTTATTTCAGGAACATGGCTGAGAGAACTGAGAAATACAGTTACATTAACTTCTCTTGTTTCTTTCTTGTGGTACTCAAAAAAGTTATATCCTGTGCTCCTGCAACTCCAGAGCTCTCCAGAAATCTGACCTTTCCATACTGGTGCTGGAACACTTATAAAACCACTGCCAAAAGTATGCAAAACAACAGGGACTGATCAACAACCATAAAACAGTTCAAAGTTTCCTCCATACAAAATTTCCTCCTGTAAACAAATCAGCTGATTATTCAAGATTGGATAGGTGTAGAAATGTTCTCATGAAAAAATGCCAATATTGTCAAAAAAGGCACTTAGGAGAACTGCTACAAATCACAAGAAGTAATACACAGTCCTGTGGATACACAGTCCTGTGACAGACAGTATGGTCTCTTTATGCAAGACACTGTCAAAAAACAATCCATAAACTTAGAAGATATTGATCTCTTTACAGTAGTTTACTGTGGCTGCATATATTTGACAGGTAAAAATATTTTAAAACATAAGTGAAAATTCAGTAAACAGAGAACCATTAAACATGCAAGGCTCTCTGCAGAACTGAAGCCAAGTTCAAACTCAACATTTGTTTTTCATTTAAAAAATTCTCAACACAATCAAAACATGTTATGAAGCACTGCCCTAAATAACAGAATGACCATTTCTCCAATTCTGATCCAAAAGAACAGTTAAATTACAAAGTGGGGGCTGTGGTGGGAGGGAATACACAAGAGTAAATGACTCTATAGTCTTGAATTCAGGCCTCCTTTCCTAACATTTTAGGCCTAGAAGTATCTAAAATATTTCCTTTCCTATTTTATGCACTAAATGTATGCTAGTCTTCCCCGATAACCCTGTTAAAATATTAGAACTTAATAAATAGACTAGAGACTCCTAATGTTCATATGAAAAGAACACATTGTAAAGGCTCTCCTGGAAAAGTGAGGGAATCATGACCTTAGAAAAATCAGAAGAGATGGTAAGAACACAAGAATATGTAGGGAAAATAGCCATATACATTAATATCTGTCTAGGATACAATTTAAGGTCACTTTTTCTAAATGAAACATTTAAAAAGTATGATCAGTCCTTACAAACTGGCTGCTTTTCAGATTAAGTATTTTATTGCCAGCATAATCTATTTAGGATGAATGGTTTAGCTAATTCTTGAAGGGTGAAAGTAACAGAACAAGCTCTTCCAAGAGGAAGTAGAAGTGATTCTTCTGCATGTTTAACCACTCCAACAGTGTGAAAATTTTTAAATGCTGTTTCTTTCCTCAAGGCAACCTCTCTTACCACTCCTGTCTTCTGCTCTCCAGCTACTGTCTGGTAAGATTTGCTACAGCCTTTTCCATGTGCAGCATGTGCCAGCTGGCTCTCCCACACATACTGACCTCCTGGCCAGCCATCAATACTGTGAAATTCATTAGAACTTTCACACTTTGACCTCTGAAAAGTTCAGTTAAAACTAAAAAGGGTAAAGAGTGGAAGGGATGAAAAAACAAGGAAACAAGAGGAGAAAAGAAAGGGAATAATAATACAGCCAGGCATGCACCTGTACTCCAGAGTTAGTCCTTCCCAAATGCTCTTCTACAAAAACGTGTAGAAAAAATGAAGTCCTGTAATTTGGTATTTCTAGCACTAAATGATCCAAACAATCTACTGCACTGATGCCTTGTATATCCACATTTTATACTTGCATGCCAAGGCAGGTTACAACTGTAAGGTGAGGCTGTGATAAAGTGGAACCATTCATTTGTAAAATACAGTCAGCCTCTAACCAATTACACAGTACTGTCCATGGAACTTTTAAAGAGTCAGGTTGGGTTGTTAGCACTTTTACTGAACTGGAGAAAGGATGTAAAAGACTTTTTCTATAAATGCAATTGACATTGTATTTTTCCTCTTTCCCTTCTTGCAGAATTTAGAATATGCCTACTTGCACCAAATGAGGCAGAAATGATAGCACTTATTTATTGAGTATTTAGGTAATTTTCTGTTTCCTTTTCACAGGAGACACACAGCTTTCCCAAGCCTTAAAAAAAGATACTATATCTACATTTTGGTCTGCAATTTGTCCTAGAAGTACTTCTAGAATGGTCTTAACTATGATATCAGTTCAATAAAAATAGTACTTTGACCTCAGCTGATTTTGTTGCTTGCACATGGGTAATGGAAGTACAAAATTAAGGGCTGAAAATTCTCCCTAATTTTCAGCTTCAGAAATGAATCACAGCAGATATACTTTGAAGAAGTAAGTAGCTAGGTGCTTTTGCCCATACACAGCAGCCAAAACTGCTCATTGTTTCTGCAAATGAGACTGAATGCCTCGCAACAGGCACACAGAAAATAAATTTTAAAAATACAAATTAAAACTTCTTCAGACTTTTTTTAAATGAATTCCAATTCTGACAGAGTGATGAATAGGCAGCATTTAACTATCTTAACCACCTATTTTCTCTTCCTTTCACACTTTTTTGTCCTTTTTCTACAATCCAGATTTTGCAGCAAACAAAGTTGCACTGCATTTTTCTTACATGCCCATGACTCACCCAACTCTATAGGGAAAAAAGCAGCATGTAAGCAATAACCATGACATGAATATTTAAACTATGTTCCAAGGAAGAGTCAACAAACTGCAAAACTAAGTGTGACGCTGATACTAAACAAATCAGAAGTCTCCATAAAACCCAAAATGACTGGACAAAATGGATCATGGGAAAGCATCAACATGCTTAATAAAGGAAGTTATGCTTCTCAAATCTAGTCAGATTCCTTGGAAGAGTCACCAACAAGCATGGCAACAAGGCAGTTAAGAGTTGTTAATGTAGAACAACTTCCATAGCCCTTTGGCAGAAGTCTTTCAGAAAAACAAAACTATAACAGGAAAGACAGTAAGGCTTTCAAATGGAAGAAAATACTGGTTAAAGACAGAAAAATTGGTGTCAGGAATATGGAATTTTTAGTTTTCAGAATTCATGCCATCAGGTGATTTCCACAGGCATCTGGGCTCAGTTCTACACCTGCCAATATACTGACATGTCAGATAAATGGCCTAGGAAATGGGGATGAGAAATGAAATGACAGTTTGCTGATGCTGATGCACTACTCAAGGACTGAAACAACTGCCTGTAACCTGCAGAGGCACCTCATGAGCAATAGACTGAGAACAAGGCAACTTAAATTCAACACAGACTACAAGGGAAAACACAATCCTAGCTTTATGTATTAACTGAAAGACTCAGAAATGGTATCTCAAAGATGTAAACAATACAAAACCAAACTGAGCCTAACAAGCAATCCACCACTACTCTCCCTGAGCCTAGAGATACCTCTTCCTTACTGACAGGGTGGTCAAACACTGGAACAGGCTCCTTCCTAAAGAGGTGGCTGATGCCCCATGTCTGTCAGTGTTTAACAAGCATTTGGACAACACCCTTAATAACAGCCTTTAATTTTCAGCCATTTCTGAATTGGTAAGGCAGCTGGAGTGGATGATCACTGCAGGTGCCTTCTAACTGGACTTTACTGTTCTATTCATCAGCTGTTAAACAGGCAAACCAAGTACTAGGAACTTTTAGGCCATGAGTAGGAAATGCAATGTAAATTATGACACTACTTTAGAAATCCATGCTGCATACAGCTTTGCTTCCCTTCGTTTTATTTATTTGACACAGAGAGACACAATGAGGTCTCTCAAACCACAAGTAACATGGAAAAGCTGATTAAGAAAAACTGTTCACTTTCTTCCTACACAAGAGGACAGGAATATTAAGTGAAATTGACAGGAGACAGTCTCAAAACCAAAAGAGCACAGTCTCCACTCAGATGGGGGATGCTATGAATGACAGATTTTCATATGGGTTGGAAAAAACAACTGAATAAGCTCATGGAAGAGAACCACAGGTGGATGACACTACTTCTCGCTCAGAAGTCTTAGCAACAAATCACTAAATCTTCACAACACATTTTGGAAGGTATCGTTGTTGGAAAACAGAAGAGATGTTTGCTAAATGGACCTTTAACATACAATTAGGAAGCACTAAACTGAACAAAACTGTAAAATTAAGATAGAATATATGCAGTTTCATGTCTGCTCCTTATATATCAAGCAACAGAAAAGGTACAAGAAAGAGCATAAATACTGACACTCCAGTTCATCAGCTATTTTGGAACTTTCACACTACATGTTTAAGTTATTCAAGCCTGAATTAATGAAGTATCTGACACCAAGATCACATTCTGCCTCTCTGTAGATCTGACCACAGAACAGGAATAAATGCTGGGTTTGCCTTAGTGTTGGCTATTCACCCAGTAATTCTTATTTGATTCTTAATCACCCAAAAATTCTTATTTGATCTGTCTCCTACAGGCCATCTCCAGTTTCCACCCCAAAGATCCTTTTCCCAAGCTTGTCTCTGGCCTTTGCCATCTCTCTCCAGAGATCACGGCTACTGAGCCTTTCAAAGTGCAGCACTTCAATTGTTATGCCCTTTTCATCTTTTGATTCATCATCCTCTTTGACTTTCAGCTTTATTTTCTCTGTCTAACACAATAGATCACTGTCAGGTCTGTCAGTGCACAGCTGGCCCTCAGTTCTAGTCCTTGTGCATTTTAACCATCAATTCCTCCAAACTCATCCAGTCCTTTCCAAGTACCAATTATTTTCTATGGGACCAAAGACTGATTTGCAGGTTTATGCACCAGTAAGTCTCCAATCATAGTTTTTCATCACTCTGCTATGATGCCTGTCTGGACAAGTAAGAGCACAAGGGAGGCCAACACAGGAGAGGCAGAGGAATTGCCAGTACTCAGAAAAGCTACTGCCCCAAAAGCTGAGTTCTTGAAGCGATTCCTTTCCCAATAGGACACAATACAACCAAAAGCATTTTCAGTGTTTATCCATGTTAAACGGTAATATATCTCACTGCTATGTTTGTAAAACATGTAATGAAAAACCTGGGGGGAAAGTGTGTTTAAACTCATCTATTCCAAAAATGCCTATGACTTCATAGCTGTCTGCCAAAAGAAACCCACTTATATGGCAAAAAGTTGTTTCTGTTCTTCTACAGAATACCTTTAGCTTAGTAGCAGTCTCCACTGAAGTAGCAAAGTCCACTGAACCCTACCTAGAAAGGCCAGAATCCACAAAGCATTTTCAAACCTTGATCTTTGAGGCTCAGTACAGAAGCTAGTCATAGAAACAGGAAAATGGAAAAACATCTGCTTTTGACAAGCACATGTCAGCACTTCACTTAAGCAGAGCAACAGTGAGAGGGCTGCAGAGTGTCAGCTTCAGCTGCAGTGCAGATCAGCTCACAGAAGAATCACGTTCACTCACTCTGCAAACCATACATCTTACACACGAGTATGAGTGCAAACAGCTGAACTGAAATGCACAATGCTCATGATCAGGAACTGAGATCACCTGAAAATGTTATGGATGAAGCAAGCCTTTGGGGAATTTTTATGGAAACTCCAGTCATACAGGAAGTAAAAGCTTGTCCAAGCTTTATAATAGAAACTCCAGTAGAATTTAATACAGTGAGTAAAGGTAGTTTTGAAATTATATCAAAGAATAAAATCATGTTTATTTTTAACATGGCTTCTGATTTACCTTTTATTTGGAGTAAAATCCTTTACATTACAATCCATTACATTTTGTTATAGTTCAGGTTTTGTTTCATTGTCATTCCTAAATCTGTATGTGGACACTGATACAGTAAGTTGGTAACATACAGTAAAAAGGTGGCACCTGAAAATGAGGCTCCTTGAGTATTCCAACCAATTCTGCAACATTTTCATCCTTATTTACTAAGGGACTGATGTCTTCAAGAATTTCATTCACCAGCTCCAGGTTGTTGTCACTGACAGCCTCAAGCTTCGAATCTTCCAGTCGCTCGTGAGCCTGTAAGATTAAATACACAAGACTATAATGTAAATAAGTTTTGAGTGGTTCAAATCTATAAACTTTTCAAGTAATTTCTCAGTGCAACATTCAGCAGAAAAGCCAGAAAAATTACATATAGGATAACCTGACTGAACTGCTGAAGGATTTTGCATGCTCAACTACAGGACCCAATACACTTTATAAGCAGCACATACCAGACAGGCTTTGAAGTGCATATCTCCTCTATGCTACACACACCAGGCACTGCTCTAGCAACAGCACAGCACCTCGGGACCTTTCCTGCTTTGGAACCCTGGACAAGTACACCTTTTAGAAGAAGGGCAAAAAAGGAGCTATGGGATCTTTTCAGAGTTGGCAACAAAAACATTTAGCTCAGACTCCTCCCATTCAAACACCTTCTGAACAGCACATTCTACCTGCTAACATCGGCCTAATGGAAGGAAATGCTAAAGAGAAGTTGGAGTCAAAGGCAGCCAGCAGTAACCTGGGCTGCATTGAAAGTGTTGCTAGAACAGCTAGTGTTACTCAGCACTAGCGAGGCCACACCTGCAACACTCTGAACATTCTGGAAAGAGCTCAGTGAAGGGCCACAAATATGATGAAGGGTCTGAAGCACCTCACATTTGAGGAGAGGCTCATCAAGCTGGACTGTTCTGCCTGGAGAAGAGAAGGCTCAGGGAAATCTCATCAATTGCATATGTATATGTGTATAAAAGGTATACTACACAAAGAGGACAGGGACAGCCTGTTTCCAGTGGTGACTGGTGACAGGACAGCAGGCAGGGGCATAAAATGAAACTCAGGAAGCTCTGTCTGAACATCAGGATACACTTTTTCCAGCATGAGGGTGACTGAGCACTAGCACAGGTTACCCAAAGAAGATGGGAGTTTCCAACTCCTTGGAGATACTCAAAAGCTGTCTGGATGTGGTCCTGGGCAACCATCTCCAGGTGGCCCTGCCTGAGCAGGGAGAGTTGGACCAAATGCCCTCCAGAGGTCCCTTGCAGCCTCAACCATTCTATGATTCTTTCATAACATTTCATCTATTTCTAGAGCTATTCCTGCAGACATAACCATTTCCTGAACTCTGCAGATACTGAAATTCATTGAAAGGTAGGTGCTTTGAGCAGGAAGAGAAGCATCTCTGAATGCTTAATTTATTTATTACAGACAGTGCTCTATCACAGAACTAGGGTACAAGGAGGCCAAAAATAACACAGATTCTCAATTAAAAGTTATTTTCAACACTGTAGCAACAAGAAATTTACAAAGGAGCAATTACTTTGGCATATAAAAACCAAATACATAATAGATATAATTCAGAGTCATCTATATATACTTCCCACAGATATAATTTGAAGGTATGTGAGCACTTCTGCTCTCTTATTACTGCTTTAAAACTGACAATAAAATAAAATTTTGCTAAAAGCAGAGAACTTTGCTTCCTGAAATCATCTAAGTATTAAATTGTTCTTCATATCTATAAAATGCTGTTTCTGCAGGCCTGATGGCTAAACTCTGGAAAGGTTAACTTAACAGAAAGGCATTTCAAACATTCTCCAACACCAACACACACAAACCAAATGACTGTAATTACAAAGTTATAGGAAGCTCAGCACCTACACACATTCTCCTTTATAAGGAATGCTATTTTGTACAGAACACATACAGTAAACAATATCCTTGTTTTATTCTTTTACAGCAAGTAAAAACACAAATCTAGTGATTTTTAGACATAACCCAACTGCAAAACCTTTTTAAGATTAGAGAATATGGGTTACCTTTTTTCTCACTCATTGTTTTCAAAAAACCACCACTAACACTGAGGGATATAATCTAAATACAAATATTCTCACCCTTCACTCCAAAATCAAGGCCATGTATATACTGGGGAACATAAAGTTTTACCAGTAAACAATCTCTGATCCTGTAATATGTTGAGGAGTAACAGGATATGGAATGGTATGAGTAAGTTAAAAAACAAACAAATAGGAATACCTAACTTGGATATTGCAATTTTTTTTTTATTTCAATAGAACATTTCAGAAATATTGATACTGAATTGAGCCTTTCTGTGCATTCAGTATATATCATACCTGCCAAATGTTCAAATAGTAAGGCTTTTACCTCCGACAATCTGACATCTTAAATACTGGACTAAATGCTTATAGATTACTCCCAAGATGTCTCCTTGGCCTGGGCTGGGCATTCACCTGTAGGCTGTGATATAATGCTAAAAGCAGTAGTGTAACAGCAGAAGGAAGATAAAAGTTTTGAGGTTTGAGAGAACAGTTAACAATCCAGGAGAAGAAAGTTTTGATACCACAGTTCAGTAGCAAAACTGAGGAGAATTCAGGCTTGTTCCAAGTTCAACAGTTATTTTCCAACAGTTATTTAGGACAGGGCATCATGATTTTAAACTAAAAGAAGGTAGATTGAGACTAGATATAAGGAAGAAAAGTTTTAGGATGGTTGTGGTAAAACACTGCAATAGGTTGCCCAGAAAGGTTGTAAACACTCCATCCTTGGAAACAATCAAGGTCAGGCTGGATGGGGCACTGAGCAACCTGATCTAGTTGAAGATGTCCCTGCTCATTGCAAGGGGGTTAGACAAGGTGACCTTTAAAGGCCACTTCCAACCAAAACTACTCTATGATCCTATAAACATCAGTGACAGGAAAAAACATTTTACAATGATAACAGTTCTCCTTTCCTCTACCACCTACTGAAAAGTGGAAAGGTTCAGTGAAAGAACCCTATCCAACAAAAACCTCTGCAATTTCTACCTTATTACCTTTATTCTATACAGGAAAAGTGTGAAATGAATGTAACCCAGTTTTAAAAGAACAGCCAAAATGCACTGCAAAATACTGCAAACTAACTACTATACTTATCGTTCACCTTCATTTATTTAAGGACCAAAAGGAGAAAACAAGTTTGGATAGCTTTTGGCACATTTTCCCAAGTTTCTTATTGTCCTTTTTGGTGTACTTTACATAATGATTAGTCTTAATAACTGGCTAATAAAGGAAAATGAAAAAGCTTTTGCATTTCTGGCTTGCTTTGAAATGATTCTGCTGTAACAATGTAACCATCTCAGAGAACTGAGATGACTGAGAACTGAGAACCAGCTCTTCTAATAGAAAAGCAAGTTTATGTATTTTTAGGGACAAATATGTGAATTACATATGCTTCACCAAATGTGCTTTGATCTTATCCTTATTTAGCACTGCTTGTTAAGACTGAGGATTTTTCCAAAATAATTACTAAGAAAATATGAGTGCAGTCACACCATGCGAACACAATTAAAACATTTAAGCATTCTAGATAAAGCATGTGTATAGTTAAGAATCTGTTTCTGTTACAAGCACTTTTTTTATATCTGCTAGTCATTAAATTCCACCTAATTGTTACTGGCCATTAAAGCACAAATTCTTTATAAGAAAAAAAGGCTTTGTAGTGAACATTTTCTTCATGATAAATATTAAAGATGACTTATGCAGCAGACACTTAGAGTTGTTCCCATTGTCAGTAAAAAAATGCTTTTACTTACTCTAGTAAATTTAGTATACAAATCTTTCTCTCTGCAGTCATCTCACCAGCAGATAAGACACTTCTATTACTTTTAAGTTTATTACTGTGCCATGTCTTCAACTTAAAAACAATTTTTTAAACAGCCAAACAGAAGTAGATTCTTATATGAATTCTCATGAGAAGTTTTCCTTTCCAGATTTTTATACTGAACAAAATCCATGGGCAACAATCCTTTAGCTTTACAGAGGATTTCATACCTGCCCAGAGGGCACTGCTTTCATATGCCTATTCCTATTAAAGAGACAGCTGTATTTAAGTTAGCTGGGTTTTCCTCTTGAAAGGAGCTTATTTTTATGAAGTAAGATTAAGAACATATATAAGTGATGTGCAGTATTTGACTGCATTTCCTACTGGTAAGACCAGCTACATTTTAATTAAAGAATCCAAAGATTTTTTTGCAAATATCACCTTACATATTTATAATTGATTGCTACCACCCATACATAAAAGATTTTTGTAATCCAAGAACAAAAACTTAGGATAATCCATGTTTTAGAGAGCTGATAATCAAAGATAAAATTATTAGTCTGAGATCCAGGAAAGGGCATGGAAAGAATATTTTCCTGGCATATCAGAAAGTAGTTTTGAGCTGAAGATGAAAAGAAAACATTTTTTTGCCACAGGATAATGAAGGTGACTGCTCTCACTTTTCATCTCTGGCAAAACCACTAGAAGTCACAAGGCATATGAGTTATGCACACAACAGTGGTTACAAGACTACATTAAAATCAGCTGCTTCTAATTCCAAATATTATGATTTTTCTTCCTAAATAATGTAACCACATTATTTCTGTAATCTCTGAATTTTTTATCTTCCTCTAGATTTTTCCACAGAACTATTAACCAGCATGCACAGAAATCATGAACTCTTCACCTTCAAGCCGGTCTTCAAGTCTTTTAATAAGATGAACCAACAACGTGTTGTGGATACCTCAATCCACACTCAATGTTCACAAAATAATGTAAGAGTTAAAACATTTCCAGATTCTACTCAAAGTAGCAAATTTAAATACCTTAGCAAGCGATCTTACGATGGGGTTTTCCATAATTCCTTTAAGAAAAATCAGGTCTATTTCTTCAGCGCCTGTCGATGTCGGCAGATCAGTAAGGTTGTCTAAGACCTGCTGCATGGCTGCTGACAAAACAAAAACAAAAGGTAAATACTGACCAAAACAGGCTTCCATAAGGAGCAAAAGCTCTGGGAAACACCACAATATTAACTTTAAAGATGTTAAGCAGTCAAATATATCTACTGAGAACAAGGGGACAGAACAGAAAAATAACTTTTTTTGTGTGTACGTCTGAAATGAAATACAGGTTGCATCAAACTGAACCCAGGCCGACCACATTCCTTCCAAGATTTGCTACTAAGGACTGAAAAAACAAACAAGTATAAACTATGTATAAAGTATGCATAATCTTCCAAATACAAAAAAAATCAACTCCTTCAGTACTCTTTTTATTTCATATTTTTCAGAAGTTTTCAGCCCTCATACATATAGCAACCCACAAGTTTTACAATGCCTGTAGAGTCAGATTCACTGTTGTAAAAATGACCACGTAGTTTCAAACCAATTTTTTTAAACCAAAAATGTGCTTCCAAGGCAGCTCTTACTGTGGGAGCACTTGTGCCCAGCCCAGCAGCCCTTTACAGCCAGCCCTGACCCACTGCACTGTGGCACTAAGTGCACGAACACCAGCCTGGTCCCACAGCACGCTGCAGTACTGGCAAGCACACCCTACCATGAGAAATGCATCGTGCCTGCCTCGTACCCTCAGACTTGCTGAGAGAACCACTCTTGGCTGAGAGTCAACAATGCTGCCCAAGGAAATGTCAGGAAATGCCACCATCCCAGCTGTCTGATCCTCTGAAGTCATCGAGGTGAATTAAGAGAATTTGTTCTTGTTCTTAACTTCACTCTTTTAAACCCCTGCCATATATAGATATGCATGCTCAAATAGACACGCACACAGGTGTACTAACAAAATCTCCTGTTGAGATGCCCAACAAGCCCAGAAGCCTTGGAATAACCACTGTGTTCTGCAATGCTCTGCATGTTGCAGAGTAGTATATATCAAGAGAATTAGAAAAGCCTATATGCCCCTTCTCCCACACAGGAATTTACCCTTAAATTTCCTCACTGCTTTATAATGAAAGCTATTATGAAACTGCAGAGTAACAGAACAAACTGCATTTCTCAACACCTACTTTTTGACTCTAATTCTTCCTAGAAAATTCCATCGGAAGAAAAAAAATTCTGCCCATTCTTTCTGTTAAGTGGAACTGACTTTTCAACAAGTAAATCAACTCACGTGCAACATTTTAACTACAGCAGTACATGTCGAAAGACCTGTATTATGTTAAATGTTTTAACCACACTTTTCGTTTCAAAAAAAGTGAATTTTCTGTGAAGCCATGAGTAGGAGGGAAAATAACACTTTATGTTTTCAGATTTTGAAGCAGCATTATTTCTACTTTGTAACAGACAAAGTGCTGTCAGCAACCACACATTATATAAAGTCACAAAATTACCATGCAAACAGTTCACAACTTCCCCAGACTAGGTAGGTCCTACATCCTGACTAGTTCAGCTGCAGATGAAACTGCCTTCTTCACATTTTCTCAATTCCCAGTTTCATACTCGTGACTTTTAATGTAGTCACGCAAGCTGTACTATCTGCAGAAGTGGGCAGATGTTTCTGGCCAATTTACGTCATAGGTGCTGCATAATAATGCAAGTGTTAGAATAATAACCTTTCTTTACATTTTTAACAGTTATGCAAATTCTTTTTTAAGGGATTTCAGGTTAGCACTTTTTCTCCTACAAATAATCGGAGGAAATGCAAAGCTTCCTTGAAGTCAAAGTATGCATCACAACCAGCAGCTGCAATTCCAGCATCTGATGGTGACAAAGATATTTATAATAAACACATTGGTCATATTATCTCTATGACATTATCCTGTTTCTTACTTAAGCCTTTCAGAATTCTGCCTTAGATCAAATTTAAAAAATAGTCCCTAATAGTCCCTTTATCATCAAAAAGAAAATGTTAAGAGCAATGTTAAGCTTCAGAAAAATGTCTTCATGCAAGTAGTTAGTCAGGGTATTTTCAAATGAATATTTTATTCAATAAAGGTTTCACAAACATCTAGCATCAGAACTACTTAAGTATATTTCAGCATTTTTAGAAAACAGCAACCAGCTTTATCAACATGCAGAATTCAAAATATTCACAAAGGCAGACTTGCATTCCAGGTCATCAAAACCAAAACCAGCTGTTCTCAGAAACAGCTTCCTACAGTTGAGTGTTGGCTGTCTCATGGCACAGCCATCACAGCAAGAGTTTCTTAGTTATAAATAGTGTTGTCTCAATATTAGAAAGCAAACCAAAAAGGCAGGATAAGGCACCTTTACCCATGCTGTATTGTTTATGTTTAAACACAATATGAGGCTCAATATTGCCTCAGTGTAGATAGTTCCCCATCTTAAAGGGAAAATCTTTCAAAGTAGTTGAATAAAAAATAATACCTTCAAGTATGCCTGTATTTTAATCAGTTACAATGTTAAGCAAAAAAAATTTAGACTGAGAGAAAGGTTAAGCTTCAACAGTTTTTGCACCTGTTACCCAGCACAGGGTAGGCAGAGGAACATTTATATGCCTCACCATGTTTCACTACTTTACACTCACCTGGCAAAATATGCAGAACATGATCGAATGTTATTTGCCAAAAAAAAATATCAAGAGCATATTCCAACAGGAATTATGTCTGCTGGTTTATTCAAAAAGAATAGACCACAAATATATGGATACTTTTTTTGATGGACTAGACAAACATTTTAATCTCAATGTTTTATGTGTATTATACAAGTCATGGGCCACTTTCAAATATGGTTCCTGTTTAATGTGAAAAGCTGGTGTTTCTTCACATGTGAAAATAGCTTTGAAAGTCTAAGCAATATACTGACTACATATGCCTTAGATATTCATACATGTACTTCCAAAAAATTTGATTTATCTAAAGACTAAGGGCAGAGGTGGGAGGAGGGGAAGACACTTTGGGAAATGTATTATGGAACCGTTTCTTCTGTTATCTATTCAAGAGGCTTTCCTTTACTCATTTCTAGGGTCTATTAGACAACAAACAACAGGAGATACTTTGTCTCCAGGCTTAATTATAACAATCTTTCAGAATAATGTAGATTCACATAGAATTTTAAGCAGCACTCATTTAAACAACTTCACTTTTTTCTTTCCAGGGATAAAGCCACCTTAGCACTTTTGAAAAAGCATCTTATCTTATTCCTGAGCAGCAGGAATGAAAGCAGAAGATGAAAGTACTTAGGTAGGAAAGTTTTACTTAAAAGATTAGCTCCTACCAAGCAAGAAACAGATGGAACTGAGGAGTTTTGAGACTACCAAATCTAAATATCCCATCAAGAATTGCCTTTTGGGGTTCACATCTCTTTTGCAGTGAATCTGCCCCTGAAATGTTGATAAAAGTTACTCACTGGGGGACAGAAAGCCCTGTAGAACTTACATTCAAGTCAGGCACACTGAAGAACTAAGGACTACACTAACAAACTGCATAAACCAGGTTGTCAGAAGTGCTTATTATTATTGTGTACTTTGGTGTACAATAAAGAGAAAATGTGTGCTTTTCCAGTGGAAAACTAATTGGGTCTCCCTTCCCTCTCTTGTCCCATTTTTACAGGAAAATACTAAGACTACAGTGACTTTGAGAGCTCTACCATTCACCTCCCTCTCTCTGAAGACAAGGCTGTTTCTATATTCAATGATGCATCTGGGAAAAATGTTAAACTCTCATCACAACACATAAGGATTTGTTTTAGTGAGGACACCATGAGACAGGCATGGCTGACTACAATGGTTTACACAACCACCTAGGAACACACACATATTACAAGAAACCCACTGACAACAGCCTCCACACACGCCAGGAGGAACTGGGTGGCAGAAACAAACTCTCAGTTGAGGCGAGAATCCCTGCTGAAATACAGGGATTCTTAGGAAAGGGTGACAACAGAACTGAGTCTGAGCTGGGACTCCTAAGAAAAATGAGATTACAACTCCAGCCCCCGGCTTTCGTGACAGGGAATACACACAGAATTAATTTCCACAGTCAATTTTCAAAGAACATCTTCATGACCGCAGCAAGTTTAAAGCCTCAAGCAAGACTCAGCAGGAACATACTGGTCTGCTGTGTACATGCACTGAACAATTTATTCCTACTATTCATATGACCCCACATTCAGGCAAACTGGTTTGTCATTTGAACCCCATTTCAAAAAGGGAAAGGGGGCAGAGATGTTAATTGATCTCTGTGGCAAACAGCATGCATCCTGAGGTGTGGGAATACAGAAATCCCACTTCCTAATGCAAAATTTACTAACCAGAATTATATCCTCCTAATTCCCACAGAGTTCTTCAGACAACCAAAGGATGTTTCAAAGGTTTAATCTACACATTGTACCTTACAATAGTAAGTTCCGATCAAACAGACATAAAAGATACCCTGATAACTTCTTTCTTCTTGTAATTGTAACAAAAAAGCAAGTTTTCACCAAGCTCTCAGCTGTTATTCTTCTACCAAATTTGATTTTTATTCTTTCTTTCAGCACCTAATTCTTGTCTACATTAATTCTATGTAGAGGAAAGAGGAAGCATACATTTAAATAAATTTTCCAGATTTGCAGACAGAAGACAAATGTGTCACTCACTGGGGAAAATTAAAGCTTTTCAGAATGAATATTTTGCACAATTTTTTTAGCTCAGCTTCATTTTATTAGTCTCCAAGCTTACAAAATAACAGAAATGAAAAGAAAATTATGTATAATATATTTAAATAAACATGCATATTTATTTCCACATGGCCTACTCATCTGGATAGAAAGTTATAATAAATACCTCAAGGACTACTAGAGAGGCAGGTACTCCACACAAAGTCTAGAAAGTTAGATTAAAATCTTGTCACATACATAAACTTCAGAAATAATTTCTTGTGTAATTTGAAACCTTTTCAAGAGGGATATATTGAAGTTTCACAAGACACACAATAAGCTCAGACAAAAGAAGATTAATTTTTAACTTTACCAGCCCTTAACCAATGACAACTCTGTAGCTTTTTTCCCATTTGTGTCTAAGGTTTTTAAATAATGATCATTATGCTTAAATAAAAGGCAAAGGGGGGAAAAAAGTTATTTTGTCTTGGCCACTTCTCTCCCCAGTCACAAATTACAGCATTTTTGGCAGTCTAGAACATAGAAAAGGAGTACCTATGAACAAGTTAACATTCTGAGAATATTTCACAAGTTCATTCACAAACAGGCTATTGACCAAGACTATAAGAAAGGCTGACAAAGCTGTCTTACTACTGCTAGAGGACACTTCAGAAGCCATATTTTCAGACAGAAGTCTGGGGAAGCACTATGCAGTGAGCACATACAATATTATGTTTGTGTTTTCCCAGCCAGCAGCTGCACGCACTGAGCAGGATCGCTCTCAGCAGCAGCTCCAGAGCAGCGAGTGCTACAGGAGGGCTGGAGCTCTGCAGTTCCACCCCAGGCTCCTCTGCAAATCAGGCACCTGCCCCACAGCCACTGCTGACTGCAGCAGGGTGCAAGGAGAGTCCTTCAAACACCCAGGCACACAGCTTGCACCTCTATCTGACACACACTGCCAGGCAGGGAGCGCTGGGCCAGCCCGGGACAGCCGCCTTGACTCAGACATTGCTGGGCAGCGTTCCATTCTAACACCACTCAGACACCTCTTCTGAACAGGACCCCTTCCCAGGCAGCAAACACAGCACATCTCCTCCAAAAAGACACTAAGACTGATTAATGAAGAAAGCTGTTGTCTGCAGCATGAACACTTTACTGACTGCAGAATCACATATGGCAATGAATTTTTAAAGGAAGCAGGAAAAGCCTAATTGATAAGAATGAATGTTCCTCTGGATATTCAAATTCTGCCCACTATATTTCTGCACATTGAAAAGAAATAACATAAGTGCTAAGAAAAGTTTATTAATTTTTTTACTTCATTTTCTCCAAGTCTACTGCCAAGTCAAGATGGAGCTATTTTAACACACCTATAAATAGAAGCTCAAGCAGTCCCTACCCTTATCAAACCTGGCTCAACTATATCTTTCATGCCCATGTTTCATGACTGTGAAGGTCACAAAAGCTATAGGGAAGAGCCAACAACCCTTTCCCAGCTTGAACACTGCAGACATACTTCTTTCAGGCTGAGAAGATTGTCTAAAAAAAGACGAAGCACAAATTTTCTGACGAACAGATGGACCTCACAGCTGCATCTTTGGAAAAAATAAAAGCACTATTTAAAAGTAATCTCAGCAAAGATAAAAAGGGAACAAAACATCAAAACTAGCAGATTAAAAAGCTTAAGTCTTATTTAAATACATGTATCATGACCAACAACAAGACATTGAGGACAGATACACTAAAATCTAGTTTTAAGGAAATTATGTCAGACTTCTTTTTCTTAAACGATTGCCAAGAAAAATATTTCCTAAAGTACAAAGGCAATTAACTTCATACTAACTAAGCTTGATGCTTTGAAGATAAGCCTATGTAAGTGTTAGGTATTACCAAGTTTTCTGACCTTTTTTAATTAGAGGAAGAATGATGCAAGCTTCAAGCACAGAAATTATTAACTGAGGAAGGACACACATGCACACAACAGACAAGAATACAGAAAAAAAAAAGATCTTTAAGCACCATACAACACAAAGCAGAGCATGTACAAGCAAGTCAACTAAAAGTTTTTTAAAAGGCTGAATTTAATTTTTTTTTCTGTGTTTTTACTTTTTCTCTACAGATATTAGGAAAGTATACACTGATGTCACGCAAAGAGTACTGTCTGTTAAATGAGTACTAGGACATGCCCCAGGAGAATTTTCAATTCTGGTGAAGAAAGACTGTACTACCCATAGTTCTTCAACTACCTTAGTAGTTCAGCTACGGGAGAATATATTTGAACAGATTTTTAAATGAAGGCAAAACATTCAGTGGATAGACAGTCTAAGATTCTACTTTGTAATCAAAAGTTATAGGAGAAACTCAACAAAGTTTCAGAATGCATCCTGCACTCCACTCAAGTTATACAACAGGCTGAGATTATTGCACACATCCATCATTCTCCCTGGTATTTTGCAAACAGTAGCTGGATGAAGAAACATGCATTCTCTGCAGACCTCTGGTAATTAATGCCAGTTTTTATGAAGACTAAAATGCCAGCAAAAGAGATACAACAACCTAAGTACAGCTTTTGAAGTATTGCTTTCTCTAATGCGCACTCTTCCAAATGAATCAAAAGCTTTGTATCTGCATTTCTGCCACAGTACCCTGTATTATTTATTTGTTGCAGTACTACAGAGCCTGAAGAAAGCAGGACTGAAAAAATGCTAATATAAGTAAAGAGGACAGTTATATAGCAAGGAAGAAGTCATGTGTAACAAACAAACAAACAAACCCAAACAAATGTAAGAATCAGTTTACTGTACCACTTTTCTTGGTGAAACACTTGATGGAAAGCCATGCAGAACCATCTATTGCTTTATCCCATTCACAAATTCAGCCTAAGGACAGCTGGAAATCAATTAAGGTTTCTTCCTCAATTAAATCTCTTCTTCACACAAGTAAAAAAATCAGACCTGAAGAGAAAATAATGAACACCTTTCCAAAGGGATAGCAGACTTCCAGTCTAAGAACATGCTTTCATCTTGTTGTTGGTCTCCAATCAACACTGTCATAGTGGATAAGGCAAGCTGCATGTTGTGTCCCACTTCTGAGACCAGGAGCCCCAGGAGCAACTGGCCCAGTTGCTTGGCCATCAGCATCTTTTTCCAACCATTTGCACTTTCATCTAGGAACACTGGATAGGCATTTTTTCAAAGAAAGGTAAAATTCACAAGGCTTGTAACGTGCTCTATTGTCAGTGTAAATGAAACGGTTCAGAACATTAGTCACAGAGCTATTCTGTAGCGTGCTTTGTGCATGTCTGCAAAAAAGACAAGGTACTTCAAATAAACAAAATTAGATACTCCACTGTGTAGCAAAGTAACAACACTGCACCTCCAGAGATCTGTGGTGAATCTTATTACCAGGGACGATGTTGGTTTCACTGCAGTTTGCATCCCAGGGGCGTCTGCATCCTTGTGTCTGAAGGCACCTGATCACTCAACAGAGTATCAGGAGGATATCATTAAAAACAATCCACACTTCAGATATCTGGGCATTTCCTTAATCTTGGTTAATAGAAAATCTAGATTAAACAATTGTCTCTGCTCTCTGTCCTTAATCCAATTTTTTTTTACATCTAGAAAGCACAATGTCTCAGTTTCCATTATTGGACAAGAGTCTCGTGAGTGCCTTGCACGACACCATTAATACTTCCCTCTCTAGTGATAGGGAGAGAGAATGAGATCTGTTTTGACCTTCTTACAGTTACATCATACTGTCAGCTCAACCTACTGGTCTGTCACTAAACAGTACAAAGGTACACTTTAAACATCACTCTCCTCCAAAATTAAAAACCATAACTGAACAAAAAGTCCTCTTTCTTCAGTGAAAATACTTCACATATATTTTGTCCCACTGCTATTACTCTAGGTTTCAAATTAGTTTTTGGCAATTTGTTTTTGTATTTTGGCACTTTTGCTTTAGTGAAAATGCTTAGACAAGGAAATGCACCAGAAACCACATATCATCCAGATACTACTGTTGCTTTTAACACTACTTCCTTTTACAGCTTCAAGCGTAGGAGATACTCAGGAATTCTAACAAATAAGAATTTTATAATGAAGAGTTTTGATATCAAGCGAAATAACACTGTCATAATACATTCTCAGAGTTATTTTATAACAATAGAATGTTTTTTTAAATTAAAGCATCCAAACTCAGCACTTTCAAAATCTGATTGCTCCATTATGATGTCGCTGTAAAAAACTACACCTCTGCCCTTTTACCAGTCACACCCATATGTTAACATTTCATGCATTCACTGTTTCAAGCCTCTGCTACTGGGAAGTATTTATTGAATTATCCCTTCCAAGCTAATACACTGGAGTATTTAAATTAGAGCTGTACCAGTGCAGACATAAAATTGTTTTTGAGGTTCTACTATGGATGCTACACAAGCATTTTAAAGCTGCTCAATAAAATTATATGGAGAAAACAGAAATGCAAGACAGCTTTTTGGAGCACAAAATAAGTTAAAGCACTTTAAAAAATATTTAGACTATGTCAACATATTCTTTAATAAAAAAGGAAAAATATATTTAATTACACTATTATTATACCTAGCCCATTTTTCTATCAAAAGGAAAAGAACTACCATGAAATGCTTCCATAGGGAAGTGTTCACTTAATCTCACTCAATTTTCTACTGCATCCCAGTCTGAAGACAAAAAATTTAGCACAGGAGTGAATCAGCAAACAGGAGTGAATCTGCAAAATTTATAACATTTAAATGAAATTATCTCTGTCCCAGGACCTCAGTTTTCAATTTTACATGATCACCTAATACATTTTCCAAAAATTTCACTTGAAGTTCATCCCTAAACTCTAGTGCTCCCACTTCCACTAAACTAATCTCTCTCATGCACACACTCCCACTTCTGCCCAACAAACTTATTTGGAAGCAGTAAATGCAATTCACTAAATGAATAATGCTCTAGTTCAGGGTGACTTGCAACAGAAAAACAATAAAAAAAAACATTTACTTCACTACCTTTGTCATATGACACAGTTCTTGCTTATCTTAAGAACACAGCTAAAGCTTTACCTACAAAGAAAATTTCCAAAACACAGTTGGAATGTTAGTAGCAATGTAGTGGATAGAAAATGGTTTTTCAAACTTGTTTGCCAAAAAACACAGCTTATCTTTTTAAATAGTGAAAAATGCCACATAAAAACTTAGTGTTTTAATAAAGAAATGGCAAAATATGGCATGTTAAAGGCTTACTTGACCTTCAGGAATGCTCAAAATACATCTCTGTCACTCCTAGTGAAGAGACTCCACCCTAAACCTTTCTTTCAATTCGATGCAGTCAAGATTTACACAATTGCCTATTCATTACCCTCAACAGTTCTGTTCCTTTAGTCCTTTGAAGACTGTGTTCAAGAACCCTGGAAAAGGAATAAAAAGATCAGCTTGACACTTGTATTTTGAAGGGAACTGAAAAACTTCATGGAGTAAGTCACACTGCCCTTAGTCACGTGTTTTACCTCCTGGACTACTTCCCCACGTTATGTTATCAGGATTTATTCACAATTGCCAATATTAAATGAAAAGTGGGAAATCTAACTTCAATTTAAGAATGTCTAGGCATAACAACATCAGGAAAAAATTATTTCTAGTGGTCTTGGGGTAGCTTGGATTAAGAACTACATGCTTTTAAGGAAACTGCCACTTTGAATACTCTCTTTGAATGTTTGCCACCTTCGCTTTAAAGCTACTGCTGTAAACCCTGAAGACAGTGTTCTGTCTTGTATAAGGTGGGCACAGGCAGTGAAACAGCAAAGGGTCTCTTCAAAACTGTATGTGATCCATACTGACATGTCTGAAATTTTCTACTTCATTTCCTCAGAATACCAAGTTGGGTTTCATTAAGTTTTGCTAAGAACTGAATTTTCAGTCACGTACCCCACCCCTCCAACTCAGCAAAACCAGAGATCTTTCAAGTAAATTTTGCACATTTTTCAGTTAAAATGTCTTGGTTTAGTTTTTTTTTTGGTTGGGGGGAAGGGTTGTTTGTTTGTTTTCAAAAGAAACACTGGCAAATGCAAAGAACCCCGAACTTTTCTTCTTAAACAGTTCACACCACTGCAAAACTCAGTGAAGAATAATATCTGTCAGGATTTTCATCCTTTTCTGAGACAGGCAAATTGCTGTAAATCTGAAAGGTTTGAAACAACAACTTCTACTGATATGACATCATCTTTTATAATGGCTTCTCTTGTAAAAAGTTCCATGATGGAACTTGCTTTTTGACTGCATCTGAGCCATGACAAAGCCTACAGAGGGGGGAAAAATTGTAAGATAATGTCTTTCTCAACTTCAAACTGCAATTGCTGTTTCTCAAAAGCAGTTCATACACATCCTCATATGCTAACTCTCTTCAAACCTCTTTATGCTGAAACAATAAAAGCCACATTATCTTAATTTTCACTCAAGCCCTTTGTTCTGTTGTTTCCCACACTTCTTAGGTGTCTCAGAGAAAGGAGCTGGGAGAAGAGAGGAGGGCACTAGTACAAACAAGTACTAGTACAACCCTTGTTGGGTTTTGACTATAAAACCTCTCAGATCTGCACAAGTTTTAAGACCCAGTCACCTGGGTAGCAGCAGTCAGAACCACTTCTAATGCCATCCACAGAAAAGGAGAGGATTCCCAAAATAGCCAATTGAAGTCCTCCCATGTACAATCAGAAATGGTAGGTTAGGGATCATGGGTCTCTGTCCCCAACCTTGGAATTTCACTGCAATAGATAAATAATAATTCCATGTTAGAGCTTTTCCCCAAGAAGGTTTTATGAAGTCCAGGTCCTGACCTGGAAAAGATTAATTGCTTTACCAGCCACCTTCAGTGTGGCACTTGAGAGGACTGTCTCATCACACCAAATGAGTTCTCAGAGCAGTCAGTCCCATCCATGGTTGTTTCTGCTTATCTTACTTCCCCACTGAATTCCTCTTTCCTTGAAGAGTACTGGGCTTGAAAACAATATAAAAAAGAGAGCAATGTAACCTCCTATAGATAAATTGGTTCTTTGCATACAACTAGTTTTAAAATTGTGGAATAATATAACATGAAATTACCTTCAAGTTCCCAAGAAAACCTGAAAGGGCTAAAATGTCTTTTTACGTAACTTTCTGGGTGTTACAAGGTCAAAATCACATTGTTGCCAGTACTTATGAATGTTGTTTAAAAAAATCAAGTCCTATCTCAGCAGACAGGTTATACAGCACACAAGGTAGCAAAAAACAGATGGAGTAGTCATTGTCTCCACAAACCTGACACATAAGTGAAATGGGCCCCATTCCTCCTCAAGATTTTGAAAGGTCTGAAACAACATAGTCTAGGGATGCATTTTCAGAAGTATAAATTCCTCTTTGCAGAAAGAATATCAACCTGTTAACTTATTTTTTCAAATAATCATCTCTCTTTCTTTCACTTTTCACTATACTTTTCTTCAAGTTGTGCCCAACACCAAATGAAACTTTGATCCTGTTTCAGTTTCTCAGAAACCCTATCAATCAACATAGCCCCCAGAAGACCTGCACACATTCCACTTGTCAAGTGGAAGAAGAAATGTCCTAGACTCAGGACAGAACCTGGCTGATGGTCTCTACTCAAAGAGCAGCTGATAATTTTAAACAGTTCAGGCTTGCACTTCCCTAAGTCAACAGATCCCGATTCCTCAGCTACATGTATCCTAAGAGTCAGCTACACGTGTGTGCAAAGTTGTAAAGACTGCTGGACTCCAAGGACACATGCTGGACTTTAGCTTGCTTTTTGGTCCAGTGAGCAAGGAAAAACAGCTTGAAGAACCAGATCTAATAAAGTAAACCACATGCAGGTAGAGTCCCAAACACCCATCCCTGGACAGACCCAGGGGCACACTAAAAAAGGCACCAGCCCAGCAGCCTGGTAAGCACTTACTGGATTGCTGATCCAGCCTACTGGCATTAGTTTGTACATTGAGAGATCCTTTAGAAACATCAGATCACTGGGCCTAAACTTCCTTTGGAATACTGTTTGTAACAAACCTCAGCAGTACTAACACCATATTGCTTGGAAAGGTACCTTTTTATCTTCATTAATATCCTTTCCATAAATCAAGCTTACTGATGGCACCCAGTATTCCTCTACACTAACTTGCCATAGTTACAGAAATCCCATTTGATCCTGTAAGAAGGAATTTGTGTTCAGTGACTGAAGCATTTGAAACATGAAAGAAGCTTTCTCAGCTGCAGAAAATCTGGCAGATATTCTGTTTTTCCAAAGACAGTGTCAGGATTTAAATACCACATCACTTCTCAGCGTAAGTTTTCAGACCCAGACAAGCCAACTTTCACACAGAAGGAATCAACACTTGTTTTTTAATACCAGAGAGACTGCTTTGAATCAGCTCCTGCCAGTAGTTCAAAAAAGAAGCCAAGTCTCTGTATTGAAAAAATCTTTTCACAAATTAATTACCATGCCTCTGTCCAGAACAATGGACATCAAGAGCTATGAAGGATAAAGATTCAATCAGGCATGCATTATGTTGGCTCAACATAGGATTAAATTATGGCTGAAAGGGTAGAGAATTAAATAGTCTCATGGTAATTTTTTGATATACACTCTAAGTACTCGAAATTCACTCTACAGTTACATAAATTTCACATGTGCTCAAAACTGTGATCTTCCTGTGCTTAACAAACAAATTGCTAGCATGTCAAACAAGTTAGAACAGAGCACTCCAAGAAGACCTGCAATTTCCTGGTTTTGTGTGCCAATCAGAAATTTAAACACGAACAGAAAAACATTCTCATCCATGCTAAATACCAGCAGGATACTGCAGAACCCTTCCCCTACAGGATTTTTACCAGACTTACACTGTTGATCAGTTTTCCTAATTCTTTAAATAAAGTCCACTCTTTATTTAAAGTCCACTGCCTGCCTCACTCTGCAGGCAGTTCTTGTTCCAGAGATAGCTGTTCAGGTTCAGGGTATCTTTTTGTGAGAAAGGAACACTTACACAGTGCTTTATCTGCACACATCAGATCACTCATTTTAAATTATCAGAAAGACTATCTTAAGTTCAAGACTTAATAAAATGAATAAATCACTATAGTAATTCTATCAGTCTCGCTCTTCAGTTCTGAGGCTTTCCAAGAACAGGTGGGTACAGATTTTTCTGTATGACAGATACAGAGAAACAATGCAAAGACTGATGACATGAGAAGTTTATAGCACAGCACAAATCTGCTCCATACAACAGAGCTGCAAGACTCCACCATAAATTTGAAGCATGGAAATATCACTGCAACTGCATCCCAGTCATTCTTGCTTCACCAAACATTTTTACTTGAATCTCCTGTGCTAACAGCACAGCAAAGCCACACAATACACAATGTCCTATGACTTTCAAGATTCCATAAAAGACACATATAACAGGACCCCAAACATATTCACAGACACAGCACTTCCAACACCATGTACAAATAATCCTCTATAAAAACTCGCTGACTTTAATCTTCTGAAGACTTTTGTTGGATTATATTTCAGGAGGGGTAGAAAATATATAAATATATTTCAGTGAGTTTAATCACCACCAAGACGCACAAATTCCAAGATCATCTTAGTGTCAGATTATCTCTCATGGGTTTTTTGCAGTCATCATACCAGCCATCAGAACACAGGCCTGTGCACATACACTGACATCAGAATTCAAATCATTTAGCCAAAGACCCTACCATACACAGAGAAGTTGGTCATCTCTCCAACAGACATAAAAGTAAAATTTTGTTTGAAAGCTAAAAGACCTGAACACTTATTTAATAGTAAATTATTTGAAAATGTATCTAATAAAAGGGGAAAAATGGCGGAAAGTAGGCAACACATTATAATGAACTTAGAAAAACCAGATACAGCAAAAGGAGTAGCTCAGTAGGAAAAACAAAAAATGTGAAATGTCTTATATATTCCAGCTAATGGCCCAGGAAACCACACCTCATCTGTCATTTCTGTACACAGTCTAGCACTACCACATGGTGCTTACACCATGCTGGAAGGGGTAGTGTTTAAATGGAACTATCACCTGCTCCACCTGTCTTCATGTACACAGACTGGCACTTGTGCCTGGAGGATGACACTGTGCTCATTCACTGATGTCAAAGAGAGGCAGGTTCCCAATGCTGAGTCCCTCACTGCGCCCCTCTTTCAGCCAGCTGCCTTTAAAAAAGTTTGTTAGACAATATTCCAGAGAAGTAGAATTTGCAAAAATATTACTGAAAAGGATTTAAGTGTAAGTTTAGCTGAAAGCAGGTAACCAGCCCCAGTGACTTCCAAGTTAAGGCATCAGTTAAAGTTGGTTTGGGAATTATGTCAAAAAAAAAAAAAAAAAAGGAAGTGACCTACTTGAATGAAAGACTCAAAGACTCATTCAGAGGTTTATATGTTCAGATCCCCTCAAAACAGGCTGACAAGAGGTATTTGCATATATTTCCTTAAGTACAAACTGTGAAATGTCACACAGTATAATTCTTGATTAATCCATTAGGTTCATACAGACTCAACATTTTTCCACTATCTTTTTATTCACTGCCTATTTCTGTTTACACAAGAAAGTACCCCTTCTGTTTCCTAAGTATACTCAAATGCTTAAGAATCACAGTAGATACTAAAACCAAAATGGCAGCTTAGCTGCAAAAAAAGAATGAGTAGCTTGAATAAAAGCAACCTGTGCTATAGACATTCAGAGGTCTTTCTAACATTTTTGAATTCCAATTTAAAGTAGGATGGTCAAGATCTCAAGAGTCTCCTTATGAGTATTCACTTCTTTAGCCTTTCTTCATCCTTTTAATTCACTCAGAAGCTGCCAATGAACTCTAAAAACTACGTAACAGAAGCTTCAGCAGGATTCTAATTTTGGTCACAGATAACTAAGTAGAGCAATTCTAGATAATATTAGCTGAGATTTATGATGCATTCAACATCTTCAGATGCACAAGAGTATTTTTGGGCATCACTTGGAAAGACAATATTCAATGTACAGCTGGTAAATTTTACTCCTTTTTTTCTCCTATTTCGCTACAAGAAGCATATTCATGCTGCACTTTCTCTATTTTTTTTTTTTTTTTTCCCAAAGGATCTATTTCTTCAGCAAGAGAAAACACAAGTCTGGTCAAGCCTCACTTGCAATGTATCAAGATGATCAATCTATTAGGTTCTATTATAGCTGGTTTTGAGAGTAGAAGTTAGATAAACCTTTGTCACTTCTCTGAGCAAGATGTACCAATAATTAGAGGAAAACCTGCCCTCTTGGTGCAACTCAGGACAAAAAAGGTCAGTCAATTTTTTCTCAACTCCACATATGTTGTGTTATAGCTTTTCCATTTCTGTTGCATTATTACTAAACTTAAAAAAAAAAAAAAAAACTTTACATAATTATTTGTTTTATCTACCACTATCAAAATCTCTTCTCCAAAGAAGAAAGAACACCTATAGAAGCCTAGATCAAGTTCTTGGTAATGGAACTGTTCTTATTTTTATACGCTTCTCAATTTCTGTCAAGCCTGAGAGCTTCCACATTCCACTCAGGCCAAATAGGGGTTTGTCAGTGATTACACTTCCTATTAAAATATAAGAAGAAAGTCACCTTGAAAAAGTACTTTCTAAAACCTTTCTAGAGAACTGTCTTGGGACATTGCTTCATTATTGCCTCTTTAAATGATGAAAGGATCAAACACAAGAGGTGTGACCTTTACCAATGAGTGAGAAGATGACAGACTGGAAAGTTAAGGGGAAAGAGCTCTTTACATCTCTCTGAATCCTTGGCACCACATTTCCAGCAGGTAATACAAACTATTTCTATAACACTAAGCCTTTAGTCTGTATGGAAATCACTGCTTGGATTCTAAGATCTCCTATCAAGCTGATTTAGCTCGAAAACACATCTCCAGGTCACTGCTAACACAGGATGATCTAGAACACCTGACTCCATTCCTCTTCCGTATATCACAAGACTGAACCTAGAAGCTTTAAAGGCACTGCTTATTGCTGTAAAACTGGAAGTGTTTTCCAAGTGGCACCAAACCTAAAAAACTGCTAGCTACCTGTAGAATGACTGAAGTGAGGGAAAGATGAGTCAGTTGCTTCAGCTCGTTCCCAATTCTGCAGACAGATATAGGACAATGTGAAGGGGGATGTTAGGAAGGATGTTTTTTAATCACAGCAATTGAGACAGTGATATTTCCTTATAATCTATGCATTTCCACGATCAGTTGAACATGCTTCCAGGCACAGGATACCATACTGTCAGACTAGCTTGAAAGAGCATTTCTATTGCTAATTGAGAACTCTCCCCTTTAGCTTCAGACAACCACCTTTTATCAGCTCACACATCTAAGTATAAAGGACTCTGTGACCAAACAGCCCAAAATTCAAGCTATTAGAATGTTCTTCCTTTAGCCCCACACACTTTATCTTTCTGTGTTTATTAAAACCCCACACTAAAAGCAGAAAACCCTTAAAGCCACACCAAGATATTTGGCAAGGCTAGGTTTACCTTATTCAAGGGGCCTGTGTGGAAGCCAGTATGAGAAGGAACATGTCACACGGCAGCAGTCAGATTTCTAGAGAGCAGGTAAATATGTAGACAGGCTTGCAAGCTCCAGTGTTTGGAGGCTAAACATCTATTTCTGTTGTTTCACCTGGACACATCATTAGGCAGAATGGAGCAATGACCCACCAAAGACCAACCTATGGGTATCCTGGTCAGTCTGACATGCTTCCTCAACTCAAAGATGCGTAATCATTAATCTGCTGCAAACTTGCCACCAGCTCTGTTACCAAAACAAGAACTAGTACTGGTTCAATCTTCACAGAAGGCTACAACGCTGCACGTATCATATCTCAGTTATCAAGCACTTCAGTGAAAATCCATGGTCAATTATTTAAAGAAACTAAACAGTAATCCAATCCAAGGATAAGAGTTTCTCATGTTTAATCAAACAGATCTCCAGTGCACACTAGCAATTTATGTATGAATACAGTCCATTAAAGAGTTGAAACCGGTTTTGAAATTGAAGCGTCTTGAATGGTAAAAGCACTCAACCCAAATTACAAAAATAATCCACAATCTAATTTAATTTAAAAAATCTTCAGGTTAAATGTTAGCCAGATTCTGGGAGATTACCTAGAGAAAATGTCATGTATGCATACTTGGTATTTATGCTTTCCTAGACAGTTTATGGATGTTGGGCTTTCTGTTTACAGACAAGTGTTCTTTATTTTTAAAATACATATGTATGCGTATATATACACCCACATACATCTTAACACACACATATATAAAATACTGCATTTTATTAAGAATTCCTTCTTTTTCTGTATGTTTCCATATATGTATGGAGTTGCATGCACACATAAAAACAAAATAAAATACGTGTATTTTTAAAAGACAGACTGCCACTTCCAATCCATTACTGGTATCAATCCTGTCCAGTTCAAATGGGTAATATCCTAACATAGAGGAAGATATACCAAAAAAGAGAAACACCCTGATGCAGGGTCTTTCTTCAGCGCAACATTAGAGAGTAGGAATCTTCCTCTTACAGGTAGCCACACCCACAGCTAACGTGTGCCTGGTATTTCAGGTCATCCTCTTGCATTTATACTGGCTCCCTAATGACTTGCGGAAGAGCAAGAGAAAAAAAAATGAATGGCAAATGCGTAATCTGTTCTCTACTCAGAGATGGACTTCCTGGCGCCCTGCAAGTCTTACGCCTTTAGCATTATCAATCATTCTGCTGTCTTAGTTTTCAATCCCCTCTGCAAAGCTATAAGATCGTTTTGGAAGCTGCTAATTTGCAGGCCCAGGGCAATTACATAAGATGTTATTTTAGTCATGAACAATGCACTAATTTTTGGAATCTGCTGCTGTTGCGCATTAGCACAATGAATTCTTCATCGGTTTTTGGGTGATGATGTCCAGGCACTTGGGGACCATGCTATGCTTCTTTATGCCTATCTGTAAGCTGAATTTAAGGTTATCCGGACATTAATTCTTCTGGCCCCAGCATCTTCTCATTAAGACACTTCCATATCTTCTGTCTTATTGAAAATCTGCTCAGGGATAACACTAATAGGAGCTCCTGACAGATTCTGCATGGTTTCAGATGCTGCACTGCATGTCAGAAAAACGAGCTTGATGGAACTTCAGTCTGACCCCATGACAGAACTTATTATTTAAAACCTACCGTATTCAATGGGACCCAAGTACTTTCAGGTTTGCAATGGACTTACATGTTACTTAGCTAGGCTGTAGGACTTCACTGACAACACAAGTAACAAGTTTCACCCTTTAACATTGCACTACTTTTGCATTAGTACACAATACTCCTGCGCTTGGATACCAGATGCCAACTACAGAACTAAAATTACTGCCTCTACAGATATCCTGGCTGGTCCTGTATTCAACACAAACAGGAAGTCATACTCTGAGACCTCAAAACACCAAAGATTTCCTTCTATTTCAAAACAGCACTGTATTATTAGAAGGTTAATTTGCAAATTAATCTCTGTAGTCTTCTCTCATCTACTGCTTAAGTGCATTGCTGCTTCTTAAAGTAAGTAAAATCCAAATACAAATAAGTCATTTATATAAATGCATTTGCATCCAATCGTGGTTCACTATCATCTATCCAGAGATTTGCCCTTCCTGCTGAAGTTCATGAAAAAAATAGGAAAAACATTTTCCTGACTATCTCCCCTGACTAACTCTGCTCCCCTGTTTATTTCACACTAACTGGCTTTCTGTCCCAAGATTTTGTAACAGAGGTAAAAGTAGTAACTTGCTTTATTCATGAAGCTTACTGCCAAACTACTGGAAAGATTTCAAACCCAGAACTCTGGAAATACAGATTTAACAAAAACATTGCTCTAGCTAGACTTGGTTAAATGTCACAGTTGAAAGATTTAGTGTGCTCACTCTCTGCTTATTAAGTAAATATTTCCAGTATTTCCAAATTAAGAAACTCTACAACTGAGACTAACTAAACACAGCATGAGCTGTATGAAGTTGAGGAGCGGAACAGACACCTACCTGAAGGAAATTAAGTTATAGATGAAAAAAAGTTAATGTCATCCCCTCAAATGCAAGTATTCTTAGCTTTCCCAGTCTAGTTATAAGGAAGAATAGTAAGCCTTAAAAGTGATCTAAATTTTGAAGTAATTACAGAAAAATAAAGCTCAATGTATTAACTCACCCTGGAGGAAAAAACAGAGTAATCTAATTCAAACTAGTCTATGGCTGTCCAGAGAGATTACCTCCTGGAAGTACAGTAATTATATTTGTAAAGTAAAATCATTTATGCCTGGGGTAGGGAAGCCCAAGGGATTTTATTTTTTTATTATTATTTGAAATGTGTAAAAGCTTTATAGTGACACCCATAGAGAGAAAAGTGCTTTGTGCACAAAAGTACACTTTCTGTGTAATGGGCTCATCAGAAGTGGTAAACAGATAACTGGTATGACTGTATCACACCAGATGTCACATATGAACAGATACACAGTTGCACTTTTCCATATTGGGCCCATACATTCTAAGCTAAGTAGCAGACTGTTCTGAAACTTATTACACATGCATTTTTTGCCAAATTTGTAATTAGACTAATTCTTACAATTCTTAAAAAAGGATTCTAATGGTTTCAATGAATATTCCTCTATGTAGTTTTTTTCCTAGAACCTTACAAATAAAATTACTTAGAAAAATCCAACCAAACACTACATTCTTACGAGCTCAAACTTACTTCAAGTGTCTTAGTTTAACAACTCCAGTTAACAGCAAGATCTAACAGTACCATTCTGGCAGTCACACTGTCATATAAAAGACTTGTGGTTTTTGGAGAAACAAGGCGTGTGGTCAAACAAGGGCTAACTTAGGTCTTGTCTACAAAAGAGAACGCTACCAGGAGCCAAAAGTTCATGGTTTGAACAGTCAAAGAGAGCCAAAGTAAAACAATACTAGAAACTTGAAATCATCTATGAAGCAGTTATCTCAGAAATTTCAAATTACAACAATGTGCCTTGAGACCCTCCACCTTATGATGAGTCCACCTGCTGAACAGTCCACCCTTCTCTTTTCCATTTCCTATTCATTAGTTCCAAGGAAGTTCTTCCTTCTGAAGGCCCCGGCTGCTTTCCCGAACAGCATGGAATGTGATGTAAGACCAAGAACTGTGTGCTAAACTTCTTAAAAACTACACATTTCTTTCTGCTGCTGTTTAGTTAGTCTGTGCTGTTTGCAGAGCTATTTATTAAGATTTGACACAGTTAAATGTGCACGCTTCAATTCATAGCTAATAAATTCCATTCAGCAGTAAACCTGCTTGCTTCCAGGCGTCAGCACAAAAAAATCCCAGCAGAGACTGCAGCAATCTCCCCATTTAATAGATTGCTGGATGGGACAGTCCTTTTTTTACTCAACTACAAGAGCAAGATTCCTAACTGAATCAATTTTTGGCAACAGCAGATTTTTATTTTTTTTTTACGAATGTAGCCACTGATTTGTTAAGAAGCGCCAGCTTATTTATCAGCGTGCTCAGCTAAGCAAGCAGCCATGGGCACGGCAGGAGCTGGCTGCTGTCGCTCACCGGCGCGGCGGCCCCGACGGCCCCGAGCCCAGGCCGGCGCCGCTGTCCCGGTGTGGCCGCTGGAGGGCGCGCGTGAGCCGCCTTTCCCAGCCGGCCCGGCGCGCTCCAACTCGCAAATCCTTACATACAAAACCCTCTTCTGCCCCTTTTCAACAGCAGCCGAAGCCTCTTACCTTCTCACCGGAGTACACACCCAGTTAACCTCTCATTCCAATGGCACGATTTCTAACAACGTCCGGATTCCTAAGACTTACCCGTTGGGTGTGTGTGTGGCAGACACAAAGATGGATGGATGGATTTTTTTTCCTATCAAATTATGTGTCAAACTCAAGACACAATTCAACTCTTCGGTGCTCCCATACCCCCTTCTGTTTGTGTATTTATAGCCTGTCCTCAAAACTGCCCAAACGTTTCCCCCCTGCAGCAACAGGAACATGAAACAGATGTGAGGGCTCTCAACCATCAGTGAGAGCAACTCAAGCACAGTCATTACTGCCCTGTGACCAGGTAATGTTACAGAAGTGCCGATTAAAACCCAGCAACACAAGTTACCAGTTTATCTTGCTTCCCAAAGCACAATGACTTAAAGGTAGTGTGTCCATTTGATCCCTCTTGAGACAAGACACCTGTGAGATTATTGCAGCGCTAATGATGGACAACTCCTCTCAACAACAGGCTTACACCAAGGTTGAATTTTATCCATGCAGCAAGTGGGCCACCCCACGTAAAGCTATGAAAGAATAAAACAAAATTCACAGAACTGAAACCAAGTGTTTCACTTGATAAATAAGGTGCAGTTGAACACTGCCTTAAATACCACACATAGCAGTGTACACCCAGAGTTTGTCCTCAGGGAAGATCATGTAAAACAAATGCCAACTGCAACAAGTTCCTGGAAGTTGTTAAAATACTACAAAGATTAAATATGTATAAAGGAGCTTCACTGGTCAGAAGTGACTGAATCAGGCACTGCTCATCCCATTTTGCTGTTCTGTACCAAATGTAGTGTAAGCAGCAGAGCCGTGCCAGTAGATCTGAGAAGAGAGACTGTCTGTCCGATTCGAGTTCAGATGACTGAATGCCCTACACACTCCATGAACATGAAGTTTCACTTACCAACTTCTCCCTGCCTGCATGCTCTTTACCAAAGAATGCGTAAACTGAACTTTCAGTTGTTAATTACAGCTCCTTCTAATGATCTGAGGAATGTGTGAGAAGCTGTAAGCAGCACTATGACTACAGCAAAATTAATAATGTTCAAGCAATTTCTGTGCAGCAGCCCTGTCCTTTTCCACAGCACAACAACTCACAATACAGTAAGCCAGAATAGCTTGGAAAGGAGAAATTAACTTTTCTCTCACTTCATTTACTAGAACATAGTCTGTCTTCCCAGTCTGAGAACTTCTGCTGCATAAGCAGTTTCATCTTGCCAAAAAGACCTCTGTAAACTTCAACAGAGGATCAGGAAAGGAATGGGATGGAATTTTAATAAGATATGTAAAGGCTGACTTACCAACTGGCCCACTGACTTGTTAAAAAATAAATCAACATCACATAAAAAGTTGTTGACATGTTTTACATGCGAAACCTCTGACATGATCCCTACAGTCAGATCTCTGAACAATTAATGAATGAACATTGAACAAAATATTTTTTAAAAATTTATCCATTGGAATGGAATAACACAGCCAGAATGACTGACACATCTTTATTTTATTCTCCTGCTGATTTACTTGAGGGCTCCCCTACCTTGTGTTACTAGTCTTAAAAGAAAAACTTTATCCAATCTTTTTACCCTCAGTCTATTTACCCTCAATCTACTTTCTTCCATCCTGTGTTTGGATATTTTAAAAGGTATCACTTAAACTTTTCTTCAATGCATATTTGACCAGTGGGTGGAAATAATTAGAAAATTAAACCCAAACTATTTGAGTAGCCACTCTCAATACAGAAGCAGTATTTGAATGCCACAGCTCTTTCAGTAAGAGCATTAAGAGTAAACTATCTTAAAATAAAAATGTAAACATTTTCTTACTTCCTAATTTTCATTGTTTTAATAGTATCTTGATAAAATGTTTGCAATCAAAATGTAAAGGCTTAAGCTTATTTCAAATCAACAATTGTCTCCACCTACTGGAAAAGAGAATTTAACTGACACAGTAATTTGATCCTTTGGGATTTCGGTAAGCAACCTGCAAGAGGAGCAATGTTTTTGTGTTAGATACAAAGAATTTGTGTGTGTCATATGTCATCATGTTTTGTGTCCCTCTTCCCCAAAAACAAGTTTATAGAAACCACAGTCATTCTCTGCAGTAAGCGTGGATTTCACTGAGTCCCTGCTCTCAAACAGTTCCTTGTCAGAATGTAAAACTAATCAATACTCTTAAAAATCATGTATAAGTAATTTATTAAATAACATTTGTTCCTAGTAAATCTGAAATGTCATCTGATTTCAGTATCTTTCTAATTCCCACCATGGTTTCATGAGACCTGGGCACTAGAATGAGTTATTTAAAGAACTGATGTGTAAACCCCATGGAATAGTTGCTAATATGAAACACTGTTACATTACGAAACACTGTATGAAACACCTTTTTCTTTTAAGACACAGACATTGAAAATAATTAGAACATGATGATAAAAGCAGCCAACATCCCATTTTTCAATTCTTATTGTTATTATTTAACAAAGGTTGTGAAATTACTATAACTTCAAAGACTCTAATTAACCCAAAATGAGAATGTAAATGTTTACATATGGAAGAACCCCTGTCCTAATCTCTCTTTCTATCGTCTTTTTGGTCTCTGTTATTCTTGTAGGAGTGACATCAGCCATAACTACATAATTCAGGCATGCTTTATTCTGAAAAAAAAAAAGCAATTTTAAGCCCCAGGACAGCCCATTACCATCACCATGCTTTGTTGCACTACAGTATTGCTGTAGTATGAGCTGAGACCCAACTGCAGATGCTTACAATGACCACAGAACCATACAAGCCCTGTAACAGAATTTACAGGGTAAATGTAAGAATGCAGAATGTACAGATGTGAGCAGCACATCTGTATTTCAGCCTCTCTCACATATCACACCCAACTAAACTCACCCCTCTACGAGCTCCTTCTCTTGTGGGGGACAGCCAAACCACTTTTCCCTCTCACAGCCTCGCTCTTAACCCTGCCAGCATATTCTGTGTCATACTGCCACACAGTAAGTCCAATAGTGTTTGTACCACTCCAGTTGCTGGGTGCTTCTAAAAATTCAGGTTTGTACCACAAGTGCAAGGCCAAGCCTTTCAGGTTTTATCCATTTCTAGTTTAAGCACACAACATGATGGAGCATTTTATTTTCACATATGTGCGCTTTTCATCCTTTCAGATCTTGAGAGTATTATTCCTTCCACATCTGTCACAATCCCAAGTGCATACCTGCCTCTTGAGCAAAAAGAAATTCCTCCCACTCCCTCAGCATGAGAAAAGATTCACTGATCAGTGTCCTGCACAGAGGATCAAAGGGCACTCACAAGCCTGGGACAGTCACACTCAGTGAGAACTTAAAATCACTCAGCAGAAAGTATGGGTTTAAAGCAGGACACTGAACTTCTAGAAAATGGCATTCAACCTACAATTTCTACAAACAAATACCTTTAGAACAACACAAGAATTCAGAGACTGAGTCACTCTACAAAGAGACTCATACTCAAGAGTCTTTTGCTTGTCATTTTGGTATTATAAAGTTTTCTGCAGATCACTGACCTCTGTTTCTGCACACAAAAATACCAAACACATGGACTTAACAGCAAGCTGGATCTTGATGCTGACCAAAGATATCCAGTGTTTGAGGATAATGCTCTGATCACATCCTTAACAACTTAAAGCCAAATTATTTGATCAATTACTTGGTTTTCCTGCTTTTACTATGGTTAAATATCAACTAAAAATGCCAAAACTACTAAGTCATATTGCCAAGATTTCTGTTCCTTTCTGCCTCCCTGAGGTTTACAAAGCCTTTACTTTTCCTTTTTTTACAAAAAAAAAAAAAAGGAAAATAAAGATCAGATTAAAATTCTATGCTCTAAGTAAGAAATGCCCTAAAAGTCAGGGTTCTTGCAGATATTATTCCCATTAGTGTTTGTTAAGACTCTTTTGTATTATTGAGGTGCATTTTCATTACTTCCTTTTTTTTTTAATAAAAGAAAAATAAGAAAGTAAAAAGAAACCATCATGATTTAATAGCTTCTACTATTTTTTAAAGGGAAAAAGGGCACAAGAAAGAGGCAGCTCAAAAAAGGTCCAATTGCACATATGTTGCAACAGCTTTTCAATCATTCTAGAGACTTAGAGTACACAGTTGGCCCACTAATAGAGCAGCAGAACAGACACCATTCCACAGAGCTGGTACAGTATATTTGTCAATAATTTCCATATTAATTAGTTCTCAACAAGACAAGCTGAAAGAGCAGTGATCCATAAGATCTAAAATAAATGCAAGCACCCTGAATTCAAGAAATATAGATCCTTTTGGTTAGGTGTCAAATATTCCATTAAAAAAAAAAAAAGAATAAAAAACTCCAAAACCTAAACAACTAAATAAAAATCTAGTAGTGCTACCAGCATTGTGATGCCATACCTCAGTACTGCAGATTTTTCCCAGCAACAGAGATCTCAGGTAATCTATCTAGTGCAATACTTTGAGAACAAATTAAGGACATAAGAGCATCAATTCCAAGCATTTCAAGGGAGGGAAGAGGAAACTAAAGATTTCTCTGAAGGGTCATTTAAAAATCCCATTTAAATGAACTCAAACTAGACTCCAATTTTCAGCATTTCATTTAAATGAGAATTTTCTCTATGTCCTTTTCAGGAAGAATTTTTTGGCAGATGTTGTATGGTCCAGTCAAAGTGCTAAAAGCCAACCACCTCGGCAGAAATAAAAGGAAACATTATGATGCTAGCGTCAACCCAGCCAGTTTAACAGACACTATCTGTTCAGAAGCAGCATGCTAAGATTTCAAAGCCTCCTCTAGTCCGACATCTATTTATAGGTGCCCAGTCTCCGTACAATTCCTCACAGCCTCTTCTCTTCTCAAAGCCAAGTGGGAGAACTTTAATGGATATAATCCTGGGCCTTGTGCTGCACGATGGCCAGAAGATCTGTAAGTCTCCTCCAGCAAACCCATGTGCAGGGAGACCAGGTGTTAGGAGAGGGACTGGTCGAACCTACGCAGGAGTCAAATACATGGGATAAACCTTCCCCCTCTGTCTGAGGAACACACGCGTTTTTCCTCAGCCAGCAAGTTGACAGTCATGAACCACATCAGCATCAGAGCTTCAGCAAAAGATACCAGCCTGCTGCCTCCTCAACACCAAGCAACAGCCTAAGCCAGCTGCCTTTCAAGCCAAGACAGAAGGTACCCTACCCAAGCCAGCTCTGACCCCCAAACAGCAGCAATGTCATCCAAGCACCTTCCCACCTACAATGCTACTACCGTACATTGCACCTTCCTCAAAGAAACTCAGAGGCTGCTGGCTTTTTTTCCGTGCAGCCTCTACCACCCAGCACCCATGCACGTTTTCATAAAGCACTGATCCAGGTCGGCTCTCCTTCATCTCCACCAGATGTAACATCGCAGGAAGGGTGCAGATATTTCCCTGCATGCGGAGCTCAACGCCACAGGCTGAACTCTGGTCCAAGCTCCGCACACCCATCCCTGCTGCCTCCTCTCCTACACCTACATCCACTTGCCTGTAGTACTCGTACGACGACCGAGGAGATGACAGCACTGCTGGAAACTCCTGCCCACCTGATCACAACCACATTTTCGCCCCTTTCCCCAGTCAGAGGCAGACGGAAGGGGAGGGTTGACTTCCTCAGGTAGAAAATAGGCAGGGAAAGGCCGGGGCAGAGATCAGGAGAGGAAGAATCACCCCAAAGGGAGAGCAGATAATCCCCGAGAGGCGAGGCTGCGGAGGAGCATGAACGCGGAGGGAGGGACAGCGAACTGGGGGGATAATCCGGCAGGGAAGGGGGCAGATAATCCCCTCGGAGGGGGGAGCTGGAGGATCCCGGAGAGGGAGGGGCGGGAAACCTGATAATCTCCAGGAGGAGAGAAAATACCGGGAAAGAGGGTGGGGGGAAGGGGGGTGGGCGGGTGGATAATCCGGAGCGGCAGATGAAGCGCGAGTCTCCCGGGGACGCATCCGGAGGCGGGAGGAGGAGGGTTAATCCCCGCTCTAGGGGCAAAAATCCCTCTTCCCGGACTCCGGCGCTGCCATGTTCGCTCCCCTGCAGGCCCGCCCGGCCCCGCTACCTGCGGACGGCTCTTCCCGCCTCACGCCACACGCACACGCGGCGCCCCCGCTCCCGCCGCCGGGTCGAGGGGCTCGGCCGGGATGGCACCGGGACCCCGCCTCCCACCACCATTTCCCCGCCGGCTGGGAGGGACGGGAGAAGCGAGCAGCCGGGCGGGCGAACCCTCCCTCCTCCCCCCCCCGCGCGCACGCGACCTCCCCGCCGGTACGGGAACTCACCGGCCGGCACCGACTCCCGCTGCTCCCCGTCCCCTCCTCCCTCAGCGGGCGCCGCTCGGCCCCATGGACGAGCGCGGGGCTGCCGGAGGGACGGCGCGAGCCGGAGGTGCCGCCGCTCTGCGCCCGCCTCGGCGCGCGCCGCCGGCGTGGCTGTAGCACGCGCTCCCGCCGCCGCTCCTCTGCCCCGCCCACCCCCGGCCAGCGCGAGCGAGCGCGCGCGCGGCCTCCGCGGCAGTGGCGCGCGAGCGCCTCCCCCGCACCCGCCCGGAGGGAGCGCGCGCGCCTTTGCCTCAGCCCCCCCCCCCCCCCCACCCCTTCCCTCTGTGAGTGTGAGCGAGAGTGAGTGTGTGAGTGAGTGTGAGAGAGACTGAGTGTGTGGGTGAGGGGGCGAGAGCGGTCGGCGAGTGTGAGAGAGCGAGCGCGAGTGTGTGGAAGTGCGCGTGACTGCGCGTGTCACCGCGTGTGTGCGAGGCGGCCGTGGGGGGTGGCGCGGGGCCGTGCGGGGACACGCGCGTTCTGTGAGGGCCGCCGCGGGTGGGTGCCGAGCGAGCGAGGGTGCCCGTGTGCGAGCGTGCCCCCGTCCTGTCGCCGTGTCCCCGCCGCTGCCCCCGGACGGGATTCGCGTCCCCCCGGTTCCTGTCCGGGACCCGGTCCCGAGTCCCGCGAGGGGACACGTGGCGCTGCCTGCTCAGTCGCCGAGTGCGAGAAACGCTAGCCGAGAAATCTCACATTTCACTGGGGAGAGTGGGGAGTTTCCCCTGATGCCAGTAACCTGCAAGACCACTCAACCACTCAAATGGAAATAACACTGGAAAAGCGATTCACTTCTGGTCACTGTTCAAACATTTCGTTTGTTTTGATCAATGATTACAGAGCAGCTCTCGTGCTCATGTCCAAAACAATCTGTCATTCCTCAACTTGTTTTCATTGACTTATTCCTCCTCATACCGACTTTCCTGGAAAATTTTTAAATCCAAGCATACACTTCAATTGCAATCTGTATAATTATGCTGTTTTAAGAATACCCAGTAGCCCAGGGTGACATAAGGTAAACCTTCATAACAAGCTGTCTGCAATTCATGCTGGCTTTTTCTTAGGGACCCATTGAAGAAAAAGGAAAGTCAGAGCTATGAGGGAGCAGAGTTCTAACAGAAAATCCTCTAGTTACCCATTTTTATCTTAATGGGTTCAGATTCTGCTCTCCTACCAGATAACGACTAAACTGATTTCTATGCCACCAACAACACCAAAAAAGCAGCTGATATTTATGACGGGCATAATTGCAGAAACTGTGGAACAGCAGCCAGCAGGTGAAAAACCTCTCTCAGATTGTCCAATAAAGTTGCATCGAGTAAATGAGGTCTTGTGCACCTCATCTTAGGAAAAACGTGTGTAAAATTCCTTTAGGAATTATTTTTACTTACTCTTCAAATTACAGTAGCTACCCTGTGCTGAGAGCTTCATAGGCATGTGGAATTTTACATCCCCAGGTCGAAAGAGCTTACAGCCCTCCTGCAATTTCTCAGTAAAAAGTCCAAATTGAACATATTTTTGGTAAATTGCTTCACAAACAGTTATCTTTTCCTTGTTAAACTGAAAGGAAACTTAAAATGGCTTGAGGGATTCTAAGCAACATAATGACCTGTACCACCCTTTCGGTGTTTGAACCCCTGCAGCTACGATGGAAAAACTGACAGGCAGAAAAAATCCTCACTCCCCAAAAAATAACTTCAGGTCGTTTTCTCTCCTTTGCCTGTAATTTAGGTTTTTGGTGATGTTCTAATTGAGCCAGAGCCACAAAACCCATAAGTGCCATCTCATCCTGTATTTCACAACTCAACGTCTTGTTGACTTCTTCTCTCACAGTCTCTGCATTTGTGAAAACTGAACATTATTCTATTAAGGAGAAAGGGTTGTAGCAATTTATGCTGACATCTTTTATGTTATCCTGACTTTACCTTCGTGGCCAATGAAAGAAAATTGCTTTGCTGCAAAACTTAGAGGTTCCTTATTACAGTTCAGCTCAGAGCTTGAATCCAAACCTGTGAAATACAAGAGCCCATTTTTGGCTGCAACAGAAATATCTAAACACGAAGTACTCTGACTGCTCCACAGTTTTTCGAGCGTCTTCCATTCTGGCCTCTGCAGCTGCTATTTGGCTATTAAAGCCCTCTAGGGACTGTGTCCCAAATGCTCACACACCATTTTTTGCCCACTATTTAATCCATTTGATCCATTAGGGTCAAGGAAGAAATAGAGATGTATTGTTTTAGAGAAGAACTTAGAAATTGTTGTTTACCCTCTGTCAGGAATTGTCATATCCTTTGGGATTTTTGCTACTTACATTTGCGTGCTGCTCATCGCAGAATTACCCCGTACAAGGATGGTCCTTAGGACCCTGCTGGTGCTGCTCAATCGGAGAGCTTTGAACCATTCCCGCAGTGCAAAAACGACAGTAAATCTCTTTTGTCCATTTAATGGGCAATTACTGCACCTCAGCCAAGCCTCACCCTGTTCCCAGTTTGTGGCAGAGAAGGCAGGACCTGGCCAGGGCTGACTTATGTCCCAGCAATTTCTGGCTGGTGGTCATGGTCAGCCAGGCACGGGTTAGAAGAGTGCCAAACCCGAGTTTCTTTATGCCAGGGATTATCTCAGTCTCTGTCTAACCACAGGATTCAGGCAGCGTAAGGACTGTATGGCAGGGCAGCCCCAGCCCTGACACTTTTGGGCTGATTGATTTGCATTCACTAGAACTGGAGTTTATGACTCCTCAGAGCTTTGAACTCAGCCTTTGATGATACAGATCTCACTTGAGCACTTTTGCTGTTAAATCTTCTGCTCCTTTTTGTAAAACTGCAGGGACCAGCGTGGCTAACATTCTGTCTGTTCTCTGCTGATGCTACAAGCAACAAGGTAGAGGCCTTTCTCCAGGGTCTTTTGGTTTTGCTAGAGCTCTTACTCTGAATTTAGAGGAGTTAGGGGAGCAGACATTCCAGTTTACAGAGTGTGGAAAGGAGGATGTGGTTTTCAGTCCCGTTATAGCTCTGGATGTACACAAAACCAAAACCCTGTAATTACCACAGCACTGCCACAATAGTGGAGAGGTTATCTGCTGGCTGGTGTCAACTGTGCCGAAATTTTCTTTGTCTTATTCTCTGCAGAACTCTGGGTTTGAATTCCAAATTCTCTATCACTGTTCTGATGACTATTTTAATGACAAAATGAACAGTTGTACCCACAGATGAGGTACTTCTTAGAGTTCATTCCCCTGTCCATATTTATTGTGGCAAACTGGTGTTGAGTGAAAGACTTTGGGGTGGTGTATTTTTGTTAAAGGAGATTTTAAGCTGATTGCTGGCATGTTCAGCAAGCCCAGTGTTCTCCACACTTTGGTTAAGCAGTGTCTAATTTGTATAATCATTTATTATGATTGGTCTTAAGACAGACCTAACTTTAGACTACTTCTTTATTTGATAAGCACCAAAATATGCTGTCTTCAAAATCTGAAAAAGTTAGGATAATGTTTCTTTGCTCTATTTATCACTGTTTGGAGATCTTATGATGATAACTTATGTATAACTTGTTTATGGATGGTATTTACCTACCATCCAAATTATTTTTTACTAAGTTTTTTTGTGCCAAAGAAACAATCTAGGGAATTTTTAATTATCATTATTCTTATTTATTTTTTGTATGTAGTTTGTTTTCATTTCTCCATGCAAGATATCATAGAACATTTTAAAAAATCCAGCAAATACAGCAAAATTTCTAAGAAATTATACCATTTTCCAAGCTATTAGTTGCTCCAGAGTAACTCATTAAAAGATCACATAGGTAATTACAAATATTGATGGTAAAATAACACCAGGTTTCTTTCAGGAGCAGGTGATCAAACCCACAGTATTTAGAAGAATGTTGATTTACATGGAAGGGTGGTATGAAGGAAGAAAAGAAAACAGTACCTACAGAGTTAAAAGGCTACATGTGTAATTCCTGTGCTATTTTGATCACTGAGGTCTGTATGCATGTGGAATTCAACTCCATAGAAGGAGATAATGAAGACAAATAGTATGGCTTTATTTTTAAAAGGGGTGGATAATTTCATGGCAGCTTACAACATTGGTAACTGGGCAGGCTAAGATAATAAGGCTAATCAAATCTCATGCTTCACAGCACTCGCTCCCTGCGGGGTCAGGAAAAATCTTTCCACTGTATACAACACTATACAATTAGCAAGGTTATTATTGGGGAGCAGAGGTACAGCCTTCTAAAGCAACAAGCTTTTGCCATTATCAGAGAACAGGGGCTGTATTTGACCCAACAGAAAAAAGCATTATTTTCTTGTGCCACTTCTGCTTCTCTGCACTGACAGAGTTTTGTAATTATAATTCTTGGGGTTTAAAAAAAAAAAATCCCTGGAACCTGATTACCTAAGTGCATTACTGTCTGAAATCTGTCAAAAAACTCTTCCACCTGTGACTGCTTGCCCAATTCAAAAATAGTTGTCACTGACTGGACACAGGAATCACATTGATTATGCTGTTGCAGGTTGCAAATGCACATTTCCTTCTCATTAGGTCAGTAACGTTACAGAATTTGCATATTTGCAGCAGTGTAGGCAGAAAGACATAGTCCCAAATGATGATGGGTTTTTAGCTAGGAGCTGAAATGACATATTTTTTGAATATTTAGTTTGGGAAGTACCCTTCATTTTCTTTAATTGCCTGAACATATTGTTGTAGGTGTTCTGTGTGTATACTTGTAGTTTATTTCCCATCAGTGTGTGCATCGGAGAAATTATATTAGATGCAATTGAAAATATTTAGCTAATTTTTTCTGCAAAATTTATTTCTTTATGTGATACTCCTTGTGAGTTGGTGGGGTTTTTTCCTCACAAGGTGGAGGAAGTATGACAGCAGAACAACATTATTTAAAAACCCATGTTATGAAAACAAGTCTCTTTTTATGAGCTATACCTCAAAGACAAAGACAGTTATTTCAGAAGTGCTAATTATTTTCAGGTGACCTATACTTTTTCCCTGTGCACAACCTATATGCATTCTCAGCTCTCAGCCCACACACTGTTCAGAGCAGGGAAAAAAATCCACCAAAACACAACCTCATCCCCATCTTGAAATCTGGACTAAATTAAAAAAGTCTAAAAACTTAAGAGCTTACATAAAAACTATTTCAAGACTTCTTCACAGGTGCAAAAGTGCTTATCTTTCTTATACAAGGAATATCCAACCCCTTTTTTCACTAGAATGTGTGGCCAAGAGCTGTAGAAGGCTCAGCTAAATGAAATTGAATCAAAAAAAATTTTTTTTGTTTCCTCCTTGAGTCTCAGTAACAAGTTCACTAAAGGATCTACTGTCTACAGTATCCTCCTGAATACAGTTAGGCGCAAATAATCCATAGAGCTGAACCATGACAATGTTCTGTTACTGAATAACTGGGGTGATTTAGTGATGGCAGACACAGCTGTTTTAGGTGCTCAATTCCTTTTTTCCTTCATTCTTCACTAGTAAGGTCTTCCAGCCTTCTGTGCAAGGAAAAAGAGAAGTACCAGCAGTAGATGAAAATCATTACAGGGATTACTTGCAAGAACTCAGCTCATGCAACCCAGATGGTTTGAACCTGAAGGAGCTGAGTGGGCTGGCTGGTGTCTTTACAAGGCTGCTTTCTGCAAAGTTTGAAAAGTAATAGAGATCAAAGAAGGACCTTGACAATCAAAAAAAAAAGACAAATTTGCACCCATCTTCAGAAAACTCCAACAGGAAGATTTGGGAAACTACTGGAGAGCCGGACCCATTTAGGTAACTGGTAAAGTCCTGGAGCAAGTCCTCTTGGAACACATTTCTAAACACGTGGAGAAGGTGACCAAAAACAGTCAGCAGGGATTTACAAAGAGTAAATTATGTCTAACCAGCCTGAAACATTTCTATGGTAAAATGGCTGGATTTTTGGATGTCAAAACCTAATCAAGGCAGAAAAAACCTTAATAGACTACAGCAAGATTTCTGACACTGACTGACAATGTCCTTTTACCGAAGTTCACAGGTTTCAGTCTGGATGAGTGGACAGCTGGATGGATTGGATGGTCAAGCTGAGAGGGCAGTGGTTAGTGGACCATGAGGACAGTAGCCAGAGCAACAAGTGGAGCATCACAAGGGTCTGTTCTGGAACATGTCCTGTTTCACATCATTAACAATGACCTGGAGGAAATGTCACAGTGATGGTTGCTTAGTGGATTTACTCAAGAGAGCAGATTGGGGTACAATTAAAATGCTGAGTGGGAGGGCTGCTCTCCAGGAAGACCTTTGCATGCTGAAGGAATGGGCCAACACAAACCTCATGAAATTCAGCAAGGACAAAAGCCGAGCCCTGCATCAGAGGTAGAGCAACCCTTTGCACTGATTCAGGCTGGGGGGAAATGTGTCTGCGTGGTTGGACAGCAGCTGTTCTGAAAAGGCCCAGGGGTGTTGGTACACAGCAAGCTGAACATGAGCCAGCGGTGTCCTCTGGCAGCAAAAAAGATCAACAGAAACCAAGGCTTTATTAATGTAGGAGGAAAGTCAGTATATTATTGCCCTGTTATCTTTGCTAGACCACATTTAAATACTGTGCCCACTGGGGGCCTTTGGGACCCCCACTACGGGAAAGACATTGAATGAAGTGAATGCAGTTCAGCAGAGGGCTACCGAGATGGTTGGAGGCTGGAGCACTTGGCCAGTGAGGAGAAGCTGGGGGAACTGGGCTTGTGCAGTCTGGAGAAGGGATGGCTTTGAGGGGGACATGACACCAGTCTGGCAGTGCCTGCAAGGAGATTACTGGGGAGATGGAGCCAGGCTTCTCAGTGCTGCATGACTGAAGGATAAGAAAAAATAGATAAAATGAGACCAAGAGAAATTCAGTCTGTAGACAAATCCTGTTTCACAACAGGAAGCAGTAGAAGTGTTTGCCAAATAAGTCATACATTCTCCATCCTTGGAGGTTTTAAAGACTCAGCTGGATAAAAGTCTGGAGTGACATGGTGTGCTCTGACAGTGCTTTCTTGGACCATCAGGTTGAACTAGAGACCCCCTGGGTTCCCTTCCTATCTGAATTACTCAATGATACAATGACGAGTTCACAGAAACTATTTCTACAGTGAATAAAGTTCTGGTATGTATGGTTTATTCAATAGAATAATAAATCTTAAATTATACGGGGAGCGTGGACCAGAATCCAAGCCACAGCTGCCCAGTTGTGCAGGAACAAGCTGGCTGGAGTTCCATGCTCCCCAGTGTTTGCTCTCCTCTTGGCCTCACCAACTGTGCACTTCTGGTTGCTCTGCTTTAGGAAGAAAGCTTGCATACTTGGAGTGTATTTTGGCCATGAGAAAATGTCTTAGTTTTTTTTTCCATTTCCATAGCCTCATTCCCAGAAAAGGGGGCCCCCAAAGTGAAAGAGAAAAATGAGAACATTATGAAAATAATGTTAATGAGATGTCTTGACAAGATACTCATATCTGAAAATAATTTCCTGAAATAAAATGTAGAAGTTCTCCTATTTCACCATCTTGTCTTCGGTCCAGACACGAGAAGATGAAATTCCAGAAAAACAGAATGCAGACATTCTCATTTTCCCAAAGGTTTCCTTTACATTGCTAAAATGATGTCATTTTACACACTCTTAAAAGTTATTTTACACTCTGTGATAGCTCTAAAGGGACTGTAGTTTAAAGAAAAATCAAGTCCCAAGAAATTTTTGTCACATTCAATAAAATCAGAGTACCAATGGAGAGGATTTTAATTAAAAACTTCAAATAAACTCCAGGGAATCAAATCATTTGTGAACCTAACCATATCAGAAAAGCCACAGCTCAGCAGCCTACATGAGTAGACTCAGCTCATTTCCTAACAGTGTTCTCCTTACACAAAGTGTTGCCAGAGAGGCTCTGTATCCTCATGCTTCAAGGCCAAATTTATGGTCAGCTGAGTGCAGAAAGAACCATACCTTACAATAGAGAAATTAATTTTACGTGAGCAGCTTCTACTGAAAAATGCTCTTCCCTAAATTGCTGTTGCTCTGTAGCTACAAAAGCACCTGTAGCCCTGGCTACAAAAGACAGCTCTTTCCCCAAACTCTTTGGCTGCAAATCTTCTCAAGACAAAATACACTGCTATTCATGCCTCCAGCCCAGTGGGATGCCAGCAAAAAATTGTGTCTCCAGTGAAAATCTAATAGAAGATAAACAGTGTCAGTAGGAAGCACTGCTGCCCGTTCCCTTCTCTCTGCCACAGCAAATTCGTTTCACAGAACCCACAGGTCAGTCTGGCAACGGTGACAGCAGCATCAGAAGACACTTTGCTGTCTGAATGGGAGAGTAAAGATCAAGTACTGAAGAACAAAATATGAGGTGCTTTTAAAAGATACATGGATTGGGAAGGAGAACGAAGAGGAAAATAACTGCTGATTGGGTATTTTTCTTTTTAGAAAGGACTCATTTGACTTAGAACCATATTTGTAGATCAAATTCTTATGACAAATATGATACCATGGGAAGAGCAATTCAGGAATTCTTCTGCCAGTATTGATCTTACATAACTTCCATTTCCTCTTTAATTTTCAAATGCTTGTAAGACTATAATATGTAATTTTAAGAAATTGAGCCAATCCTAAAAGTCCTAAAAGTATTTGAAAGAAATCTAATTATGGGCACTACAGCAAACCAGGCTTTTTAAAAAACAATTTACTCTAGGCATATGTAACACAATATCTCAATTTAAAGACTAATTACTTGTACTGCATGGTCTAAACAGACCCCAAATTTGTATTTTTTGTTCTTGCAGTTAATTTCTTTCACAAAATTGCTTATCATTTGAGAAAAGTTGGCTTGTAGGACTAATGGCATCCTTTTGTTCCGAGTTTTATGTCCAGCCAAAACACCATTTTTGCTGTGGAGTGGATTTTGGAAAGCCAGGGGAAAATATGGCCTCCTGAACCTCTTTGTGCAATTTACTTTGGTAAATGTGGATGGTTAGAATGCAGATGTATGGAGTTGTAAAATACAAATCTGTCTGTGGGAGCTACAGAAAAAAAAATCTCATTTCTTTTGCGTCAGACAAATTTCTGGCAAAGGAGGCAAATAAAAGCAAGCTGACTAATATGGGGCTGCACCTGCCAAAGGGGAAGTACAGGCTGGTTACTTTTGCTTCTCACAGGACAAAGGCTGTTGGCAGGATTGATTTTCTGTTCATTGTCTACAGGGTTGTCATTTTTGTTTTGACTTTCAATTTTAGGAGATCCCTTCCTAGGTGTTCTTGAGCATTTTTATGCCTTTCAAAAGCTGTGTACATATTACAGGTCTTCTTCTCTATTTCTTTAATATTTTACCGAGAATCTAATAGTGGAAGTTCAGGATTCTTTTTTAAAGCAAAATTCAGAAGCATCAATGTCTGGAATACTCAGCTGAGTTAGTCCTGTCAGATAAGGGTAAAAATCCCTTATTTTTTCTATTCACAGACTGCCATGGATTTTTAATAGCACTTTTTTTCTGTCTGGTTAAGATTTTTAGCAGCGCTTTTTCCTATCTGGTTACTCATTAAAGAAAAAACTCCAAAGCAAACAAAAATTAAATAAGTCTTCTATCAAAATTGGAAGTTGGCAGCAGTACTTTCCCAGGCATAAGATTACTCAAAACAAAGGTAAATAACAGTGGTAGCTGCCTGTAACCTCATGGTGCATTGGACTTCCACCTTCTATGGTCCTAATTACTTTATGAACTCTCATATATGTTTTTCAGCTATACTATTTGTCTATTAGTCAAACACTGGAATCTGGAGGGGGAAAGGGAGAAGGAAAGAGGACATGCCATTGATATTCAACAATGCACAGCTGTTTCAGAAAAAAAAATTAAGAGAAGAAGTAAAGTATTCAGCTCTAGGCTGAATTTTTGAAGATGCTGTGCACAGAATTTGGCCAAGTCACAAGGCCATGTGATTTCTTCTAATCACAACCTGATTGTTGTTTCAGGTTTCTGAATTTTTATCTCATCTAGATTCCTATCTGTGTCTGAAGCATGGAAGACAAGGCTGAAAGGCAGGACAAAAGTGACTTGTAGCAAGGCCAGGTACAACCATTCTACACATGCATCCATTCTCAAATCACCAGTACCATTGCTTACAGGAGTTTGTGTTTACACATACTACTACTGGTAAAGCCAGTGGTTGAGGTTGTGTGACAGCTAAAATGCTTGGTCCTCAAGGTGGAAATTAATTGCATTTAATTAAATGCAAAGCAGTCAGTGTCAAAATCAGGCTTACAATGCCAAACTCCAGATGCAGGTATCAGCTCTTAAAAATATTGAAGTAAGTTCTTAGAAGTTTGAGTCCATCCAAGGTTCACATTCTTCCCCCAATGGTGAAGACTGACTTCTGCCACTTAGAGCAAGCACAGCCCTTTTCTGTGCCCTTCAACAGCCTCAGGAGAAAGACCAACTTTAGGAAGAAAGGAGTGTCAAATCATCATAGGGAGTATGACATAAATTAGTCCTTTCAGGGTGAGAGAAGTGTTTCTATCTGGAGCCAAAAGCCAGCACAGAGCTGTCAGTCCCTACTGGGGATCCACCCTGTTGCCACAATATGCAGCTGTCTTCTCTCTTCCACTCAGAGAAGCAGAAGGGAGCATATGGTTTTGTACATTTATCTTCTGTGGCATGACCTTTTTACCTCTGCATAAGGGAAAAGGAATGTTGAGAAAATCCTACCTTTTTAGTGCTGTATTAATCACCAAGTGCAAATTTGCAATCATCTAAGCTAAACACTTGAGTTTGATTTCTATTTAACAGAAATCTTAGCCCAGCAAATATGATTTCTGATTATCACTTACATTTCCAGGATACTATTTTAAAATGACAGCTTTAAAATATCATTATAGAGTGCACTAGAAGCCCTCTCCTTTTATAGAAATCTATTTTTTCCATAAATAGGAGTATAAACTCATTGAAATAGATTTCATTAAAATGTATGTTTATTGATAAATATTACAGAATCAAATTACTATAGGGATAGCACACAATAAGGCATGTATTACTTGACCATTAGTACAGTTTTGAGTAGCTGATGTGTCCCAATCTGGAGCTTTTTGAAGCACAGTATGTGCATTTTAATAGGCCATTGAAACATGGCATCTTGTGTCTTTCTGCAGTATATTATGGAGTGAAACAAGCTGCATTTCACTGAGAACATATTGACTGCTTTTGGCCTAAAAAATGGATGAGAACACTGTGTTCCATACATGTTGGGAGAACTGGCAAATTGTGGCATTTCTCCCTGATGACACAGAACTTCATGGGAAGTTGTGAGTCATATGAGGTAGGAATCTTGCCTAAACTAAGACATTTTTGACACTGCAGGCAGCCTGCATGGTGTCCAGCTGTCTCTCCAGAAGGTGCCAGCCTCTTCTAGATCTTCCTTCATCTTCCCTGTCATTTCTACACAGATGTCTTCCATACTTGGTGTCATCTGGTGGACTTCATATGCCTACGTGTTGGCATCTGAATGGCTGCCATTGCAACCTCTATCTCCCATAATAACCCAGCTAGACTAGCACATAAATACTCCAGCCATGAGCTAAGGATAGAGAGACATATGGATAGACAGCTGCATAGGTAAGCTTTCTCCAGACTTTCCATGGATCTTCGCTGTTGAGGTATTCTCGTTCTTCCCAGATGATGGGAGATAAGGAACAGAGCAGCTGAGTCAGCTGAGCCAGCTGATGCATTTCTCACCAAGAGCTTCTGTGGCCTCAAAGATTAGTTCCTGCAAGGCTTCTCCCTGAGCTCTTTGGCTTTTCTTCAGAAAAGGCAGAACTAAGAAGAACTGCCTACTAACACCTCACAAAGCTTCTCAAGTGTCCTCTCTGTGGATATCTAACAATGACAGCAGTTTCAACCCAATGCATTGAGGTTTCCTCATCCAGTCATGATTCAGTCAGTCTTACAGAATTCAGAATGACATTGTCACAACTTCTACAGCTACTGGAAAGAGAAAAACTAAATATTAAGCCAGAACAGATTAATTTAGAACTGTTCTAAATTTACCCGCTACTCTATTGGTCTCAATACTTTTTTTTTTTGTTTAGTGTATGAACTTTTAGATGTTTACATTTGTGTCTAGTACTTTATCAGATCTTAATGAGCATATAACAATAAATTATCCCAAACTTGTGTGCTGTGATAACTTAAAAGTATGACAAAGCTTTTGAGTTTTCTAGTGCATTAAAAAAAGATTACATTAGTGCTTCAAAAATAGAGTGAAGTAAATAAGTTCTGACAGTATAAAGAAATGTTGGAGAGAATAGAATCAAGTTAGGAAAAGAGCATCTCTGTTTATTCAGAGCAGAGTTTGATGTGCTAACTGTTAAACATTAATGTATTATCTTGATGGATTTTGTACCTACACACTATAACATCACAGATGAAAAAGCTTTAAAAATAGCTCACTGTAATATGTGCTTCATTTATTAAAAATGTATGGGAAAAATAGATTGCATTTTTCATCGTCTTCACATTCTTGTCGTTGTTCTCACAGTGAAAATCACAAATTCTGTTTTGAAGCTGAAAATGAATTGCAGTTGTCATTAAATGTGGGTGTTTACAGATGTTATTAATTGACAAAATAGTACAGTGTTCTCAGCAAGAGAATGCTTCATTTATACTCTAGAGAGCTGCAAGCTGCCCTAAGAAGGAGAGAAGAGCACTTAGAAGCTTTTGAGACATGAAGAACATGGCACAAGGACATTATCTGTTTCTTGCCTTTTTTATTGATAACCTGCAATAGTTTTTACAATAGTGTTTCAAATGTCTTTTATCAAGTTTCACCAATAACTTCAACAGCCAAAACATGGTTCTAATCCTTCTGGTTTTATCATACCTCTTATGAAATCTTGAAAACTGGCAATATTCAAGGAACAGCATCCTCTGTTCCCCTTCTAATGCTGCTAGAGGCCTAATCCACGGAGTCACAGACTCACAAAGGCACAAAATTTCCATCAGCTTTCATTAAATTCAGTAGGAGATTCAAACTCCATCCGTTTTTCAGGATCAGGAAATTAATTTCCATGAGAAATATTTTATGTAAAATATATCTGCTCTAAAATAATCTTTCCTATTTAAGAAGTATTTTCTCCAAAATTTTTTTAACTGCTTTGCATCAGTGGAAATCAGAATTAAATGAGTTTTAAATTATGAAAGGCAAGATTGACCTGTAATTATCTTGCTCCTTCCAAAATAATCTGAATCTTAATAACACACAATTGACTGCTGTGTTTCAGGAATCAAAATACTGGTGATTGAGACAGACATTCCAATTAAACAACTATGTATGTAGATTCTGGTAGGTAATAAAAAATTGGCAAAGTACAGAATGAACAATGCCTATGTTTAATTTTCAAATTAACCTGTTAAAATTTTTCAAAATGTTTCTGTAGTTTTAATAGGAAAATGTAGAATGAATTTTGTGGTCAAAACATTAACTTTTAATTCCCTTGTATGGTGTCCTAAGCCAGCATACTTTCTCTATAGATTTCAGTAGTACCAAATAGCATTACTGTGACAAAAACACACACCAAGATGTCCCTCACAATTTTTTCTAATATGTATTTTTGTTATGTCTTACTACTTTTTGAAAGACAAATATAAAGGCAAAAGTGGTCTATGTAAAAAAAACCAAATGAGTAAAAACAAAAATATGATACTGCAGCTGAGATGTATAGCTCATATCTGCACTGCTTCATACTGCAGAACCACTTTCCAGCATCATGGTGTTTTATAAATATGTGTTTGACAGCTCAGTAGCAAAGTATATTCCCACTTTGGGTGGAACATTGCAATTCTGCAGGATGTTGATTCATTGTGAGTTAGTCCAGTTGGCAAGTTAATTAATGTCAGTCAAAAAGAAGAGTTATAAATATCTCCATACACACTGCTCTTCCTTTTGCTTCTTCAGCCCTACTACATATGATGGTTTTGACCGAGGCATGATCAGTAGGTTAGCTTGAATTGTGTCTTGCTTAAGTTGATCTTTTGAATAGTTAACCCTTGCTTTAACACAGGAGCTCCTTGCTGAAGGACAACTCAAAGCACAGACCTTTGAGACTCAGCAGGAGCTTACAGGCAGATGGTGAGTGCTTTTGTGCTGAAAAATGCTTGAAAACAATCACACAACAGACTGCTTAAACTAAGATTCCACCTTAGTCACAACATATTTCTTACAGGATTCTTCAAAAATATTTTCCAAATTGGGGGTCTGCTGAGCATTGTGAGGAAATTGGGTTTGCAAAACGCTGGAAAAGAAATGTGATTGCACCAGAGCAGAGTATTCTTCTCAGATAAGATGCCAGCAGCGCAGCGCTTGTAGGGCTGGAGAGGGAGGAGCACTGCAATCATGTTTTGCAGCAGCACTGCAAACACCTTCTATTTGCATTTGACGTTTTGCAGGTCCTTGATCCATACCAACATCTGCAGATGACATGTGCATCATTCTGCACCGCCGAGGGAGGAGGTACCAGCTGAGAGTCTACGACTGCACCCCTGAGCTCAGCCAGCTTGGGCTTTGCTTCAGCTGAAAGTGACCATTGAAGTCTTCCTACATCCTGTCTGAGAACCCACAGTGAGCTTTTTAAGCTGGTTTCTTTCAACTGAGACTTTCCTCTCCAAAATTGTTTTCTTCCTGGTGCCTCTGTCTTGTTGTAATGGAAAATACCAGGTGCTGCTCATGTCCCTGTAAACCAGCCAGAGACACCTGGGCAAGGGATGTGAGCATGTGTGAGAAAGACTGGTGCATGGCCCGAGCATTTCCCATCAGGTGCCTTCCAGCTCTCTGTTTACTGCTGCAAATCCTCTCCTAGCAAGCCGTGTCTGCCCCCACACTGGCTTTAGGAGCTCAGGTGTTTATCACAGAGCACAGTGCTTATCACAGAGCACAGCCTCCCACTCTCTGGGCCAAGTTCAGCAAAGACAGACATTTCAATGCCTCAGCTTAATTACACACATTATTTATTGGCTCCCACATCTTTCCATTGATTGTTATGTCAGAACCTAATTTAACAGTAGTGGAGTGGCAAGGAACAGAGGGCACCCAGGGGCTTAAGGCACTTGCATTTTTTTCCTAAAATATCCTGAATCATGCTGATATTTTCTCTTCTCTCTAAGAAGCAGGAGAATATACACTAAAATCATAACTAAACATTTTGACACATGAAGTCAAGGAGAGTTTTGCCATCAGCTTTACACAGCATGATTGAACCATAGCTGGACAGCTGCTAACAGGGTAAATAGCTGTCCATGTGTTAATACATTTTCATGGCATCCAGATGTATACATTTACAAGCCCAGGAAAGGGCAGCCTTGCTAATTTGAGTTGTAATACGTATTTTCTAAATTGACAGAAATGTTTCTCTGTCTGCTACTCTTTAATACATGGCAGATCCAGTCACCTGCCAGAAGGATTTCTAGTCCTATACTCCACTGCTTATTTGAAATATTTATGTCTCATAATAAGTTGGGAAGAGCTTTGTCAGTAGAGAAACATAAGAAGCGGGAACATACAAGTCTAAAGATGCAAATTCCAAGGAAAAGCCTAGATTTCTTCTGAAGGGATCAGCACAGAGCAGCTGAAGTCAAATTGTTAGACATTTGAATGAATGAAGAGTTTCTCTTGCTCTGGTCCTGTAACCCAGCAAACATCTTATGGGGCATTAGGTGCATGACCTTCCCACTTGAAAAAATTCAGATTCTTCCATGTCCTGAGGTTAAGATTCTTTCATTTGTAGATAGAATATTGTGTCATTTTTTTGGTTCCTTACAGGAAGATGAGTCATTAGGAGAAATGAACATGGAGAATGCTTGACACTGAGAAGAGGAGGACAGGAATAACAAATATGGGTGAGGACATGGGAGGAGAAGGCAGAAGAGATGACTAGAGTGTTGATATTGCCTGCAACTGACAGCCTCAGAAAAACTAATTAGGGCTGAGGAAGCTGAAGAATTCCATATGAGAAAATGGAGTTTGAATATTAATAGGCTCTTCTCTATTATTTTCCAATTTTAAATCCATTAAAATTGAAGGGGCTTAAAGTTTGGGAAAACACGTTTCATTTATTCTTGTGACATGATGAACAATGCTAGGATTAGAAGATAATGGTTTTTGCAAGGGTCCAAACCCATGTGTATACTGGGGTTAGCATACAGCTAATGCAAAACTGAAGTTGCACTTACATAATTCCCTCTTTAAGGGTTTCCATGAAATTTAATGGTAAAGCAGGCTCTGTTTCTGAATAAGCTTGGCAATGTCATTCAGTATTTGCCGTCAGACAAGGAAAAAGCGTTGTACACTATATTTTTCATTTGTTTGGCTATTATGCTGTTTTAAGAATGATTTACCATTGCTTGGCTCTGTGATTCATTTGATTGCTTTCTCTCATTTCAAGATGAATCGTGGTTTTTCATCTGTTTGCTGTCATGTCTCATTTCACTGAAACACACATATTGTGCCTATTGCCATGCAAATAGGTGCTATATAAATAAAATGTATTATTATGATTACCAGAGTAAAAGAACCCATAGTCATCTGTTACAGAGTGTGCTCTTTGCCAGACTCAGTGCTCGTGCTCACAGTCCCTTTCTCTGTTTCTGTTGGCATTTCTGAGCCCTACCAGCTGGGAAGCGTCAGGAGGAAATGGGAGTAAGGGGCAGATTTATCACTGATACTTCCACAGAATTACAACTTGCTTTCCTGAGGCACAAAACAGTGATGAGAATCCAGCTGTGAGCTCATCAGACCTCAGGGAATGGAGTTGAAATGCAGTTGAGCATTTGGGTGAGAAGCCTCCCAGGAGAACCTGTAGCCACAGTCTGACAACCGAATTCCCTCGTCTCTCTCCTGCACTTACCTGCTGCTTGCTCTCCTGCCTCAGCTGCCTCCCTGAGGAGTAAAAGCAGCAAGTGCAGAAACATGAGAGCATCCCCCCATCTGCCTTTGCCCAGCTTTTCTTCAGTGAGGCAGTGCATGGAAGAGCTCACATGGAGATATGAGAAGCAGTTTTGGGGTGGGTATAGCTTGACAGGGTCCTCCCAGTCTTACTAACAGCACTGCTGTAATGCAGTGAGGGTGTTTGTTTGAGTGCTTGAATCGTAAACTGATCTCCTGGAGATATGAATGTGACAGCCAGCCATCTCTTGCTTTGCTCAGAAGGATGAGGATGCCTGACATGTTCACTTCAGAATGACATCTGCTTGCAGATAAGAAACCTCAAGGAATGTATTTTGGAGTGCTGTCTGCATGGGTGTGCTGGGGGGGAGGAGGAAGAGATCTTACTTACATTCTATTAATCAAGTCATTCTGCTATAAACCAGAATATATTTTTGTGCTAAATTAGGCCAAAAAAAATTAAATGTGTTTCCTGGATGCCTGGGTGGAAAGGGCTGATCTGTATCTGTTCCAGGGGCTGATCTATATCAGCTCCAAACATACAGTGATTCATTATATTCTCTGGACTCCTGAGAGAGCCTAGTTAGCCTGCCTTGGTTACATCTTGCTGCTGCTGCCACTTTCTCTGCTGGCATGTAATGTACCTACAGGCACTAGATTTCCTAATTACTTGTGTTCCTACTGCAAGCCAAGACTGGCCATATTTTATAATGCTCCTAAGGGAATGAATATATTCGGCCTGTTGAAGCTCAGTGCTCTCTGGATTCTTAAAGGTTTTCTTATCATTTATCCCAGCCACCAGCTGGGTGTCTTACAATCTGCTTCTATTGGATTTTTGATGACTGCATGCAGGGACCATACCAGGGAGCTTGCACATACATTACAGGGGTACCTCAGAGTGGAAAGAAAAGGCTGGCCAGGTGTAGGGCACAGGGAGAAGGAAACTGCCAGACTGCAGTAGCTCTCCATGACATGGAAATGTTATTGTAAGGTTTAGGACAGGACACATAGAGGATTTTAAAGGATTTTTATTGTTCTGGGCAAGGGAGCATGGAAGGCAGGACAGCTGCATAAGGAGGCAAATTTCATGTAGTACAGTCTCAGGGGAATTGTTGACTCTGAAAGGGGAATTAGGAGCAGGCAGGGCAAGAGGTGGCTGAGGTATCTGGAAAAAAGCACAGCTTGAGAACAGAGACTACAATGTGTGCATGCAGTGCCCTTTAACCTTGACCTATAGAGATGTACTCCACACCACAGTCTCCCCTTTCCTTGCAGGAGTCTAACAGCTGCTGGTGGCACTGTCAGGCAGAGAGAAAACTATCCTGAGTCCTGGCTGTGGTATCACATGTCGTGTCAGCAGCAGTGGCAACCAGTAACATGCAACATGTTTGCAGAGTGAATGCAATGCAGAGAACTCTCTTGAGCGTACTGAAGGCTGAAAATAAGTGTATGGTGCAGATAAATCAGGAGACAAATGACCTCAAATACCTTTGTGGTGGTGCAAAGGGGCATGGGGAGCTGCACATCTGATGTGGGCCTGAGGAAAGCTGAGCCCACGAGGCACGGCAGCGTGGACACAACTGTGTGAAGCCAACTGGCACGGTGAACACGAGCGCCTGTGCTCACTGCTCCAAGCACCATGGCTGAGTCACTCCCCACTGAGCTGCTCTCCCTGCTGAGCCTGGCAGGCAGCAGAGCTGGGAATTGGGTAAGAAACAACCCAGCTTCTTCGGAATTTGGTTATGATGTGGGTACCGCCTCGGTTCTCCACCCCAACACCTCTGCAGCTCAGGGGTGGCAAATTACCAGCACTGAGATCCTCTGCTCTTTTGGTGCATTTCTGTTCTGACATCTGCTGAATCCTTGAAGAAACATCTTATGATAAGCTGCAGCAGAAATATTAGTGTATTTTTAATAGTGACAGTTTTTATTACGTAGCTGGCAAGTCATCCAAATCCACCCCTGTATTTGTGCGGGAGGGTCAGAGAAGAAAGCTGCCAGCTGACTTCCTTGACATCTCTGTTCTTAGTTAACATGTTCCCCCATGTCAGCCTTGTCCCAGTTTTCACAAGTGATCCTCTTTTAAATCCAGCTTTTCATAGCCACTCTCAAAGGTTGTTCTAACTCCAGTGGTTGACTTGTATCAGCTCCGCAGCACATGCTGCACTTTCCACCTTCCCCATTTCTGTGCTGTGCCTCCCAGCAATCAGGGGACAGTGACTTTTTGCTGGCAATTTCTGCTCAGCAAGGAAGGGGCATCCCCAGGGATGCCTGTCTTGCTGGAGTGGTGCTTGATTCATGCCAGGAGCATTCTGCAAATGTACTGAATTTCATTGATTTGCCAAAGGAGAACGGTACGAATAATTGTGAACTCAGTCTACTAAAAAACTCTTCCCTCATAAGTAAAACCCAGGGTTTTTTTCTGAGAAGTATCACTACTTGCTTTGATGGGACCTTTAAATACAACAATACAACATTTGATATGTGGTAAGAACTATCAGAGAACAAAATCCAATGGTTCTGGATTTATTGCTGATCTCGACAAACTGACGCTGACTCACGGCCAGCTCATGTGGAACACAATCATAAAAAGTTACAATTGCATTTGTTTTCTGGTTAAGTGAAAAGCCTGGAAGAGTTGTTAATGTTCACTGAGGTGTACAATGTCAAGGGACAGATCAGCAGGCTGCCAGCTGCTGAGCACATGTGAGACATTTATGCTGGTCTGAAGTAACACTTCCTGTCTCAGAAAAAACCCTTACATGCCACAGGAATTGTCTGGGGACCCAGTTTCTCTGATTTTACTGTTTCTAATAAAAATTTGTGTTTTTCATTTTTGCTATCAAAGAATTGAAAGAAACATCAACAAGAAATGTTGAGACAGTCCCAGAAACACCCCCTAAAGTAGAAAAGCTGAGCAAGGAGGATTTGTAGAAGTTTCCTGATACAGACAATGCAAACACCCCTGCAAATGGCTGTGCCACTTCAGAGCTGAGCCTCCAGAGCCAGGTGCCTTGGGCTTGATGGAAGTGGATGAACTGTGAGAGCAAAGCTTGGGCTTGCTTATGTGCTTGGGTTTCACTGCCAGGAAACCAGGATGCTTCCTCCTAGCTGGAGGCAGAGGATGAGACAAAATTGCAGACAGCTGTAGGTAAGCAGGGAATGTCAGGGAGCAAAGATGCAGCAATGATAAATGAAAATGACTGTGTGCACCTTCCAACTAGCTCAACTGCTGTGAACCATGGGATCTGTGGGGAAGATAAGGGGGTTAGGCAAGGGAAACAGCTAGTTAGTCTTGGCCTGGAAAAAGGGGGGAGAAGTGCCTTCCTCTGTCACTTCACAGAAAATCCTGCCTCTTGACAAAAGTGGTTATTTGACAGTGTGAAGTGCCTTCCAACATTTCCATTTTATTATCTGTATGACTGAAGAGTCTTTCTTACCTGCAAGTGTGGAAGAAGAAGGAGAAAATTTATCTGGAGTTGTTGAACTTTTATTTACCACTGAATCTTAGAGACAACTTGAAAACTGCCGTGTTCCGACTTCCATGACAACTTGCTCAAGAGCTAGGATATCCATCACGAAATACATGTTCTAAAAAAAGTCTTCTGCAGAATTTCAGCTACTTCAGCTGAGTAATTCAGACTATCTATATCTCAGTAACATCTGGTATATGTGTTTGTTGCTCAGCTTTGGTTTGTAAATATGTTTGCTCTTAGCAGCATTTGTTAATATAATTTTCCTTGTATGGGTGGATTATTTTTCACTGTGTGGCACTGTTAGGAATTTCCTATTTGTAACAACATAACTTGGCAGTTCTGTCAAAATACAAACAGTCATTAAAAGCTAATAGGTAACCAGTATTAAATTGCACTGAATGTTGGTATGTTCTAGATTTAAGTAATCCTGAGTAGAGGCTATTGATTTTACTGATCTGTGAGTGTTCAGCACTTCTGAGACCTGGGTCTGTAAAGTGGTGTTGTTTTTATTACTGTCCAAACTAATAACCTTAATGCCTAAAAATTGTTCTTTCCTCTCTTGAAAATAACAATCATGTTCTTACTGTGACTCTTACACTCCCTGCCAGAAGACCAGAGCAAATGACTGCAATTTCTAGCATACCAAAATTTAAAAATAGCATGATAAGACTGGTCTGTACATCATCTGTCTTTATCACATCAGAGATTGAAAATTCCTGGCAATTTGAGAAAAAGCCATTAATACTCATAGCCTTTTATTAGCCAAGCCAGATTTGTTTTAATTTTCCTTTGGCAATAGCGGTAGCTCCTTGAGGCAGCACAAGCAGCTACACCTGAGCAGAATCCAAAAAGGACACCTTGCTCCCACCACAGCAATGTTAACTCTTGCATCGTGGCTGTGAGAGAGCTGCCAGTGCTTTGGTGGCAGGGCAGTTCTCTGGACAGACACACAGACAAAACTGACTGTCACTTGCAGTACACCCTTATTTTACTCAGTATAACTCATGAGGAGATGCACATTACCTGCACCACAAGCCATTCCTGAAGAGCTTCTTGTGCTTTTCAGAGGCAGACACTCCTGGTTTGTTTTGCTGGGAAAGGAGACACAATGCAATGTCCAAATATGGAATTTATTTGTGCTATAAAATCAGGTACTTGTAGAGACATCTGTAATATCATGAGGTAAAAATTGGACTTCATATGACTCTGATGAAGCCCATTTCTAGCTGGTTTGTTTTTGAGGACTGAAGGCTGTCCCCCATAACATGATTTTCATTCTGCTTGCCAAAGCTGTATGCTTGCAAAATCATTCAGGCCCTCCTTTCTGGCGCCAGTTCACCTGAACTGTTGGGTAATGGTGACTTCCCTGACATTTTCCTCTTGAAGGTGATAGCAGAGCTACCTTTCCAGTCTTTTTCCCCACCAACACCAACTATTTTTGTATTCTGTTCTCATCACAATTCTAGTGAGAATCGTGCTTTGCAATCTAAATAGGGGGGGAAATGCAGTATGTTTTTATTTTGTTCATAGTCCAACCACACATCTTAAAAACTTTGAGCATTTCATTTTGTTTGAAGCCAGCACATTAAGGTTCATTTATACTTACAAAAATATATATGTTGAAGTTGTGGTTGTTGAGAGCATCTGATTGTTATTCTTTGACAGAGCTGTCACTAGAGGGTCCATTTTGAGCTCATTCATTGAAAGCTGTGGCAGCAACAGCAGCCAGCCTTAGCTCAGCTCTGCCTCCAGAGATTTGCAGAGAAGCTATTTGGAGTTTATCACACAGTTTTGCAAAACACTACAGCCTCAGCAAGCTGTCATAAAGAGCCTCTCTTTCCAACTGGGCTCGTTTACAAGTAGTATTTTATTACTCTCTGCTCTGTTTTACCCTACACCTTGCAAAATCTTTCTTCACCTCTTCTACTCTGCTGATAGATTAAAAAATTCTGAAATATGATTCTGAAACATGCTTGGTATTTTTAATGCAGTTATAATTCAAGAGCTATCCAGCTCTACTTCAAGCAGAACTCTTTGATGCTAAGCTGTTCCATGTCCTGAGCCACCTATACAGGACCTGCAGCTGAGAGCCTTGTGTTGAGCACAGCCACCTCCCAAAGCCACTCTGCAGCCTGTGACTAGTCCCCACCCATGACTGTATCATTTGATGACAATCAGACATTTCCACCTGCTGTTTTCATATGAGAATTTTTAACTGGAGCACCAAAAGCCACTGGTGTCTGAAAAGTAGTGCTCTTTCATCCTGTCAGGAGGATAACCAAGCAAATAAAAAAAATCCATGAGGCTGATTTCACTCCTGTACATTGCTCTGTGTACATTGGCTCTGCCACAAATCTGTTTCCCAGGAGAGCTCCTCTTAGAGCCAGCCCAGCAGCCCTATACTCCCCCATCCTCAGCATAGCTTCACAAGGGGCTTGAGGGAGTTCCACGTTAGAAGTTTAAATTCGGTGTTGTATCAGACTTGTCATCTTAATTACACTGATCTGCGTCAATAGAAACCTTCTTGTGCCCAGCCCATCAGCTCCTGGCACTGCAAGCAGCATTGCTGCTGAATCTCACTGTTTTATCTCAGGGCACATAAACATTTGGTGCTTTTCCCAAAGTCTCAGCTCCTCGAGTCAAGTGATTATGTGCACACACCAGCCTGTAAAGGTGAAGAGCCAAGTTCTTGCCACCACTCTGCCCTTTGCAGCAGAGCTAAAATGTCACGGGAAGAGAAGCAATACGCCCTGTTTGAAAGGTAAAATGCAGTGGATGATGTGGTCTTGCAAGCCAGGTGCACACTGCAAGCACATTTCTGGGGCTCTGAGGCACATACACCAGCAACAAGGACACAAATGAAGGGGCTGGGTTTGTGCAGCTGCCTGACCCCCTGGGGATGCTACAATTTTAATTCCATGTCTGATGCAAGCACATCCCTCAACACCGTGTTTTCCAACTGGGAGAGGGAAGCATCTGCCACCTGAAAGTTGCTATTTTGCATGACTGCCTGCTATTTTGCATGACTCCCTTCCAGCTCTTACAGTTAAGTCCTGCTCTCTTTTTCTGTGTCTCGTAATCCTCAGAGGCAGTGTGTCCTCACATACTTTTCTAGTAGAGAAGGAACTGTCTTCTTCCCATACATCAGTTTCATCAGTCGTATAAATTCCATGTGAGACTAAAAAACCATTGGCCCGCATGGAATTCTTGTACCTATTTAGTGGCAGTAATTCAGGTGATCTTTCTCTTCCATTTCTTGTTCATCTGCATTAGTGGGTGACAGTCTGTAACAAATGCATTCGTACCTAGTAGAGTTCATTAGCATAAATTACATCTCCTTCATGTGGTAATTGATACCAAACATTTCTGTCATTTCATAAGATCATAATTCTGACAACCATTTTTTAACCCATGTAAACAATGATTATTTACAGCTTTGAAGATAAATTACTAAAACCTTCACCTCTTCTTTTTGGAGTGGGCTCTGTTCATTGTAAAATTAAGTTTTCTCAAAACCTAACCAATAATAGTCTATAATACAAAGCAGAGTCAATCAGATTAATTTGTTTTTTCCAAGACTTTGTGGTACTTAAAATACTAACTCCTTTTAAAAGCATGTATTTGTGTCTTTGATGTCTGTGGATATGGCAGCAATTTCACGGTTGCCAGCAATAAGTTTTATGGGTGATCACACCAAGAGTTTCACCCTTTTTTTGATCAGAGTAACTCAGTTTCCTTGTCCAGCCCAGCCTGGTCCTTCAAATTTTTGCTTTGCCTTCCCAAGCTACCTTTTGTTTCCACACAGCCTGAAGAACCTAGCAGGCAGGTTTGCTCTTCCAAATCTCTTTCCTGACACCAGGAAAAAAAAAAAAAAAAAAAGCTGAGAATATTGTATCTGATTTAGAAAATGTTGCATAGCTTCTGAAACCTACAGTCTCATCCAAGAACCCCATTACTGAGGGCTGCCAGGAGTTCAGCCATAATTGCAGTTAGTGCTAGCATTAACCAGAATGGCTTGTGTTCCCTCTCCTTCCTCTTCCCTCTTTAATTTCTGCCTAATGAGAAGCAAAACTGATGCTGTTGCTTGCACTTGTGAGAGGAAGGACAGCCTTGTGCAGCAGCTCCAGGCTGCTGCCTGAAGCCCCATCCATCTGGACGTGTGTTTCTGGATGTCTTTCCCCGTGCCCTTTCCAGTCTGGGCAATGTGGGGTCGCGGTGCGCGCCCTGCTCCATCCAGTGCCCTGTGCCATGAGCCCCGGGGCGCAGCTCTCCTTGGCAGGGGGCACAGATCCTTAGTGGGGAGGTGGTGGGGACAGGAACCCCCGGTCCCTGGGCACCCCAAGCCTGTGTGACGAGAAAGGGCAGTTGGGGATCTCAGCTGGGGACTGTGGGTGCAGGTCGGCAGGCACGACACCCTCTGCCTGTTTCATGCCGAGTATTGAAGGGCTCGTCGCACAGCGGCTTTTGATCACTACCCCCTTTGGATGAAAGCCAGAGCAATGACGTAGAGATGAAAGCTTCTGTATCCCAAAAGCAATCCCCTAAGCCATCCAAGTCCTTCTAAAGCTCTGACTATTTGCTAGCTGAAGAGTTTTAGGTTGGGTATGTAGCACAGATAAGAGTAAAAACACTCCTGTACAGAACAATAGCATTCCTTTTATTTTGGATGCTCAGTCTGTTTTCTTTCCAAGTGTTTGTTTGCTTGTTTGTGCTTGCTCTACCACTGATCTTTGAGAGATTCGTGTCCACCCTGTAGTAAGGGGAATGGGGCTGGCTTAGCTTCTGTAAATGTGCTACCACCTGTACCTCTTCTTTTAGTTCAAATAAACAAGTCCTATTAGTATTGACTCTTCTATTCAAATTACATTGTTATGCTGCTGGAGTTTATGGACTTACATTAGTTTTAATTCTTACACCAAAATAAGCAGTAATATAAAGCTGACAAACTTGCAGTGCAGCCAGGGTCACATTTTTCAGCTGATATGCTATGTGGCTATTAAGGATGCTGATATTTTTTTCTATGAATTGTCATTTCTCCTTCTCCCAAAGTCAACAGAGGAGTAATATTATTCTTCTGCCTCTTCATAAAACTCATTGTGTTCAATCATCTTTGGTATAGGGGCTGAAGTCCGCAAAGCACTTACACATGTACAAAAAAATTCCTCAGAACAACTCCCAAAAGCAGCTGATTAAAATCAGACTGATTTAAGAGGCAGGGAATATACCAGTCTGCCTGATTTTAATCAGCCTGTTGCAGAAAATTGCTCTGAAATTCCATGTTATTTTCAAATGCTTGATCTCTGTGCTACATGTATTTGCTATTACAGCAGGGTCACTAATATGCTGTCTCTGGTGAGAGCAATGGGAGTTTTGCTACTGACTTCAGTGGAATCAGGATTCACCAGAGATGTAGCTGGAGGTTATCTCCTTTTGATTTGACTGCTGCAGCATTCCCCCATTTCTCATACCAAACATGGATATTTGCATGTATTTGCCATCTGTGGATATCACTGACTTTCACCAGATAACCCAATGCAAACACTAAGTTTAACCATTTAATCATTTAATCATTACAAACAGTACATTTAAAATTATTCTACTAGTGAGGGTATAACATGCAAATATCTGTAACTTGTCTCATTTTTGAGCAGTTAATCTTTGTGAAGGGGTTTGATGATCTGTATAAAGGCTGCTAAAATCACTATGCAGGATTTGAGTGAAACAGAGGAGCTCAGAGATCTGGACTCTTATGCAACAATTTAAGTTTGCAGAATGAAAGGTACCCAGGAGACCTCTATCAAAATTTCACTTTTTTTCTAATCACAGATAGATTTAAGCAGTATCACACTCCTTAGCACTCTCAACTCCAGATCACAATGTTTAAAAAATGCCTTTTTAAATGCATGCCCAGAAACATGCCAATTCACTGCACGATTCACTAGAGAAAGGAACAACACAGCTTGCTGCTAAATGTCTTTCTCTGATCTGCCTCTCAGTTGAATCAGACTGGTGTTGCTCGCTGTGTAGCTGGTAGAACTAGTCTGATTTCCTGGAGTGATAGTTCAGGGGCCTTAAAAAAACAATTCTATACTGAAAAGTGTATGAAGATGTAAATAATTTAATTTAGAGTTTAGATATACAAGAATCATAAATAGAATTAAATTCATTAAGAGCGTCATTTGGCTACATTCACAGCAATGTGCAAACCCATTAAGAGCCCCAAGTCAAATTCTAAATAGAAAGTTGAGGGTGGCTCTACATTTAATTTAAAAGCATTTTTTTTAACTAAAAGTCTAACTGCATTGTGGGCGGTGTGCTTCTAACTGCTGAATAATTTCTGAACGTCAGAGCCCGCAGCACTTCAAAAAAGGTGAACAGCACCTCAAAGAACATGGACCTACCTCTAACAAGCAAGAGTGTTTTTATCATTCATTGTTAATGAACCCAAAATTTCCAGTAAATACTAAACATGCAAATGAAATTTATTATGGTGGCAGTAGATTAATGCGCTACTTATTATTTTTATTCAAGCACTAGTCATTATCTAAAGAGAAATGGAGATTCATAAACAAGTTATTCATTTAAGCTGTTAAATAAAACCTTAGAACTCTATAAATCTCTTTGAAATTTCCTTTAAGTTTACATTCCTATCAAGGCAAGTATTCTAATGAGGAAATGAAAGTGTAAGTATGCCCAATCTGAAGTTTTAATTGAGTTTGTTGACAATAGCAGTAGCACAGTGCAAGCAAGGATTTTGAAACAAAGACAATGAGTCAGCCAGCTGATGGATGGCAGCTTATATGCAATTGAATATATAATCATATAGAATATTTCTTCCTAGCTTCCATTAATAAGAAAGCGTGTGAGCGTGTGTTTATGAGTAATGTCAGCTTGAGGCTGAGACTCTGGAATCTCTATCTGCAGCTGAACAAGTCTGGATGGTGGTGGGGTCCTGAGTGGACTCTCACTAATATATTTTCTTCAACAGTCTTAGTACACAGAGGGATTAATTCAATCTGCACCTGTGGAGATAGCAACAAGTTGGTGGAGAGATTCCAACTGCCTGTGCTCCAGCACCTGAAGAGCAGTCTCCCCAGAGAGATACTCATGTTCCCAATCCTGCATTCACCTGCACTGCACCCCACAAGGTCAGAGGCTGCTTTTGGCAATATTTGCTTAAACTGTTTGTTCACAATTTTTTTTTTTTACATTTGCCAAATCAAATAAGCACATTAGCAAGTGACCTGATGATCAGCTAGTAGGGCATGATGCCAGCGGAGTAAGCTACACAACTGAAAGTGCTACTCCAAAGGGCACATCCAGCCATGCTCCTCTCATCACCCAGAAGGCAGAAATCTGAAAACCTCCATACATTATCTCTGAATTCTGTCATTGATACTTCTCATGTACTCACTGGCAGGATCAAAATAAATTACTGGAAATACCAAACCATTTACAAATATAAACACTGTTAACCAGCTGACTTACAGTTCAGTCAAAGAGGAATCACAGTTTTCTTGGAATTCCAAGTCTTATGTAAAATATGAGCTGCTTCTGGCTTCAGAGTAAATATGTGCTTTTGTTATCAAGCAGCTGACATTTGCAGGATGAATCCTGTGTGAATTTTAAAATGAGAATGAAAGTGAAAATCCTTCTCATTTGATGAAAGGTAAACTGAGTAGTTCCTGGGAAGAATACAATCTTCTGCTCCTGAAAAGAAGCACCTGGGTATTGTCAGGGCAACTTAATTGTCCGTGTCTAGCTGATAGCAAGAAATGAACACTACAGAGCTCTGTTTGTGTCACCAATGTAGATCACAAACCTTTCCCATAGAATTGATCACTGCTGAGATAACTCAGGAACAGATTTTGCTATAGGAGGAAATAAAATTCAATATCACATTGAAAACTTCCATGTCTATACAACAAGATAACTGTGAGGAAATGAAAAATAGCAATTTCCCAATCAATTTGATATTAAAATCAAAACTGCAATGTTTACTTCAATCTTTTTGTATTCCTGTCCTCAGAGATAGAAGTATTTATTGTTAAACAGATAGAATGAGAACTTCAGAGCTTTAAAGACTGTTCTGAGTATCTCATAAATTTTACTTCATGATCACTGCGGTTCAAAACCATTGCCCATTCTTGGCACAATAGAAGGAATGAGTGTCTGAAATTGCATTTCTGTGGTCTGGAGGGATAATGACCTTAAAGAAAAAAATGTTACTAGTTTCCTCACTATATGACTCTAACAGAGTTATTCCAACAGAGAATGTGTCCATTTTTTTCTGAGAAAAAAATTATTTATTTCTGTATTTTTAGGACATCGGAGTGCCTCACTTTGCATTAATAAAACTAGTGTTACAAATGGTATTTTTGTACTGTATAAGTTCCATATTCAACCAGAAGAATAATAAATACAATGAAACAGAACCAGATTATTTTCTGCTGCCATTTATCAGTAAAATTAACAGTGCATTAATGGAAGACTTGTGCACTACAAAAACTTAAGCCCTAGTGACCTGAGGTTAATATTCATGTATTTAGATTGCTGTCAATTCCCAGGATTTAAGAAAAGCCTGGGATTAAACAGAGTGGTTAGAATAATCATAAGAGGCTGCTGTTAAAAATGTTGGATTGAGCTTGAACTGTCAATCACTTTCAAAAGCAATGTACATATAAAAACAAGGTTATCAGGTGACCATGAAATGTCTTTTGTCATCAGTGAGTGAGAGCTTCAAGAGCTACAGGGCTCTCCAAGTGGTAAAACTCACGGAGGCTGGGTCAGAGAAAGGGCTTGGAAAGCCCTGCAGCTTCCCCAGTGTGGACTGAAGAGAAATGTCTGTATTCCTGTCTGCTTCTGTGGCAAACATTGCTCAGTTTTTGTCAGCTGGAATAGTTCTTTAGGAGTGCCTGTTTTAACAGAAGAGAGCTAAAAAACCAGGAGAAACAACTTTAATGCAGGCATGCATCTTCATGGGCAAGGAGGGAGCTTACAACTCATGCAGCACCAGATAGAAAGCTTCATGCAGGGGAATGGTTCTGTTCCAATTGTCTCACATACCAATATATTTAATAATGCTGAAAAAACCCAAGGAAATATTAGTGTTCTGGTTTTGGCTGGGATAGAGTTAATTTTCTCCCTAGTAGCTGGTATAGTGTCTGGAATTTAGTATGAAAATATTGTGTTGATGACACACTGATGGTTTCAGTTGTTGCTAAGTGGTGTTTATACTCAGTCAAGGACTTTTCAGCTTCTCCTACTCTGTCACTCAGAGGTGACAAGAGGTTGGAAGGGGTCACAGCTGGGACACCCAACCCAAGCTGGCCAAAGGAATATTCCCATACCATGTGACAACTTGCTCAGCATACAAACTGTGGGGAAAAGCTGCTCAGGGACCTCTCTCAGGAACTAAATGGGCATCAGTCTGTGGGTGGTGAGCAATAGCCCTGTGCATCACTTGTTTTGTATAGCCCAATTATTCTGATGTTGTTATTGTTGCTGTCATCATCATCACCATCATTATTATTATTACAGTCATGATAATCATCATTATCATCATTATTATTATTATTCTCCTTCACTCCCATTAAACTGTCTGTATCTCAACCCAAGGTTTCCTCACATTTACTCTTTTGAGTTTTTGCCCCATCCCACTGGGAAGGGGGAGTGAGTGAGTGAGTGAGTGAGTGAGTGAGTGAGTGAGTGAGTGAGTGAGTGAGTGAGTGAGTGAGTGAGTGGTTATGTGATGTTTAGTTGCCAGCTTGGGTTAAACCAAGGCAGCTAGAAAAAGTATGTGGAAGAAAAAAAGTGATTTATTTTCTAGAAGTACATTACTACAAGCCTCAGTATTAAACTGTTCCCTCTAACTTGGAGTGGGAGGGGTGGAAGCCTGACATAACCTGGGGCAGTGGCAGGGACCATCATTCCTCGATTCCACTGTCCCTCCTCCATGTGGATAAAACAGAAGATGCCCCAAGGTATTTCAGTGGGCCTGGGGTGATCAGTGAGGTGGGAGGGAGATCAGGAGACCAACTCTTGTCTGTAGCACTGTCCTCAGCCAACCCCAGGGATTTCTGACTGCAAATCAGAGCTCCAGCTAATGCTGCTTGACACAGAATTAACTCTCCCAGGGCCTCCTCTTTGCTTCTGCAGAGCTGCCACAGAAAAAAATCTGAGTTGGACTGTGTGCTCCCCACAGGGTTGCACTGCAAGGAAGACTAGAAAGACAGAGGAGAAGTGTGAAAGGAAAATCCCTTAAAAGATCCATCCTGCAGCCCCACAGGATACAGGTTGAGGCAGAGTCCATAGTTTAAAAATATATAAATGTCATATATCTCCCATATCTTGCCCATAGGAATAACAATGGTCTGCAGCAAAAGCAGCATGAGTACTGTGTCATCTTTCATGCTGGTGTATTTGGATTGAAACTAGAAAATAAACTTAGTGTTTCATCACTTTTTCAGACTTCAAACATGTATGTAGCCCTGCTTTCTGTCTCTCTTACAATTGCAAGATGAAGCAAGTATTTTTTTTCTGTTATAAGCAGTTTATGAGAACATTACAATGATTTTCTCCTCAGTCATTTTATCATCTTACTTTTTAGGTGTGAACCAGTATTTTGTAGATTGGCTAATTTAACATGTACAAATCTGTCCAGTGGAGAATGGTAACAGGATTTTTTACATCTTGAATAATGTAAAATCATTCCAAACTCTGCACCAAGGCATGAAAGAAGCAGTTGTGGTGTGGAGACCCTGGGATTTCCTCAGATCAGCTGCACGGTGTCACAGCAGCCCAGATGCCCACAGGGGTGACAGGATGACAACACAGACCATCCCAGCCTCACTGGCTTCCTGGGCATGAGTGCCTCCTCAAGCAAGGACAGCTGGTCCATGTGTCTGTCATCAAACACAGTGCCAGCAGGCAGGCATTTCTCGAGGTTGGATATGGAATATAGCATTTCAGACTGCAAGAAGGAGCCCTTCTCAGAGCCTGGGCTAGCCAAGAGGCGTCGAGGAACCAGGGGCAGCTGAGCCCTTGGCTGGGTGTTTTGTGCCCTTTGCAGTGAGAGTGATGATTTCTGCCCTGTGAACTGGCTGAGAGCTGTTCGCAAGAGCTCAGCACAGCCCTGGACCTGCAGCTAACTGGAGCGTGTGAGCCCCGGATCAGCCCGGAGCTGCCTCAGCACTTACGGGGGCTTAACCTTGGCCCATGGAGCCCTGGCTCCAACTTGTTAAAATGTGCAGTCTCTAATGCAACGGCACAGACTCTTCTGCTGATGCAGAATGAACAACTTCTGAGGGGTTTTGAGCATGTCATGGGTTAAACATTGCCCTGGGAACACTCCAGGAGCTCCCTTCATACATTGCTTTTTTTCCCCCTCCTGAAAAAGAGGTTTTTGCAAGCCATGCAAATGAGTGAATTCAGCATATAATTCCAGAATGGCATGCAGCTCCTCTCTTGCCACATACACAGACACTGTTTTTAGTGCACATCATCACATGGTGATTAATGGCAACATGGCATTTACTCCAGGGAATGCAGCCAGCTTAAACATGAAAACCCACATAGACTCCGATGGACAGACAGGCATATAAATTCTATTTATTTTGTCAGCCAAGCAAGAAAACTGAAAAAATAAGAATACAAAAATCTGCTCTGATGTTTGCTTTACTCAGGGATAAAGTGATTTAACAGAATTACCAAGCATGATTTTTTCTGAATAGGGTTACACACACTGGCCTGTCACCACCCCTGCAGCTAAGCTGCGCTCGGCACAGTACCAGATGCATGAGAGAATAGACAGAGGGACTTTCCACCATCTCCTGGTTCCTTTCTTTTGGTGTTCCCAGGGGATACCATGAAGATCCTGGCCCCTGGAACAGCCTCAGCTGTGGTCACAGCTAAGGGGGCTGCTGGGCAGCAAGGGGTCACTGGCCTGGAGTAACATTTACACCCTGCTGCCTCCTCCTCACCCAGCTGCTCCGTGGAGGGAGCTGGGAGGGAAAGGCTCCTCAGGAGATCATTTAAATTGCTTCATGGCCCTTTCTATTACTCTGGAGTTGCAGAAGTGCTTTCTGTTTTGTAAGACTGAAGTTCTGGTCTGATATTTGTGTTTTATCTATATTTCATCTTTTGTAGCCATCAGAGACTATCAATGACAAACTGGCTCTCCAGATACTAAAGGTTTAGTGTGACTGGTACAAATAAATGAAAAGGACAAAGGTTTGGGCCATAAATATGAAATACAGGGTACAATTGAATTAGTTTATTTTTACATCTCAGATTAAAATTGCCCTTTCTCCTTAATTTTTCTGATTGTAACTTAACTCTTTTAAGGTCAGTGGTTCCCAGGTAGTTTTGTGTTATCTGATTTGGTCTTTCCTGATTTTCTCACTGGTGTTCCTCAATAGGACTTTCTCCTACCTTTTTGTCTTTAATACAGGATTTTTTTTTTCTAAAGTTGTTTCAAGAAAAGCAAATAAATCTCTTTTTAAAAAAAGGTTCTCTTTTTAGAGAAATATTTTTTTCTGTGAGAATCATTCCTTCTAGCATGATATTGTAATTCAGTTTGCTAGCCATCTACAAAAAGAAGCATTTGTGAATAGGGTTGAAAGGACATGAGAATAGAAATCAGAAGACTAATGCCACTCAAACGTGCTCCTCTATGTAACATTTTTGTGATCACTTTCCCCCACTCTGTTTGACTAGATGGGAGTTTCAGAGGCTAAAAAATATAGATAGAGCATACAAATATTATTGACTATCTAAATCTTAGTTAATGTCCTTTTGAAGGAAAATAAAATCCTCCATTTATTTAGTTTATATGAGTCTAGATGAGCATTTCAAAGGCAACAACATACACAATTTACTCATTTCATGCTGGGAGGGAGGAGCCTTTGTTTTCATCACCAGATATATTTTTAATAGCTGTCCATTCAAGGCTGAATTTCAAAATATCAGATATCCAAGGGAGTCAAAAGCAAACATAAAACCTCTCACACAATTCAGGCACACCCTTGCCATATTCCATGCAATTATTTGTCTGTCTTGGACACATTTTCTGGTTTGATGTTTTAAATCAAGCCCATGTAGAGAAATAATACTAAACAAATTATCACACTGTGTTACATGTCTTTACACAAACATTTCCACAATTTTTACTAAAGAACCCCAGATAAAGGGAAACAATAATGAACCCCTTTATAATATAAATCTCATATTCTGTGCAAATTGCAATATTGTCAGGAAGCCAAATTTCTCGTTAATATATTACAAACTTCTCAGCTATTTGCATGCAGCAAGGATATTAGAATGATAGTATTTTAAAAATAGACTCACATAACATTTTTTAGTGTAATCAACCATGGATGAGGCCCATCTGTCATATCTAGTCTGTATGACTAATTGTTTGTGGTCTGTAATTGAAATTTAAATTTATTAAATGAACAGAGATGCCATTATAAATGCACTAATTTGATATGTGGAAGGGGGATGGCAGGATATGAAGCTGGGCAGTAGCTTCTGAGCACTGTTTATGTTTATACATATTCAGATGAATGTGATCCTTTCTACAACTGGGCCAGTCCTTCTGCAAGGCACCTCCGAGCTGGCCGGCAGAGGCCTGAATCATCACAGACATTCTCCTCCTCTTTTTCCATACTTCAAAGGACGTTGTGAATGGAAGATGAGCTTAGGCTTGTTGGATATTTGTATTTTATAGGAGGTCCTAGAAAAAAGAAGAGTTCTTTGTTATCATTGTAAAATATGGTAATGTCCAAGAGATGAGCTGTGGTTTCATACAGACCATAACAGTGGCCAAGGCCAGCAGAGTGTCAAAGAATACACATGCAGACAGCAGAGAGATCTGTTTTACAGACCATGGAAGGAATCTTAGCCAGATTGATGGCAAAACTCCCATCAAATTCAGAAGAGTCGGAATTTCTCTTCTTGGAAGTGAAGTGCATTTCTGTGATGTGCTAAGCATCCTCAGCTGCCATCAGGTAACTCATGGAGAAAGGAGGTCACTCAGCCCCTGCAAAATTGAGTTCTTCATCCCTGGAAAGCAAGGCAACGTCTTCATGCTCAGTAAGAAAGTATTTTCAGAATGACTACGCTGCTAATTTTTCTTCAGTGGAATAAATAACTACTGAACGTAGACAGATGTCATTACCAGATGCAATTTCTTGGTTGGAGTCACTGTAGAAGCAGAAAAACCACCAGTGAGCTCTGCATTGCTTTATTGTTGCTTTTTTACATTGTCACTTATTTTAGAAACCCCATATTTGCTCCACTAATCTGTTTTATTATGGTTGTGTTTTATCTTTCTGTTAGAAAAACAAGGCTAAGCACCAGATTTAATCCCAAGGATATAAGAGCATGCCTTCTGTGAGAGCCTGTAGTTCTTTAATGACTGCAGCACTGGCATGTTGCGTATGTGCATGGGCAAGAAGTGGGGCATATTTTTCAGCACTGGTAGCTTCATCCTGCAGCCTCCTGAGCAGCTTTAAATTGCAAGTACTATCCTGAGAACTGAGGGCACTTGGTGCCCTGCAGGGGCTGCCAAGGATTTCACAGAACTAGCCCTTTCAAAAGAGTGCAGCTCTGTGTGTTTTCAGAGATGAATTTTGGGACTCCTGCCACACAGAGGTTTTTTTTTTTTTCCCTGAGTTTTTTCCTGGTTGTTTTGAAAAGAGCTACTTTTTAAATATAAGAACGAAACCAAACCCACTCCAAGTGAAAAATGCTCATTTAAATAGATAACCACTTACAGCAGATGTAACAGAGACAAGTGTCAGAAAAAGGCTGGAAATGCTAAGGCTATTAACATAAGAGGTCAAATCTGACACTGCTCTTGGATTTGGCAGAGGCTCCACAAACAGCTTATGACCAGAGAGGTCTCCCTTTTGATTAGGTATGTCGCTTTTGCTTTTCAGCTCTGCCTTGACCCCTTTCACATTTGCTGTGCAGTTCTTCTTTCCAGAGCACATTTGCAATTAGGGTAGGAAATTTTGGGGCCCTGTTAGGAGACTGCAAGCAGTTTTCACACAGAAATAAGCAAGACCAAGGGCAATGTTTTGGAGAAGAAAAGTAGTTTATGAATATGAACGTTAGGGTGGCTCAGTAGAGAGGAATGAGGAGCCACTCTGGGAAGAGAAATCAGATCCTATCTTTGTCTAAAAACATTAATTCCCTGATTCTGACTACTAAACATAGAGCAGGATCCACAGCCATTCCATTACCCATAATTACAATGATCAAGCCTGTGTGGCTGCAGCTTAAAAGGATATTTTTATATTCTACAAAACATTCCCACAGTTGATGGGATACATTCTTCTTCATGTGTGAGCAACATTGTCCTTGCAGGTCAGTTGTGGTGTCAGGTGAAACCATGGATAAGCCCTGTGTGTGTTCCCACCTAAGCACCTCACTAGAGAAGGGCAGAGGGCCATGGGCCCTTGCTGAAGAGCAAGCTCATCAAACAGCTTCATTTTCCTGCTCATACCATTCAACTCTGCAACTACTGTTTGTTTTATGGTCTAGCAGGCATTTTGCCCACTTTGTGGCACACAGCCTTCCCTCTGACACGGAGCTCGTACGAGGCACTGCTCTTTCCCAGGGTGTTCAGGACTGCTGAAAATTGACACATTTGTTATTCTGGCAGCTGGAAGAGAGAAACTCTACCATTTTGACTAATCTTCTGTACATCCTTCTCTGAATACTTCTTGTTGGCTTCCATCAACTTATACAGTTGATGATACTTTTTCTCTGTACACCAGTGCCACAAATGCTAGCAGTCTAGGTCTGGTCTTCATTATTGTTTTGTTGCCTTTCCAAAATACAATTTTTCTTCTTGGCTCCATCACTTTCATGGTGACTTGCTCATATTTTGAATCCTAGGATTTTGCTTACTTTATGCTGGCAATGCTTCTTGTGGTTTGCTGCAAATTACAAATTATCAAAACAATATAGTATTTCAGAAAATTGTGTGGGAAGAACAGAGGGAAGAAAGGATTCTGTGTTTGTTTGTTTTAAAAAACCAGTCTCCTGCCTGCTTTTACTGTCTCACTCTTCCATCAGGCTGTCTTCCTAAACCTAAGGCGTTCTATTTTAAAAACCTTCCAATGACACAGGAGCAGGACTTAAGGAACTTGAGAAACTTGAGCTAATAATTTCCAACAGCAATTTGAAAATGTTATACTATCAGCCTCACAGGACTGTCCTTGTGTCAGCTCATGAGATCCCCTGCAGTGGGTGTGTACTAATGCCTTTCATTTCACTGAGCTGCATGCCACAAAAATCCATCCTCTGCTGCCTGTTCTCTCCATGGCATCCATTCCCACTCACAAATCCCCAAGTGGAGGCCAAATTCATCTTCCAAACCTTGCAGACTAGATGCCCAGCTATGTAAACCAGCATCACACTGCTGACTCAAAATCATAAAAGACAAAAACCCCTAATACTTTAAACTGAATCATCATGAAATATGGAAAAGGACTCAGGGCTGGGAAAGATCTTTTGCCTTATGCCTCAGACCATGATATGTAACTAAGATCAGTGGCATCAATAAGCCATGAATGAACTGTCTGGTACTCTTCTGCAGCTATTTTAAGTTCCTTTTCCCCAAGGTCCCAGCCTGGTTTGCTCTGCCCAAGCCACCTGGTGGGAGGTTGTGTGCTCTGCAGCTTGTGGGCTTCGCGGGCTGTCACCCAGCGTTCCCTGTCAAGAGGACATCAGCATCTTCAGATCTAGTAAATAAAACTGAGGTCAAGCCTACAACATTTTCCACTGAGTAAAAATACATAAATGTTGGCACTGTGATTAAACTCTCTATTTTCTCCGGTCCTCTGAGGGATTTATTGCTTGCACGCAAGCTTATCAGAACCGTAATTCACTCAGTTTTGCACCTATGTCTCCTAGTTCTTATCCAATTATTTCAGCTCTCTGGTTTTGTAAACTTTTATTTCTCAGGCTGTGCCCTTCCCATCAGGAAATGTCTTCTGGGGTCAGATCTGAAAGCAATGCACTATGATTTAGCCTCATGCCTTCCATTAATGTCAGTGGGAATCAGGCTGTTAAACCTTGAACACTGTCTTTAAAATGTAACTCACAGTATTTGAGCTCTTGTGCATTTATAAGCATTTATTCTCGTGTCATACACATGTGTCGTCAGACTGGCCAGTGAAAATGCTTTTTTTTTCCTCCTTTTTTTTAATTGATCTAGCAGTGGAGATGAATGAAAGCCTGGGGGGTGGAGTGCAAATAAAAGGGTCAGACAAAGAAGGTTAATGCTTTCTGTACAATCTCATCACAGGACTTAGGAGTGCTATGGCAGCCCTACGGAGGAGCTTACATGGTTTGGTCAGCAGCATAAACAGCACAGCAACAACACTGAGCTAATTAAATGAACACAAAGTACAGACAGCTTTCAGGATCAACAACTCGCCTGCTAGCTCATGTTTAAAACTGGTTTCATGTGCTCCCAGTACAGGCAGCTCCATGTAAGATAAAGCAAGGTGCTAACAAAACTGACTACTACTTCCTTATGTCTCTCCCCCTCTTCTGCACAGGGTTTGCGTGTGAAAATTTACGCAAAGCATTCAGTCGCTCTTAGTAATGTTTCTGTTATGATCAGCCTGCCTAGGCATCCCGTCCCTCTGCCAGAGAAAACTGAATCAGGGGAAAATACTGAGTCAGAGAAATGTGTGAAAAGATTTACATGGTATTTGCTAGCATCCCAATAATCAGCTCTGTAATTGTGCATTTTATTAAAATCCCACATGTTTATTTGAGCTGCTGGAGTTGTTCTGCTTAATTAACAGAAGAGATGAAGGCCAAACCTTGCCTTAAATCTACACATCCAGACCCAAACCCTGCAAAATCCCGTTCAACTGCTTAATTTTCTACACCTGAATGGCCCTTCAGGGGTCAGAGCTACTCAGTTATGTTGTTAGAGAGATGCTCCACTGACAGATCCACACTGCAGGCTCCTGAAAGGTGCACTAAGTTTCTGACCTGGGATGCACTTGGCTCCAGTTATTTCTGCAGCTGTTGGAATGCTGTGCAAACAGCACCTGCAGCCTGTGGTCACAGGTGTGCTTGGATAAAGCCAGGGAAAGTCAGTGGGATCATCCAGACAAGAAAATCTGTTCAGGGAAGCACAGATTCTGTGGGGACATAGCATCCAGTGTTAAGGGAGAGGACTTAATGAGGAGCCTTGATCAGCTCCTCAGAAGTGTGGCAGAGCACCAGATGGTTGTGGTCCATGTGGATAGCAGTTCTTAGGAAAGGAAAGGCAAGGAAGGGTGGGAGAGAGGTGATGCAAGGTTCTAGAGGTGAAGCTGAAGCTCTGAGGTGCTGACAATCAGGATTTCTATGGAAGCTGTCTCCGAAATGCTCCTGAAACCCACATCTGACAGGGAAAGGGAGGCAGAAAGACAGAACATTTATTGCCTAATTAAGAAATAAGGTAAAAGAACTGGCATGTCTAGCCTAAGCGACATCAACATAACAGGCATCAGAATGGAAAGAGGATGGTAAGTGGGATTCTGTAATACCAAATATTCAGCATATAGAGTAAGCCATGCTAGAATCAATAAAATTAACAAATTGCCTTATCAGTAGAAAACATAAAATCTGTGGGGATTGAAGTTTCAGAGCTAATATGGTATTACCACTATAGCAGCGGAAGAACATTGTGTATGATCCTGCCTCTGTTACCAGGACATTGACACCAGCTGCAGAATTCCAAGGAATTCCAAGATGCCAGAGAGGCAGGAAGGGCAGTAACAGACTCCAGACTTCAATAATTTACATGCAGATGGTCCAGGTATTGTGCAAGAATGTCATATGAAACAGTCAATAACTATTGCATGGAGAAACTGCTTAAGGATATTGATCAGAAAACAGGCAATTATTGAGTTGGCTTGGAGGAGGAACTTATGTAAATTAAGAATTTTGTTTAAAAGAAACAATGTGACGACAAAGAAAATTAATTATTTCCTGAAGACATGAAGTCTGCTAAAGGATGCTGTGCTGAAAGCACAAGGCCAGTGCACATTATTCATCCAGTAGGCTTGAAAATGGGCAGTACATGGTAGCTTTGGAAATGGTGAGATAAGGGAGGTTATTAGAAGAATAACTGCAAATCCTTCAAACAGCTGAAGCTGGATCCAAATGAATAAATTAGAAACTAACAGACACTCTGGAAGATTACATGTACAATGACAATTTGACAGCTAAAAGGGGTCTGATGAGTTTCTAGCAAAAGGAATCACAACTAGCAATAAATCTCTTTTTCCTGAACATCAGGATCAGGAAGCTTGCCAGAAAATCAGTGGAGCCCATTGATCACCAGAGTTTGAAGGAAGCACTCAGAGAAAATACAGCTATTAGAGAAACTAAATGAATGGTTTAGATTCCCACATCAGAAACCATTTTGGAAAGGGGTGACTCTGTTAGCAAGTTTGTCTGAAATAGCTGTGCCCAGGAACCAAGTCTGGGAATGCTGAAACAAAATGTAGAGCAACAGGTTGCCAAGACCCAGGTGACATCACCCAGGAGTTTCAATGGACCTCAAGGATGAAATAACTCAATGACTGAGTAGCAGACTATAACTCTATGCTTAAAACTCCCTGGATATCCAAGGAGTTGTTATCAAATATCAAATACCTGGCCAACTTTTTTAGCAAAGGTTCCAGGGAAGACGGGGGAGATGTGAGAAAGAACAGACCTGGAAGTCGGAAAACTTTACTGTAGGCAAATAAATAGAAAAAGTAATGAATAACAAAATTCATTGACACTTTAATAAATCTGATTTGCTTGGAAAGAGTCAGCATGACCTTTTCCATTTTTACAGATTGGAGTTGTTTGACAAGATCAATGTACATATAGATAAGAGCAATTCAGTTGATACAGTCTACTTGGATATCTAAATGCTTTCATCAAACTTGTTTCTTGATTCCCCACTACACATTTTTGAGGGAGTCCAAAAACTTCCCTATCAAGAGAAATAAATAATTGCATAATAAAAAAGATATTTATAAGATAATTAGCAGAGGAGGGGACTAGAGTAATTCTGCAGTGCAGTGTAGTGCAACAATTGCTGTCAGGGTGTTCATAAGCCTTGGAAAAGGCAGAGGGGAAAGTTTGGTGACAGAAGCAAAATATTTATGTTGTTAAGGACAAGGGCTTACTTTAAGAGTTAGGCTTTAGTACTTTAATGAGACTTAGTGACAAGACAATAGCATGATAAATGTGATGCAAAATAGATAAAGGGATATGTAGGGGAGAAAAAGCAATCCTGTTTCACAGCCAAAGTGCATGCTGTGAGATGACCATCAGCAGTCAGGAGCAAGATCTTGGGACCTATTTTGCAGATCTATGAATATGCCAGCTCAGCACTCAGTAGGGATCAAAAAAAACCAACCTTAAATAAAGCATTAGGGCACAGTAGGATAGGAATAATGAATAAAAGAAGGAAGAACATTGTGCTAGTGTGCAAACTCATGGCTCACCTGTGTTATGATTAGTCTGTGAGGTTTGAGTCTTTTCATCTCAAAAATGGTATAACAGAACCAAAGAAGGTTCAGTGTAAAGTAAAAAGTACAAGCCGCTTCAATATCTGATTAGGTACAGAAAGCTTCAGTATAGGCAGTGACTCTACCAGGACAGAATATTCCAGTCTGCAAGAGAGACAATTCAGTGAAAGGAGTATACAGTGTGAAGAGTATGGTGAGGATGCCAGAAACAGTCACTGCCTTTCTTCTCCAATAAAGGGGATGTGAGGAGCTGGAGGGGGGAGAGTGGTCTTAATACAAGCTACAAGTTGGACTAGACATTGGAAACACACAATTGGGAAAGCCTTTGGAAGCTAGTGAATACAAAAAACACATAAATCCCAGGAAGATCCTGCCAGACAATAGCTTAAAACTGTGAAAGTACAATTTTGGGTATCTGGAGGAAATGCCAGGTATGTCCATTCTGCTCTTATTCTTCACTAGGCATCCTACAGAAAGATGATCTTGAGATAGCTCAGGTTTTGGCTTGAGTGTGATCATTTGTGTGTTTTTGTGCAGCCAGCTACGCACACTATTGGGTGTTTATTCCCATCCTAGGCTGGGGGTTCCTGTGTGAGCACCCACACCAGCAGAACCATGACACCACCCAGAGATGCTCACACAGCTGCACCTCCATCCCTGTCCGTGTCTCCCACAGCCATGCAGGAGGGAGACAAAGCCAGAGGAGAGAGAGATGGGGCTCTGTTGGGCAAGCACAACTAAAAGAAGGGGGCAGCTGCTCTGTAGAGCTGCTGAAATGTCACAGCCTGTCTGGAGAACACTGCCCATGCCCTTCCCCACCTCTCCCTTCCCCACCCTCCTGCCCAATGCTGTGATCTGCAGGCAACTTCTCCAGGCGGACAATGGCTTGGGGATCCCTCTCTCCTGCCAGCTGCTAACATTCCTAGGAGTGCAGGGCAGTCCTTCTCACCCAGGGACACCGTGAGTGCACCCAGGGGCTGCTGAGCCTGGAGGATAAACATGTAATAGAGCCCAGGAATAACATACTGTTGTCAAGTGTAAAGAAACCTTTCCTTACAGCAAGCTGAACTGGCCTCACCCGAAGGCTGCTGGCAAGGATTAAACCTTGAAATCCAGCCCACTGGTCACAGCCCAATCCACAGGGTGCTCATCCCATCAGAAGATTTAAAAAAGCAACAGATAATGTTTGCATACAGCCTTATGGTCCTTTAAGGGGCCCAGACCAGCTATTCAAACTCCACAGTCAGAAATTTTCTTTAGATATCTTGTTTTAAGGCCAGCTAGGCCAATCCCAGCCTTAGCCTTTTGAACCCACACCTTCCCACTGTGTTTCTCTTTGGGCTTATAGAGAGTGCAGTTTGAATATTTGAAGTTCTTTATTGGCAATATCTTATATCTCACTGTAACAACCCCCGAGGACATCAGAGCTCCACGCCCTACAGAGAGCTTATTTAGAACTTAAACTTAAATTGAGCCAAACCCTTCTGCCTTTTCTTTTTTTTTTTTTTTTAAGGTATTATTCATATTTTAATGGAAACAGATACTGAAATGGGAATTTCCGTTCTTCATGGAAGAAAAAAGTATGGTAAATCACATGGAAATTCCTGTTTGTATGAAACACTGAGCTTCATTTTCAGTCTCAAGTGGTTAAAACTAGTTAAGTGATTCAGATTAGCAGCTGTGCTTGGGGTGCTTATCTAAATGACCTAAGCTTGGCAAGCTTCTGATGCTCCCTCATCAGTGACACTGCTTTGTGGTACTAAGGATGTAGCTCACAGATTTAATTAAACTGAAAAGTACTTTGGCTTTTATGTTGGGGTTCTTCCTCCAAAAGGACAGAATCTTCTTATGGAAGAAACAAAACTGATGGCATCAAGGATTAGAATTGATCTAACATCAGTTGTTGACATTTTATGTCTACATCCTCCTAAAGTACCTGAAAAGAGCCAATGCCCAAAAGTTCTCGGAGCAAGAAAATATTTGGCAGTTCTGTCTGTCAGGTGGATGGGCTTTTCCCCTCTTGCTAGCAATGCTTCTGTTCCAGAGCCCTGCCGTTGGTTGAACTGCAGCCTCTCTGAAGAGTGGATGAGAGGGCATAAATACTCACCAGCAGTTGCAACATGGCTCTGAGCCCTGCAGAGAGAGTTTATTTCCACTAACTGTCTGCCAAAAGCCTCCCTCCTGTCAAAACACAACAGATGAATTCACAAATTCCAGATTTACGTTCCCTCACATTTGTGGGCAGGTGATCAACGGCAATCATCCTGCAAAAGGCAAAATGATAACCACTATGGCAGCCAGCTCCTGAGCTAAGCATCCTTGAACTCTCCTCTGTCTCAGCTTTCTCTTTTCATGCTAGTAATCAAGTGGGCTGGGTGAAAGGCTTTGTGACAGCAGAACCAATTTCTGTGAACACACAGCAGCCTCCAATCCCTTCATGTCCAATGGATCAGAGGTGGATGTTCACCTTTCTTCTTCCCAGAAGCCTGGTGGAGGGCGCAGAAGAGTTCCTGCTCTTCAGGTTGAAGACAGTCTCCTGGATTTCCTTAGCCAAGGAGAGACCAATGGATGCTGCTGGAAGTGGTGGTGGTATTAAAGGGTCTTTATTTCAACAGGTTGGGTTTTTTTAATCAAAAACTACATTTATTTTGTGAAGAAATATAGACTCACAGTGGAAATGTGAAATATTTCATTAAACTCTGAGAGTACAAACCCACAAAATAGTATTTTGTTTTTATTTTTTACTTGGTTGAAATGTTAAGATTTCTCATACAAAATAAAATTTAAAAACATACCAGATAGAATCCCTGTTCGGAATTTCAGTAGAAAATTGCTCCTTTCCTTCAAGTGATGGGGAAAACCTACAACTTTTAGCTCAGGCAAATCTAACAGGTTGTATGTTGATCTGACTCTAACCTCCTGAGGTTTTTCTTTTCACAGTACACCTCTTTTATGTCTCTTCATAAAGTGAGAAGGGAGAACTTCTCACTAACCATTCTTACATTTAAAAGCATGTTATAAACTTAGTAATGCCAAAATTTCCCTTCTCAAAGTTATGTTTTTCTTAAATCACTCTTTAGATTTAATGCTCCTTTCATTCCCCCTCCTTAGGAGTGCATTCATAGCTCTAAATTACTGGAAAGAAAATAGTTCTTTCAGAGAGAAATTCTGTGCATTCTTCTCTTTCCCTGAATAGCAAAAACACAGCAGCATCTCTAAGTGCCAAGTCCTGCACTCGAGTCACAGCAGCCCCAAGCAGTGCCACAGGCTGGGGGCAGGGAGGCTGGAAAATGCCCCAAGGAAATGGATCTGGGGGGGGCTGGTGACAGCGGCTGAACAAGAGCCAGGCTGTGCCCAGGTGGCCAAGGTGGCCAGTGCCATCCTGGCCTGGGTCAGCAATGCTGTGGCCAGCAGGAGCAGGGCAGGGATTGTCCCCCTGTACTTGGCACTGGTGAGGGCACACCTTGAGCGCTGTGTCCAGTCCTGGGCCTTTCACTACAAGAAAGACACTGAGGGGCTGGAGCTTGGCCAGAGAAGGGAAATGGAGTTGGCAATGGGTCTGGAACACAGGTCTTACTTATGGGGAACAGCTGCAGGACACTCAAGGGAGACCTACAATGACACAAGGAGGGTGTAGCCAGGAGGGATCAGCCTCTTCTCCAGGTAACAAGTGACAGGATGAGAGGAAATTACCTCAGGCTGTGCCAGTATCCATTACATTGGATATTAGGAAAAAATATTTTGTGGAAAGGTTTGTAGATTATTGGAACAGGCTATTCAGGGAAGTGATGGAGTCACCATCTCTGGAAGTGTTAAAAGAATGTGCGGATATCACACCTGAGAACGTCATTTAATGATTGGTGGGCATGGTGGTAATGCTAGGCTGATGGGTGGACTGGGTGATCTCAGAATTCCTTTTGAACTTCAATGATTCAATGATCTTCCAAGAGTTTCTCTTGTTTTCCCCTTGGTGAAGCTCCTTCATATTTCAGGCTTTTACTCCTGTTCTGCCAAACCAAGACAGAAAGCAGAAGTGATCCTGCTACTCATGGCTCTGTTGCTACAATGTCTGCTTGGGCTTCTCTTCTTTGGCGAGGCTCCTGGGTACTTCAGGCTTTTTTCTTTTTTTTTGTTCCTTCTACACGAAGGGCAACTTAGAAATATCAGCTTTCAGGCAAAAATCTTTAGCTAATAACTTGGTAGGGTTGATTTTTGCCTGCAAAATTCCACCTGCAAGGGGGTTAATTCAGGCATGATACAAACATTTTCATCAATCCTTTCTGTAAAAACCAAATTACTTTTACAGCCACACATACTGAATCACATTTTGAAAGAATTTGTGGTAGAAGGTTTATTTTACTGTTTTTTAGTTAAAATTCTTCCATAGAACATCAGACATGGACAAACTAGGTGCCTGATCACTGCTTATTAGAAATGCAAAATATTAGATAATGGGGTATCTGGAGAGGAAGAAAGTAGTTTAATGCAATTATTTTAATTTCTTTCACCCCCACTTCTTATTGAATAGTTCCTGAATACAGGAAATGAAATTCTTATCTGGAAATTAACTTTCTACAACACTGATTTCCATACATCACTGGATATGTTGGCTCATTTTGCATTTATATCAGGAAAGGATCTGTGCTGTTCTGCCTCTGGAGCAAAATAGTCCTTCTGGATGCTGTATGAAGAGCAGCCCATGACCAGAAAGAGGAGTTTTTTCTCATCTGAAATGATCTTATCTGAAAGCCAGGGTTCTCTCAGATACTGAGTTCATTTGTGAGTCTGATTTGAGGAATCCAGTTAGAGGTAACTTTCATTCAGGTGTTTCATTTTAACCATGTTGGCAATTAATTTGTGTTCATCATGCAGCCAACATCCCACTGAATTGCTCCAGGCAAACAAAAGATGCTGTCAAGGTCAGTCTAATTTTGCCATGTGGCAATAGTAGGCAAAGGTAAATTGCTTTCTCCTATTTCAATCTAAATGCTAAGTGCTCCCAGCTCTAAAAATGTATGTGTGCTCTTCTGCTGAGGGGATGCCAACCAGGAGAGCAGGCGTGTTGCCCTTAGCCAAGGAGCAGTGACCCAGGAATGGAGCTGGTGTGACTTCTTCCCCACAGTGGGTCTGACTCGGCACTGCTCTAACTGTTCAACCCTCCTGTGAGCACTAAATTCAGCAACAAGGCTAAAATGCACTCAATGTTTACATGTCTCATGGTGAGAAGGGCCACGACTGTCTGGAATCCGTCTCTGTGGAATATCTTTGGATCATTGATATCCTTTCCCTATCATGTACCTAGGGAGAAATGCAACAGTTGAATGTTCCATTTACTCAACTTCTAACACTGAAAGCTGCTGGCAGCTTTGTTTGAGCTGTGGTACAGACTAGAACATTCTGACATCCCCCTATTTGAGTTAATTGATTTTTTTAAAAGTCACTGAACACATGTAATGCAGTAGGAGCCAATAAAAATACCAATTTCATCAGCAGAATTAAGCACAGAACATAATAACAATTTAGAAGAGATGAATGAAACCAGGAACCATGAGAGAGAGATGCATAGATACAATATCTGTGGACACATGAGTCTGCATACAGCTAAGCACAACTGAGGGGAAGATGTCAGTGCAGGGTGTACAAGGGGGAGGTGGGCTCCTTCACTGGCAGAAGCTGCTGCTTGTACATATTTCTAATCACATAAGAAAATGCATCAAGCCATGCAAAATTCTGCTTCTCTGGTACTAAACCCACGTTAAAACTGAACATCTCTGCTTTGAATAATGAACACAGGACACTGGTGCTGTTTCCTCACTTCCAGGATGCTCAGCTTCTGCTTCCCAAGCAGCCATGTCCCCTGGCAGTGCTGCTGTATTTTTCATTATGATATTCTGTACATGCAGCATTACAAAAAAATTTATCACTTTGTCCCTGAGGCTTTGGCTCTTCCCACGCTTTTATTTGCTCAATCTTTTTCTAAAACTAGTCTGGGCTTTCTATTCCTCTTCTCAGTTTCTTATTCCTTCCTCCATCCACTGACCCTCTTTTTAACAAGAACTGGGTTTTCTTTCTGTCGCCCTTTCTATACCGTTTGACTCAAGTCTCTCTCAGTCTATTCTCACAACATGTACAGGTATTTCCCCTATTTGAATCATAGAATGGTTTGGTTCAGAAGGGACCTTAAGGGTCACTTATTTTCCAGCCACCAGCAAAGGGCAGCGACACCTTCCACAGACCAGGCTGCTTCAAGCCCCATCCAACCTGGCCTTGGACACTTCCAGGGGTGGGGTATCCACAACTTCTCTGGGCAACCTGTTCCAGTGCCTCACCAGCCTCACAGCAGAGAATTTCTTCCTAATATCTAATCTCTTAATCTCCTAATCTAATCTCCTAATATCCACTTTCAGTTTAAAGCCATTCCCCCTTGTCCTTTCACTACAGGCCCTTGTAAAAAGTCCCTCTCCAGCTCTCTTGTAGGCCCCCTTTAGGCACTGGAAGGCGTCTCCAGGGCTACCACTTCTCCAGGCTCAACAACCCCATTTGACAGATGAGGGGCTGAAGACTTGGGTGTTTAAATGCAGAAAAAGCTGAAGTCAATGAGGAGTTAACTGCCTCAGTTCCTTCATTGTCCTGGGTTGCAGTGGTTTCCTTCACATAGTGTGGTTCCTATTCCACATAAAAGTTTGACTTGAGGAGATAATAGACTTTATATGCTCTTGTATTTGGATAGACACTGAGTACTGTGTTTCATCACCTACGTATGATTTTTTTGTTGTTCTTTCTGTATGTACACAGGAGGGAGTAAAAAACTGTATTTTCAGTGGGTAGCAGTTGAAAGCAGGAGAAATATTTCATATCTGAGCAAAACAGACAGGAAGGTCCTGATGCTTAATGATAGATGCCCCCTGCATAGCTTAGATCTTGCCTTTCTTAGGCTCACAAAACTCTCTGTAAGTTTTGTGTGTGCAAACAAAAGAAATCTTCAAATGCAGCTGCACTGCATTAAATGGATTTTTCAGGATCCCAAGGGGCATTTTCCTCAGTAACAAATCATTACGCAGTTCTAGAAAACATTTGTGGGAGTGAGACTCAGCTCCTTAAATCTTGAGCATAAATAGGGTTCTTCCCAGGAGTGGAATGCTGCTGAGGGTTTTTTTTTCCTCAGGAAGCCCTGGAGCCTGAGCAACTAAAAATTAGCAAGGATGGAAACACTGAGTGCTCTGAAGGAGAAATGGGGAGAGGGAAGAAGATCTATTTTGGTGCTTCTATTCATTGAGCTCTCTCAGCCTGGACACGTGTTCGTGGGTGGGCCAAAGCGTGATAGACCACCTTCCATTGCCAAGGCTTCAGTATTTGCTGTCTGTCATTGGTGGGAGATAAGACACCTACAAACACTACGGTATTTTACACTGGAATATCTGTCCCCAAAGCACTTTGTAACAAACCAAATCCTTTGCTAAAGATATTAGAACTTCTACTAAGAGCAGTGCAATTTCACTGAGTAAAAAGCCCTGATGAGATGAGTTGCTGAAGTTGTTGCTTTAGCAAGTGCAGTGCCAGATGGGCTGAAGGAGGCCTCAGTGGAAGACTTCAGAAGGGACTCTGAGAAGTTGTTGGCATGTACAGTGATTACAAGGTGATGACATTTTCAGAACTGACCTTGTTTCTGCCACTTAAAAGGAATCCTCCCTGTGATAAAGAGACTTTTAGGAGATCTCTGTATCAGATAATGACAGTGTAATGGATGTAGACATTGTCACATGCTGGGAGTGACTGATCTCACATGGCAATCAAGGCGATTGGGCTGCAAAACTATCCTTGTTGTCCTGGATTACTGCATTTGTACATTCCTCTCAATTTTGTGACTATTTAGTAGGAGGACAAGATGATCTGCCTCAGCTTGAGTGAGGGCCAGTATCACAGTGCCAGTGGGGGCTGTGCTGAGTGGCCTCTCACCCTGGCAGGAGTGAGGGAGCTGCTTTCCCCCCAGCACCCTGCAAAGGGCACGGTCTCCACGTCAGCCTGAGCCTGACTCAGCTCCTGCTAACCGGGACTGGAGACAGGGTCACGGTGACACATCTATCCAATTACACAAAAACACAGCATAGAGCTCCCTGGGCAACCTCTGCACCTGTGGCCAGGAAAAAGCAGCCAGGCAAAGGCACCTTGCAGCTTAACAACCTGCTGTACCCGGAGATGAATTGGGAACCTGAGCGAGGGTGCACAGAGAGGCCATGGCCTTAATTTCTGCCACAGCCTCCCACCAGGCTGTGGGTGCGTCCTTCACCCTCTCTGCACCTGACTTTCTAGCCATAAAAAAGGAGAGTGCTTCTTCCCTACCTCCCAAGCATGTTGAGAGGATAAACACATTGGAGAGATCAGAGCTGTTCAGACACTGTGGTGTTTGTGGGGAACAGTGGGAACAGCAGCACCAGAGATAGAAACCTGTGGGCAGACATGTCTGTGTGTGTTATCCCGTGGGTTAGTCACTCACCCCATGTGTTCAGACTCGATAGACACAAACACACAAATTGAGCACAGCCTGGCTGGTTATCTGCCCCACACTGGCTTTTACAGACACAGTTGCATAACCTAGTTAGATAAGGCAGTTTCTCAGCTTCTTTTTTCTTTGCTTATAACATGAAGTGAAGGAATGAAGTTCTCTTTGAATATTTTTGCTTTTCCCCCGTTGATAGATTTTCTATTCAAAACACAAGACTTGTTTATTTTTATAAAATAAATTATGTACTCCCTCTAGTGTCAGAAATTGTATATAGGCTTAAACCACGCTTGGTCAAATGTTGCTATTAATGCTAAAATAAGGTGCAATTTCACTTCTACACATTTTAAGGTTAATAATTTACAGTGATGTGTAGAATTAACAACAGTCTTACCTGCTGCTGCTCTGCCTCCTCAGCACTGCAGCTATAGAAAAGGAATATATTATTAAACAGTGCAATAAAATAAGTACTTGTCTTATTTATAAAGCCAGGTCTCTTATTAAGGCCTTTAATTCCCTTTAATTCCAGTTCCAAACTACTGCTTTGAAAGGGAACATCAGAAAAGCCAAATTGTGTAACAGAGAGGTGCCACACGGGAGGGGTAGAGTCAGGCAAAAATCCAGGGAAGGACTCCTGAAATCCATCAGAGGAGAAAAAGAGAGTCCCCTGAGTGCCCTGATGTCTATTATGATTTCATGTGCTTTCCCAGATCATATTTTACTGCAGTCAGTGGAGCACAGGAGCAGAGGAACACGGGTCTTTAGGCTGTTGGAGCACCCGTGGCAGCTCCTTGGGGCACTGAGGGCACCAATTGAACACCTCAGCTGCACAAGGTGCTCAGTGCCTCCCTGCTTCTGCCTCAAGAGGGACAAGGGCAGTCATGGCTCAGGGGTTCCATGCTCTCCCTCACACCTTTTTCAAACCATCATTGCTAGAGTTCTTCCAAAAGGACTGTGGAAATGTGTGTCTTCTGTTCCACGGAGGACAGCACTCCTGGCTTCCAAAAGCGGCATGTTGACCAGAATATTGAATGTCCTCCATGGCCTTCTGCTCTGGTGCTGTTTTTAAATCATGGGTAGAAGTAACACCCTCTGTTTTCCACTAATTGGAAAAAATGAATGTCCCTGGCAGCTGGCCACCCACAGAGACTCTGGTTTTCCTGCCAAGCAAGGTCACAGAAATGCAGAACTTGTTAGGGTGAGCGGTGGCAGGTGAAAATGGAAAACACAGGATGGATTCCAAGTCCAGGGGAGGCTCAGTCCCTGTGTCTGGCCTGGGTGAGTGTTTTCATGCTGAGGTGCCTAAAGGCGGACACACAAACACTGAGGCCATGAGTTTGAATGTTGGCAGGTGCTGACCGTTCACCAAACAAAGCTCCTTTCCTTCAGCCACCAAACCACTAATTATACACTTCTAGTTTTATCCACCCAGTTTTGAAAGAACTATGATTACTCTTCACCTAATCTTCCCTCTGAACATCCTGCCCAAGACTGGCAGGCTGTGGGCAGTGCAGGGGAGCAGCAGGCATGCACAGTGTGGCAATGGAGCTGCAGAGGGGAAGGGTGGGTGCTGCATCCACAGGCATTGACCATGGCCCCAGGCAGGTCTGGAGAAGGTGCTCACCTGGGATCAGCATCTATCCAGATATCAGCAGCTTCAAAGCCTGGTTTTACGGAAGTAAAAGAAAGCAGCAGACCTCAATGCTTCTGATTTCCTAGAAATACACAAAGCTGTGCCCCTAAAGTTGTGCCATGGCATGGCTGGTCAATCTTCTTACCAAAAATATAGCCAAGACTATGCTGTGCACCCCCAAATGTAGGGGTCAGATTATCATGTCTCCTCTTAGCCTGTTTGCTGCAGTCAGGTAACACACAGGGCCAGGCATCCAGCAGGGATCACCACCAGCTGTGGTCCACCACCCTCTTTGGTGACCTTCTGGCTCTCCACAGCTCAGCTGTTTTCCGCTTTGGATCACACCCATCCCTCTCAAAACAAGATTAATTATTTAAAGCCATCAGGTACTGTGCTGAAGATGGGAATTTGTTGCCCACAAAGCTGTGTGAACACCCTGGGGTCCCCACTCCTGCCCACCTACAACCAAGTGTTACCCTCAGTAAGGACCTCACAATTCCTTCCTTTAAAAAGAGAAATAAAATGAGTGATCTTCTTTGGAGTTATTGTGCTTCTTTATAAATTGACTAAAAATGTTCTTTCCCTGAAGAAGTGAACAAAAGCTAATTTCTTTACAACAAACCTCAATTCATTTTCAGCCAGCCTTGGCCCAAAAGTTTTCTTTCTTTCAGTGACTGCAAATATTTTTTCCAGTATTTACAGATCATGACACTGTAAGGACCCTGAGAAATTATGGGGAATGCTTGGAGGTGCACAGCTGTGGGCTGAAAGGCAATAAAGAGAAATTGCAAAAAGAGAGATTTGGCTTGGATACAAGGATATTTTTTTGTCACCGTGATGATGCTCAAATACTAGAATATGTTGGGAAGAGTAGTTGTTGGAGATATGTCCAAACTCAGCCGGAAATGGTCACAAACCACCTGATTTTTCTGAACTTTCTTTGAGCAGGAGCTTCGATGAGATGACCTCCAAAAGTCTCTGAATAAAATGATGCTATCATTTTGGGATTGTATGCAATAAAATTGCATAGCCACCTTTCAGATATTATTGTGACTTCTGCCTGTTGCATGACAGCAGGAGCATTGACTGAACATTGTCAGGGCAAGAGGACATAGCCACAAGCTGCACCAGGGGACAGGCAGGTTGGACATAAGGATGAATTTCTTCACAGAATGAGCTGTTAAGCTTTGGAACTGACTTCCCAGGGAGGTGGTGGGGTCTCCATCCCTGGAGGTGCTCAAGAAATGATGGGATGTGGCCGTGCCTTGGTGTAGTTGACATGGTGGGGATTGGTCAAAGACTGGACTCGGTGATCTTGGAGGTGTTTTCTGATTTAAATGATTCTGTGGTTCTGCAAAGTAAAGATTCAGTGTGTTCGCCTATCCCAGCAGTATCCAGCCTTTTACTTGTGTATTCTCTGATATGTGGAGCCATTATCCCGTCTCTGCTGAAAACAACTGTTCTGTCTCTGCCCCACTAGAGGGTGCTTTAGCAATATAAATCTTAAATGCTTGATTTAATGCTGATTACTGACATCATACTACCGAACTACTTTGCATGTTGGAGACTGACAACTCTTTGAGACTCTCCGAAGAGCTTTGCAATAATGGATCCGGAATGCAGCATTTGTGCATGTGTGATAAGCCTGCAAACAACACAAATAAATACACACACAAAATTTAGGGGTCATTTTTGAAAAGATAAGAAACTGGAAAAGTCTTTGCAGTATTTCTTTCGATAGCAGCTGTCTTTAATTTTTATTTCAGTTTGGTGGTACCTGGTACCTTGGGGAAGCTCTCCACAGCTAGACATAAGAGAAAGCCAATGTTCAGATAATTTGAGTTGCTGTTGGCAGGACTTGCAGCGTTGCTAACTTTTGTGATTTCACTGTGAGTGTCCTGATACTAAGATGTTTTGCTTTTGTTACTGTTTTTAAAGGACTGCCCTTACAGCATCCTGTTTGCTTAGAAGGACAAACATTCCTTGGCACAAAAACTGAGGAAAATATAGCCCCTCTGCAACCATCATCAAAATCCTTGTGGACATCTGTGGAGCCATTTTTGGCAGACAGGCTTAAGCTGTGACCCTTAAATCTTCAAATTTAAGGCAAGCACAAACAGGCCCCACCCTTAACTCTCCTGAAGATCACGGGTACACAGGAATGGAAGATGTTATCTTTTAGCTCTTGGCATAGGAGGAGTGGCTGTCGATGTCATGTATAATCTTGTCACATTATTAAAAATGTGAGGGGTCACAGGCAGTCAGATTGTTGGTGATGCTCTTGCACCCAAGCTCTTTTACTTGCCATTATCTGCTCTCTTGCTGAAACTCAACAGAGACCTGACATTTATCATCCAGTAAATATGGCAAATGGTGGCTGGGGCATTGCTCAGGTTCACTCTACTGTAGCTTTTGAAATGCATGACAGCACAGTAATAAACCTGCAGGCAGTTTTATTGTGAGCTACAAATCTGTCACTTAGACCCATGAACAAAGCATTCTGCTATCAGCAGCTATCAGCACGTGGTTATCCTGTCTTCAAGAGGAAAAAGCCAACTGAAAATAGCATTACTTCTGGAGAAAATTTTATTTACATATATATATATATAAAAAATATGAGATACGGTGGAATGAATAAAATGAGTACTAGCCTTACCTTCACTTCTTATCTTCTTATTCAGAAGGAATGGCTGAGTTTCAATGCATCCAGATGAAACCTAAGAGAATTCCAGATGACACCTAAGAGAATTCCTGTTGGAGTTCTCTGGTACATCTGGCCTCATCTGGCTGTCCTGGAAGCCAAGCCACTTACCTAGTGATGGGCTAAAATAGTCTCTGTCTGCATTTCAGACAGACAAAAATGTGTCGACCCGGCTGCATCTCTCCTTTTTTTCCTTGAAAACACTTCCTTGTGTGTTAGCACCTTGTCAAACTCCACCAGTAACTCAGAGTTAAGTGTTCAGGCATTGGGTCAAGGCAGAAAGAGGGTGATGAAAATAGGAAGATAAAGTGCAATGTGTGGTGTGAGGGGGTTTACAACTCCCTCAGAAAGAAAGAGCCAAACTGATAATGTAAAGAGAATGGGTTTCACAGGCATAAAAACCTGTTGCAGGGAAGTAAATCCTACTGGAAGCCTTAAAGGAAAACGAGCTTGCAAGGCTTGGCATCTCTTGCAGAAGCTACATGAAGGACAGAAGTGCAAACTCCATCCTGGCAGAGGAGGCTGTCAGACAGTCACAGACTAGCATGGCCAGGCACAAGCTCTTCTGCCTCCTCAGAGAAAGGAAGAAAGCTCCCAGAAACTTCCTGTCTATGTAGGACAGACTGAAAGGATAATTGTGCAGGGGCACAACATTAAAAGCTTAGGAGCAAAACCAGATACAGCTCCCCTGGGACTCAGATAGACAGGGTGTATTAATGCTTTCATAATATTGAAATGACTTAAGAGCCATCTAAACTTGTAATAGAGCAGGAAAATTATCTACTGATTACATGGTGAAAAGCATCCTCAGTAGTCACTAAGGGTCACTTGGAACCATGTAGTTAATGTAGTTAACACCAGCAGCTGAAAATGAAAAATCAGGCTACAGCAGGGAATGGGTAAAGGGACAGTGTTGATGAAGGTTAGAGTTTCTCAGTCCTGGTGGCTCAGAAAGGTCACACAGAGCTCCAGTCACACATTGTGTTGAGGAGAAATGGCTGGAGCCAGGTGAGATATCCACAGTGCCCTGCCAGCCCCTCTCCCAGCTTGGAGCCAGGCACTCCTGCTGCTGTGATCCCATGGAAGAAAAGCCTGGTTTTCAGTCTGATCCTAGCCCTGGGCCCAGCTCCCTGCTCAGCCAAGCCCAGGGGAGGGGTGGGAATGGGGCAGGAACTGTGGCTGTGGCCACAACCTCTCTGGGAAGTCACTCTGCAATGCAAACTTTCAGGAGCCAGCCAGAGCAGCCTCAGAGCTGATAGGGAGCTTCAGAGAGCTTAGTTAAAACAAGAGATTTCATAGCAGAGAAAGGTTAATGCTGTTCCCACCGCTGAAAAGAGGAGATATAGGGCCAAAAATATTACTGACTAGTCAGTTTCTCTTCATTTTCTCTCCCAAATCTGGAGGAAATATAAATTATTGACTAGTCAGCTTATCTTGACTTCCTCTCCCAAATCTGTAGGGACTAATCAAGCAACTTGTGACCATAAAAAGGATATAAATGACTGCCAACATGTTCTGACAATAATAAGTCAGGGAAAGTTTATTTCCTCCTATGACAGAGAAACAATCCATGTGAATTGGAGACACACTCTCTGCCACTGCTTTAGTACCTTCACTGCCACTACCCTCTCTTCACTGGCCTGTACAACAAACTCACAAACAAGTGAGTGAAATCCTAGCTGGAGGTGTTATCAGTGGTATATAACTGGCTGGGGAACCCACACTCAGGTAATAGCTACCCCTAGTTCACAATCAGCACAGAATGATGTATCAAGAAAGATCCCCCAAGGATCTCTCCTCCATCCAGTATTATTCAATATTTTCATTAATGACTTCGATGATGAATTAACAAGTAAACTTTATTAAATTTTCAAGCAACACCACTGCTGGAAAGGCTACAAGCATGAAGGAGGACAGAACCAGAATTTAAAACATTCTTGATAAATTAGGAAAATGGCCTGAAAGTAATAGGCAAAAATTCAATAAGGGCACACAAAGTTCTACATTTATTTCTCTAAATGCAGGATGGAAAATGTCTGGCTATGCAGCAGTAATGCAGAAAAACACCAAGCTTTACAGTGAATCACAGAGTGATCATGAGTCAAAAGCATCACAAAGCTGCAAACCAGGCAAACCTGGTGTACCTGAGCAAGGCTTCTGTCTCTGAGCCAGATGAAGAAATTTCTCTCTGTACTTGGTGGTAATAAGGGTCTGGCTTTTGTTAGCACTAGCTGTGAAAAACACTGGCCAAGTGGGGAGGGACTGAAGGGCAATGGAGAGAATAAAAAGCACTCTAGAAAGCAGGGGCTAAGCTGTGAAAATGAGATTAAAGAAACAGGGACTCTTTAGTCCAGGGAAGGAAAGGTGAGAGGGAAATTATGCCAGTTCTCACTTGTATAAAAGACAAAAACAGGGCGTAAGTAAACTTTTTCCATGCCCATCCTGAGAAAGACAAGCAATAATGAGTTGAAATAAAAGGAATCTAGAAGGGATATAAACTCTTTTCCCTGCCTATCCTGAGAAAGATAAGAAATAATGAGTTGGAATAAAAGGAATCTGGACTGGGATACGAACAAAAACAGAAAGGCAAGCAAAGCCTTGAACAGATTGCTCAATGAGGATGTAGACAGTATTTAAAGGTTTTGACGGGTGATCTGGACACTCATCTATCAAGGATAGAACTAGTCTAGGTCACACTGCCTGGGGCAAAGTGCTCTCCTGCTCTTAAGGAAACATCATAAGTTCACCTTTCTAGGACTTTTGATTGGTGGTATGAAAGTTTTCAATGAAAAATGTTTGGCACAGATAAGAATCTGTTTGAAACCTTATTATAAAAAAAAATTCATCACAAGTTTAAGAGAAGATCCATTCACAATTTTAAGGGAAGATACATTGTTCTGCTCACATCACTATAAGAAGTATATTTTTAAAAAAACCCAGGAAAAGAAAAACAACAACAACAAAAAAACCACATACACAAAAAAAAAAAAAAAAAAAAAAAAAAAAAAGACAAAAAACAAACAAAACAAAACCCCAAAACAAAACCACAAAAAAACCCCAATGAATCCCCCAAAAAACCAAAACTCCAGTATCCCAAAATATTGTACCTGGAAGTTGGGAACAGCTAATTTCAGTCCTACAGCCTGGGCAATACTGTGATCCTTACGTTACCCTGCCATTTATTGTTGTGCCACATCACAGAATCAAAGAAAGTTTTGGGTTAGAAGAGACCTTCAAGTCCATCTGGTTCCCACACCTCTGCAAAGGGTAGGGACTCCTTTCACTAGACCAGGTTGCTCAGAGCCTGTCCAAGCTGGCCTGGAACGCTTCCAGCAATGGAGAAGTGAAAGCATCATGTAGCCATGCTTTTTCTCCATACTACATTAAAAACTTGCACTTTGTTAGACAAGTTTTGTTTTAGGATATGATTGTTTGATTGCCTCTGTTGAGCATCCTGGGACAGTTTAGATAGCATTTTATAAACGGTGCTTTTTAGACCTGTTTGGGGACAAAAACACATCAGAGTTTAATGCGTGTCTATCCTAGTATTTACAATGTGTTTATACTAGCAATTCTGCCATAACTTGGCTGAATGTTTTTGACAGATTTTGGTGCAACCTGGGGTTTCTTCTCTTCTCTGTTAATACTCAGCCAAAGACAGCAACATCTGGAGACTTCCTTTTCTATTTCAAGAATCTCTTGCCAAGGAATATATTTGGGTGGTCACAATGCCTATATGCCATTCCTGGCAGCTCTGCAATTCCACTGCTTGTGTAGGTAAGCCATTAGATTTTTGTAAAACTTTTGGCTAAGACTGAATAGTCAAGCCTGGTATTTCTGAGCTGTCCGAGACTCCAGGGAGCTTATAGGAAAAAGCAATCAATCAACTAAAATCAGAAACATTAAATAAAGTTGCAGGAAGCAATCTCTTCATACAGGGTTTATCAATGGCCCTTCTGCAAGTCCCTGCTGACCACAGCACAGGGGTAAGCTGCAGGTAGGATATTTTTTTTAATATCCTGCCAATTTGGTGAACTTTAACTGTCAAGGAAAAATAGGGAGGTAATTGGAAGAGCAGGAACTTCTAAACCTGCTGGAGAAGCATAACCTGCCTCTCCTCTTGAGAAGCTGCTCCTTTATCACTGTGCAAGTGTCACTTCCCAGGGTAGGTCTGAGGAAAAGAAATGTCAAAAAAATCCTTTCATTAAAAGTGTAAGTAGCTTTTTCCCTTAAACTACTCATCCTGTTTGAACAAAAAGCTGGGGCAACCAGATTCTGCAACCAAGCCATAATTTCTCACGTGTAATTATTTATCATGACGCCATACGTCCTGTCTTGCCTCTGGAAACAGAATAGGTTCTATCTGAGGTTATTTGAGATTCATAATGTAATCTCATCTCATCAAAACAATGATCAACTCCCTGATAACACTGTTCCTATTTCTAATCAGTAGTTTCTTTATTAAATTGATTTACTTTGACGCATTCACTTAAGACATTTGCCTCACAGTAACCAAGAAACTGCATTAGCCAAATTCTACCAACAGTGCAAAGTTCAATAAATTCCAAAACCAAGGGTATGCCTGTTACTTCATTTCAATATGGTCTTGTGCATGAGCATCATGACACAGCACTTAATGACAAGGCCACATACCTTTTATTCCATGGTAGTGCTGGGCTACTTACTGCCCTGGATGGACATAGATCAATTAATAATTTTAACAATTTTATTTGTCTCATTCACTAGGTGGCTTCAGGCACATCTGTTGGATCCTGACCTGAATAAAAGTTTAACTTTTCTCATGACTTTTATACACATGCTTCCTTTTAATACTTTGGGGTTCAGTTCACCCTCCCATCTAAGTGCCAAAGTAGTCTGAGGAGCTGACTGTGGCTGAGGAAATGACCACAACCTAAAGCCTTATGTTCTGTTGGCTGAGCCACAGCAGCACCTAATTTCTCTTGGGCTAAATAATTTCTCACACAAATAGATTACATTCTGATCCAGGTCAGCTGAAGTACTCATCTCATCTGTGGGAAGTTCTTAACACAAAGCAACTCAATCAAGTATGACAGAATCACTTTACCGGGGATCTTCTTATGGAGAAAAGCAAATGGGACTCCACAGGGACCTTTCAGGATGGGTTGGGTGGAAGGTGATGGAATTCACAGGTGCTTGGGGCAGACCTAAAGGAGCCCCTGGTGTGTAGAAAGGCCTCTCCAAGGGCAGCTGGGAGGAGGCAGATTAATTTTCCCTGGCCTTTGGGGCAGATGCTATAAGGCAAATGGGAGTAAGGGAATGGAGTATCTTTTAGCCTCTTTAACCAGAAATAATTCTGGAATTGAGCCAGACATTTTCAAAGGGGGAATTCATCTCTATCAGTGTCCTTTATCTTTCTGCACCCATTCCCACACACCAGACTGCTGTCCTAATCCTCATTAGAAGGGCTAGGTGTGCTGTAATTAGCTTCAGTCACAACTGAATACAGTAAGACCTAAATTAAAATAGAAGTAATTGCAGTTATTAGAGAAATCTCACTAAAAGCTTTTGTCTTGAATAAGATTTAAATCTATATCTTCCACTCCTAAATGGAAAACTACACAGATAGGTGTGGATCACAAGGGCCTCATTAACACAGTGATTACACCAGGGACCTTGAACATATTTGCTACAAACAGGATGTTTGTACAAAACAAACAGTTTTCACTGTTACACACTGTGAGAGCAGCCTTTCCACATGTAAAAGAGTGGAATTAATGGGACATTTTGTTTGATAAACAGGGCAACAGGATTGCAATATTTAAGCTATTGGTTACCATGTTTTATATGAGTAAAGTCGTGACCACTACTGATGGGTGAAGACAACAGCATATGTCATTATTTTACCTTTTGTGTAAAGAAAAAAGAGTAAGAAGCAATTGTTCAGCATAATTGTTGCATTTGGTTGTGGTTTCTATGCCTGTCAGATAACAGTTAGCAGGACTATTAAAGTGCATTAGCTCTCTGCTGGTGTTTAATGACAAACAGACATGGTCCATATTCATCAAGCAATTATTTATACCACGACCTTTTATAGAGCTGTGAATTACCCTTAAGACTTTTGCAGTGAGTGATATTTTTAATAAACTGTTAATTTTGCTCCATAAGTTGTTCATATTTTTAAGCTGGGAAACTAAAAACTGTGAAATTAAACTCACAGTGCAAGCTGTGAAAATAGGATCTATGAGACTAGGACACAATTTTAGGTCATTCTAATGTAATAAAAGCACATCACGACAGCAGAAATTAAGGAGAGCTGCAGATATTAATATCTGCACAATTGACTTTTATGAGAATAAATGGAAGTGACCTGCCAAGGTAAAGAATGTACACAGATTTCTTCAATGCTGCCACTGGGACAGGCTCAGAAATGGCATCTGTATCACTCACCCCCAGACCTTCAGCTGCATCAACTCTGTGAAACACCTTCATCCCTCATGACAGCTCTGTCAGCTCCTTGCCATCAGGATGGGGCTGACACACACTCTCAAGCTCCCTTGTGTTAGCAACACAATTTTCTGCAATAAAAAAAGAGAAGGAAATGTGGGGGTTCAGGCCACGCACTTCTCAATAGGGCCAAATGGTTTCTGATGCCAGAGGAGGCACTGCCTCAGAGAGGAGCAGGTGCTCAGGGTGCACCTGGCTCCTGTCACAGCATTCATGTCCTAAGTCAGAAACTTGCTTAGGCTTTGTTCAGTTCTGCCAAGGGCCCTTGATTTTCCAGGTACTTCGCAAACTAATGTTGCAGACAGGCATCTGGAGAGCTTATCATGAGGGTGTTTGAGCTTAATTTCCCACATTAAGATGCCTAAATGGTTTAAGGAGAAAAATCTGGTCCTAAATGACCTTGAATACCTTTTCCTCATTTTCAGAACTGATGGAGGCTCTGCAGACTCTGTCCACCAGACTGCAGAGTCATCTCCTTCCACCTGGCTTTCCCCAAGATCCTCACTAGAGAGCACCACCAACATCCTCCCAACCCATTGCCATGAAGAGCCATAGATATCCAAACCCCAGGTGCAGGGTGGATCAAACCAGGTGCTGTTGAGACTCAAACGGCCTCTGGCTTCTAAAGCTGGAGCCACAGAGAAGAATCATAGAATCATTGAGGTTGGAAAAGATCTCCAAGATAATCAAGTCCAACCTCCAACCAAATACCACCATGCTCACTAAACCATATTTCCAAGTGCCCCCACTTGTTTTTTGAACATTGTCAGGGATGGTGATTCCATGATGGGGACTGACACTGACCATTGTATCATGATGGGTGATTCTCTTACACATATTTGTTCCTAAACACAATCTCCTGCTGGTAGATGGCTGGGTAGCATGTAAATATAATCAGAAACTGAGCACTTATTATTTGGCCAAATGGATCTTCTACTAACAAATTCCTAACTTTTTCCACCAGGAACCAAACCCAGAAGAATAAGACAACATTTCTCCAGGGTTACCATCTTTATTGCTACCTTCCAGCACAAAGCAATTTTTCAGGAATAAGGAACAACTTCCAAAAATAGAGTTCAGAATAGAAATACTGATTTTACAGTTTTGAACAAGAACATTATAATTCGCATTTCTCATGAATGTTTTATAGCTTGACGATTTTCCGTTCCTCAGCAATGTACACCACCAGAAATCTTACCTCATTATGTGCTTTCTAAATGGATTTTCCTCTTCTTCTCTATGCAGTATTGCCTCATATCATGTGACTGACTTAGCCAAATACTTCAAGAATTGATGCCATGTATTAAAATGTAGGTTATATTCACTCAGGAAAAACTCATTTCTCTTGTTACCTGTCACCTTGTGGCCATCCAAATTCCAGGCTAAGAATCTTCAACATTTCAACAGTGCAAGGGCACTGGAGCTGCCTGGGTGTTGAGCTGAAATAACAAATTAATTTTGAAGCCTACAGCTTCTTTTGACAATGCCCTCTGACCCCCAAAAGATATAGCAAAAAGTAGGGCTCCTGTTTTACCTTGCTTGGTGCCATCTAACACCCTGGGAAGGGATGGAAGGTCATGCTTCACCCTGTGCAGAAAGCGCCACATCAGCCAAAGCCTAAGCACATTTTATCTATATGCACAAAGCAGCGTTCAGGGAGAAAGGCAACCGAAGCAAAGCACCTATTCCAACCTCTCTGGCTCACATAATCATTTCAAATGGCATTTACTGTCAAGAAGATGCTGGCAGAGTTAGCACTGACTGTTTCATTGCTAGCAATATGCAACTCTGAAAATAATGATTTGGAAATGTGGTGCGGGGTTTTTTTTTCCAGTACTCACCAGGAAAAAATTAGAGTAGCACAATAAAAGCTGCAAAACCAGGCTGTTATGTTTTCTAGCTGTCCACAGAGAAAAGTAAAAACTATCTTTTTATTTTAGAAAAGTGCTTTTGTACAATCTTGCAGTACCTCACAATCTAATTATGTTTCAAATCCCATCTCCCAAGAAAGTACCAATAAGAACTTAAAGAGACCATGGTACAGATCATATTTCTCTCATGAAGAAAAATCCTAATATGCTTTCAAGGCTGTGGTGCTTCTAGTTTTTGGAAATAAATGGAACAATTACAGCACATGGTGTTTTGGTGGTGGTACCCAGGAAAGATTGATACTTTTGCCTTACATTTAACACAGTGATATGTACTCCACTTGCTTAAGAACACAGTAATACTGCTGAATGCAATTGGTTTGTTATCACTTCTTGATATATGGGATTAAATGACAAAGACAGAAAAGATTTCTCACTTTGAAACACCTCAGGTGGATGAGAAAGTATCAGCAATATTTTATAAGTTCAGGTACTGATATTATATCTCTGTAATGGAGCCTTCATGGCCTTCCTGGTGGCATTTTTCAGACTGTTGATAGTATAGGTGTTTGTGGACACAAAAGGGAAGGTCTATCTCCTTAGAGTGATGTGACTTTCCAGGAATACTTCCTATTTTTTTTAGGCAATTGCCATATAATTTTTACACCAATTAATCAGTAACTAAGTAAAATGTAGCTGATTTAGCAGAACACTGTTGATATCCTCTTCCAGATAATTTAGCAGTTAACAAAACTTAAGGTCATCTGGAGTGGGTTGCCATATAGGTGCTCACTTTGGTTTTTCACAGCACTAGAAAGGACTTTAAGTGCTGGCTGAGAGTCCAACATGCAACAAAGACCTGCAGGCCTGGCTTGTGGAAGGGAGGCACTAATGCTCTCCTAGGGTTTTCAGGAGAGGGTAAGGAGGATATGAGTCACAAACAAGGGATTTCTTTTGAAAGGGATTTCCACAGGTGATTGGATTAAGCCTCCATTTGAAGCAAGAGCTCTTTGATGAGACTGCTCAAAACCTTGTCCAGTCACACTCTGAATATCTCCAGGAGTGATTTCACAGTCTCTTTGGGTAGCTTGTTCCAGAGTTTGGCTATCCTCATGAGAAAATGTTTTCTTCCTATTATCCAAAGGAAATATTTCTAGGAAATATTTCTTGCTGCAACCATGTGTCACTCTCCTCCTGTCCTATCCCTGTGTACTTCTGAGAAGAGTCACAGCAGAGTATTAAAGAGACAAAATTGATAGACCGCTTTGAAATAAAGATTATTTCTGATAAGATGCCTGGATAGGTAAATGGTAGCAGGCATTTTGAAAGCCAAGAGATAAAAATTTCCCTGAATGGTCAGGAAAACAGAGATAATGTCAATTCTGAGCTGAGCCAGTAGGAAGATTCACGGTTCTAAGCCCACTAGGCATTGCCACCTTTCAGTCTGTTCTGGCATTAAAAATAACCACTGTCATAAAACTTCACTCTTTTTCTCTGAGGTGCAAGAAGCTGAGTTTTATTGGAGTGAAGGCCTGCACAAAGTTCCCTTTCAGCCAAACCAGGCTCACCTGAGAGAAATTGCTGAGTCTAAAAAGACCAGATGATAGATTGATTTCAGGGCAAGAAAGATAGAAGGACTAATTTAGCCAGCCTCTGGCAATGGGGACTAAAATCCAGCTCTATGAAATGGTGGAGCATCTTTCTGAATGGAAGTGAGCATACTTCTCTCAAGGGGAATGTGTGTAGGAGGAGAGTGAGATTGAGGCGAAAATTCATAGTTTGTTTTTTCTCTTTGGGGTGCCAGCAAAGGAGGATGATTAGATAGAAATCTTCCTTAGATCATCTCTGCCCTGGACCATCTCTGTTTGCCAGCATAGACTGAAACCAAGGACATATCTACAGCATTTCACAGAGTCACAGAATCTGTCAGGTTGGAAAGGGTTTCCCAGACCATCGAGTCCAACCTTTGACCAATCACCATCTTCTCAAGTGGACTTGGCACTAAATGCCACATGGAAGTTTTTTCTTGAACACATCCAGGGATGGTGACTCCACCACCTCCTTGGGCAGACCATTCCAGTGTTTAACAACTCTTTCCTTGAAGAAATTCTTCCTGATGTCCAACCTGCCTCTCCCCTGGCACTGCCTGAGGCCGTGTCCTCTTCCCCAGTCACTGGATGCCTAGAGAACTGGCTGATCCCCAGCCAGCTACACCCTCTTTTCAGGCTTTTGTAGAGAGCAAGAAGGCCTCCCCAGAGCCTGCTTTTCTCCAGCCTGAACACCCACAGCTCCCTGTGCTGCTCTTTATTTGACTTACCCTCCAGACTCTCCACCACAACACACACATGTGATTCTGAATTTCTCTCAGTGCTTGGGAAGACGCCAAGAAACCCAGCAATGCCTTCAGACTCAGGTGTTTTGTGCATTTCCAGCTTCCCAGGCCTGAGTAGGATTGCCCCATCAGTGCCAGCCATGAAACCTGACACAGAGGCCCCTGCAGAGCCACAGAGATGCTCAAGGCGCTGGGAGCAGAAACAGAGCCTGCAGGAAACCTGGCAGAAGGTCTGGGGAGGGAACCTTGCACATGCTGTGCCATTGCTAGTGTCAGTGGGAACAAGACTGATCAGCGTGGCCGTGATTGTGATCAGACAGAACTCTAGTAGCAGTGTAAGAAGAGAAAAATCCATTCCCTAGAGGCATCCAAACATTTGGCGTCACTTTAGGATTAATGGCTGTAATTGCCAGGAAGAAAGAGCTAAACATAACCATGGTCTCTTTCATGGAGACTTCATATCTCCCACTGTTAACCCATAAATGTGGGAAGAAAAAGGCTGCCCTACAGGATCATGGATAGCTCTAGGTTTCTGTCCTGACTTTAAAGCTAGTTCTGGCTTTCATCAGAGGATGAGCCTTTCCATAGCATGAATTGAAAGACATCCAATAACCTCTGACTTCTGTAGTCCCATGATGAGTTCTTTGAAGTGATTTGGCTATTATAAGATATCTTGATAGAAATTCTGTCCATCAGTGCTTGAAAAGAATTTAACCCTTAAAACTGGCTGAGCTGTGAAGTTACTCTCATAAAGGCCATTGCAAAAGAAATCGTGTCCTTGAAGGCTGAAGAATCCTAAGAACATTTTACTGACAATAGACTCAGAAGTGTAGCAGAAGAAAATAGGGGGGACAAACCCTTTTATTCTGTGTAAATATCTAAGAACAGAGACACCTATGCCTCTCCACACATTAAACAGCACCAGGCATACTCTGCTTTTATGTACTCCCAAACAGATCATGAGAGGTAGGAATGGAGCCAGCTTTATGGATAGTGTGAGAACAACAGAAAAATAACCTGGTCCTTAGTGATTGTTACTGAAGGCACATATATCTCACAGCAGGAATATAGCTCTGGTTTATCTCTTGAAAGTGGAGCTGCTTAAGCCAATACTGGAAATACCTTTCTTCTGAGGTATTTTTCTCTGTGGAAATTGCCAGTGAATAGGCTGGTTGCCTCCAAATTTCTTCCTGGTTTGAAGTATTTGAATTAGTTATAAAACCTTCGCTGGCAGGATCGATTCTTGTAGCCAGATTCAGCTTCTGGACTGAGCTGGGAGATCCCTCATCCAGTGCACAGCTGTGTGTGCAAGACTCAAAGGGGTTTTTACCCTATTTTGGAGTGACCAAAACCACCTGAATTTTAAGGAGGAGTAAAGAAGACCAGCCTTTGAGCACCGGCCACCTGCTAGAGGGCAGAAATACCCCTGACAGATTGGCACCCAAAGTTGTGTTTGTCCTGAAGACACCTCACCCCAGGACAGGGTGAGCCTTGTACAGCAGCCATTGGATCAGCTGTCATTGCTGGCTGGGCAGAGCCCGTGTAAGAGATAACAAGTGCTCAGCATTCATCAGACATCATCAGTAGCACAGCTTGAGAAATGACAGACTTTACATACTATATGAAGTTGCAAAAATTACATGTGCATTTTAAATCCTGTTGAGAAAATTAGCATTTGTGTTGACTGGATATTTTTCAAAAAGAAAACGAGACAGTCCTGTGACCAAGCACCAGGTAAAACATTACATAAAATCTTAAATGTACTGTGCATTGCTGGCTCTGTGCCCATACAGGAAGAAGAAACAAAACAGTCAAAGCAGAATTATCGAATTTATAGATGTATTAATTTTGTATGAAGGATTGCTATATTAAATATGCATAATTTGAGCAATCTGGTCTACTGTGTGGTATCCCTGCCCTTGGCAGGAGGTGTTGGAACTAGATGAGATCTTTAAGAACCCTTACAACCCTAACTATTCTAGAATTCTATGATTTCAAAAATCAACCCTGGGAGAAAGGAAGTTGTACTACATCTATAAATTTATATATAAATGTCATGGCTTAAGTAGAGAATCATATAATCAATACAGAATGACCTGAGGCACTCAGATATGCCTCACAAATGTCAACTCTCACAAAAACTCTGTGATATAGAGAAAAACAGCCTCATCTCCCTTTTATTGGGGGGGCAATTGAAGTTTCCAGAGTCAGAGGTCAGGAATCTCTTTCCTGATAATCAGATCTTTGATCACCCTGTGACCAATGAAGAGAGAGGCAGCTCCAAATTAGGAGTTGGTCTTTAAGTGAAAAGAGCTTTCAGTGATTATGCCCTTTTTGAAGCAACTCGTTTAACTTCTTAATTACACCTTGTGAGTATCAGCCTGTAAAGCTTTTCAAAGTGATAGGAGCATGGTGGTATTACAAACAGGAAAATAGTTTTTCCAGTCTCTAATAGTCATTATTTTTTATTTCCACAAAAATCAGCTTTCTTTAGTTTTTCTCCTTTTTTTTTTTTCACAACCATGCTCCTTATCACAGCAGGATTCAGGCTGGAAAGGACAAGGAAAAGTGATGCTTCTCAAAGGCTTTTCCTTGCATGGCTCTTTGGAAAGGGATCCTGTAAGGACAGTGGAAGGGCTTACCCCAGTGTCCCTATAGATGCAGCATGACCCACTCAGTAGTGCAAATCCTCAGAAAAGGGCCAAGGAATTGTTCCAATGTGCAATTTAGTGGGAGTATGGAATAAGGAACTTCGAGTTTCACCTATACCATGTTCAGAGAATAGGCTTTAAGACTAACAAAAAAAACCCAACCATAAAAACCCCAAAGACCCAAACAAATAAAAAAGATGGAAGGAGCATTTATTTGCAGCACAGAAGAGCCTTCCCAGAATTTTCAATAAAACACAAAATATCTTAGTTGCAGGGATGTTATACAAAGCTAGGAGTGCAATAAGAAGATAAAATGGAATTGGAGTTATCTTACTCTCTTCAATAATAAAGGGGGCTCAGCCTGGGCATAAAATTACTGCACTGCCCTGTCCCCCTTTTACAAAGCCCAGCTTTGACACTGTTTGCATGAGAGTGGTTTATTTCATTTTTTATCCCTACTTTTTAAAACACGTTTTCCCTACAAAGTATCAAGGACTCTGCATTAGAAACTGAAGCTCCCAGAAGACAAGGAGATCACAAACAGAGCAATACCTCCACAAATACATCTAATTCCTGTAAAAGGGAATGGATTTGATATGTTTTTGTGGGTTAAGAAACAAACAAACATTCATAATCTGTGTATGTGTAAATCATACTGCTTTCTAAAGGCTTGATCCAAAATTCACGGGCATCAGTGAAGTCTTTTCACCAGGTTGGTCCAACTTGGAAATCAAGACTGTTATCATTCCTAAAATAATAGGAATACTTTGAAATAACTAAAATGAATAATCTAAAATTATTATTAATAATTTGGAAATCATTAGAAAATTAGGCATAATATAAATATTCCAATTACTATATTTTCTTAGGAATAGTGTAATTATTCCTAATATAATAGATCTCCTAAATAATATTTTGATTTATATATAATATATATATATATAAAAATATATCTCCCAAAATAAGATGGTGTCTAGAATAATTAATCAAAGCTACATGTAACCAGATGTAAACCTCTTTAAATCCTTCTCAGCCCTAGGAATTCTTCCTCAGTGGTGCAAATTATGGCCTGTTCTGGGGTAATTTTGTGTGTTCACCAACTCATTTCATTTAGGCAATTCAACAGCCATCAAAAGCAGCAACATTTGAATGAAGCACATAATCCTCAAGTGAAAAGCAACACATGCCATTTTCAACCTCCTTAGCCATCTGGCCTCTCATCACCAGATTATTTTTAATATTCACAGACCACAGTCATAAAAACTGCTTGGGGAATAGAGCAAAAGATTATTAATTATCATGACCTGAACTACTTTTTTTCTACATGGAGGACACTGATTGTTTAATTAACATTTTGCTTGATTGTTCTGAAAGGCTGGAGGGATTATTATCTGGACTTAATTACCAGTATTTCATAAAGCACTGCGTACTCCAATCAGAAATGTTTACAAATTGATGAACTTTGTCTGGTGTAAAAGTTCGTCACTCCTAATTAGACGTCCCTTGAAAAAGAACACCAAAACAAAGCTTAGGATGGTTAATGACACAGTAGGTACATATCAGGATTGATATAATTGCCTCTCTAAAGCTGGAATGATGGAGCAATGTGCCATTTTCTGCTCCTCTGCATCCAGCAGGCACAGGGAATGCTCCATCAGCTGTCTAGCCAGGAGCAAGGTGTGCTCACATGCACACCTGTGTGTGTGTGTGTGTGTGTGTGTGTGTTTGTGTGTGTGTGTGTGTGCAGAGCACCAGGTATACACCACAAACACCACTGGGCTGCAGGAACCACAGGTCAGGGGTGCAGTGTTGTTCTAAGAGGGCCCAGGGGGAAACATCCAAGGCTGGACCGGAGCCAGGAGTGATTGCCATGGATGAAGCAGGGGTCACAGGGAGGGCAAGGAAGGGAAGGGGAGGATGCAGTAGCTTGGGGAAAAGCCATGGCACAGAGGCTGCAGAGGGCTTTCCTGTCACAGCAAATATTATAGTTGAGGCAGCCATGATACAGAGAACATCATCATACAATTTCAGAAAGCTTCAACCCATACAGAGTAACACCTTACCACATGACAGGACTTCAGGTATCTGCCCACACAGAGCAACACAACACCACTTCAGAAGGCTGCAAGCCCTTCTTGTTCTTTAACCCAACCTTTTATACCCCTGATGTCCATGCATTGCACCTTTGTGCCTTCTGTTCCCTCTCATGATGGGTCAGTGCCCCTGTGCACTCCATGGCTCATTGCTTTCCATGCTGCTCACCTGCTTCTCACAGGTGTAACCATTAGGGATGAGGCTCAGCTGCAGCCCCACTCCCAATCACCACAAACTGTGTCCCTACACTTTCCAAGAACCCCTGCTGTCCTGGTCAGCAGGTTGAACTCAACCAAGATCTCACCTATATTGCCTGAGCTGGTTTCAGGACAGGGCCTGTGCACTGGGATCATCTCCCTCTGTCAGAGCTCACCAGAGCTGCAGAGCAGCAGGCAGCAGCTCTACTCACAGCAAGGCCTGTGAACCCAGGGGGAGTTTCTTCTGCTCCAGACTCCTCTGTCTCCTGGAGGGCTCCAGTTTCTCCTTCAGATCTGTCCCTTGCACCTTGTCCTCCAGGCCATGTCCTGGGGAGGTGACCTGCTCTTGCAGAGGGTGCCTGCTGCACAGACAGCAGCCTCCATCCTTGGGACACTCCCTGAATCCATGCTGGAGGGGGACAGGGCACACCTGGGGGGCTGCACGGCTCTGGGGGCTCTCAGAAGGAGAGGGGACAGGGTCACAGCTCGGGGACAGCATCTTCAGAGGGGCAGATGAGAGCAGAGGGACAAGCCACAGCAGTCAGTGGCAGCCACGATCAGAGAAGGCAGCAGCCCATGGGATGGGCTCCAGCAGCCTGTGCTGGGCTGCCTGGGAGGTGCATGGGTTCAGATCATCGTGGGGAGCACAACTACCATGGACAAGTGTACCTGCCAGCCAAGAGCTCACTGCCTGCACGCTTGCATCCAAGTAAGGTCCCAGGAGCCTGGTGACAAAGCCTGTAAGTGGAGCTGGCTGTCCCTGACAGCCATCACACCCACACCATGGGTCCCTGATGCTGCCAGCTGCTCCTCTCTGTGCTCCTGGAGCTCAGCAGCCCCTCAGTCCCTGCAGACTCTGCACACAGCCCCTCACTGCCCAGGCTCTGCGCACCTCGGGCTCTGCCCTGCTCTCCAGAGAGGGATGGGGAGAAGGCTGTCATCACCCATGTCTTCCAAAATACTGCTGGTAATTTTGGGGTTGAGGGGAGCCTGCAGGAGGCAAATCTCAAGTCAGATGTGTCTCTTAATGAACTCTTCAGTGGCTTTAGTAAGGCACTTCTGGGAAGAACTGATTAGACATAGTAACTCAATTTCAAATACTAAGATTAGACAATGATCTAAAGATAGCTATAGTTACATGGCTCTGTGGCATATCAAAGTTAAGTAAGGCAGAAAGGATATTTTTGTTCAAATCAATATTATGACAAAGAGGTTAACCATACAGAGACTGACAAAAAAACCTGTACAGCCCTAGGATGCAGCAAAGGGTTTGGTAATCAGATTCCCTTCAGGGAGAAGGGAACAAAGTGATTAAATGATCTTTGAAAATATTAAGATCTATGGTCTGACTTTCTAGAATAATGTTATTAATACTTTTTCCTATTTATTATGAAAATCCTCTTTGTCTCCCCTCCCCCAAAAAACCCCAGATATTCAATTATTTAGAGCTGAAGCATAGAAAAGGAAAGGAAAGGAAAGGAAAGGAAAGGAAAGGAAAGGAAAGGAAAGGAAAGGAAAGGAAAGGAAAGGAAAGGAAAGGAAAGGAAGAAAGAAAAGGAAAGGAAAGGAAAGGAAAGGAAAGGAAGGAAAGGAAAGGAAAGGAAAGGAAAGGAAAGGAAAGGAAAGGAAAGGAAAGAAAGGAAAGGAAGGAAGGAGGAAGGGAAGGGAAGGAGAAAGGGAAAGGAAAGGAAAGGAAAGGAAAGGAAAGGAAAGGAAAGGAAAGGAAAGGAAAGGAAAGGAAAGGAAAGGAGAAGGAAAGGAAAGGAAAAGGAAAGGAAAGGAAAAGGAAAGAAGGAAAGGAAAGGAAAGGAAAGGAAAGATTTGTGAAGTGCTGCTGAAAGCAGTCCATGGGTGCAGGCTTTATTTAGCTTTTCTCCAGAATTGCTGAATATCTTTCCCATTTCTCTCTGCTGTCAGACAACAAAACCTCCTCTCTTGCTCCTGGGGGAAGGAAAGGCAGCAGTTGGCTGGTTATGCTAAAGCAAGCAAGAGAGAAGCAAGATTGCAAGACCAAACAGAAGCAAAAGTATATGCCCCTGAAATGCCAATAAAATAATATTTACATGCATTCAGGCAAGTGTGTGTGTGCCTGGGTACAGACTCAGGTGTATGTGCAGCAAGTGCTTGGGCACCTGTACATACACACACACATAGCACAGCCACACAATCAGTACTGGATGTAACATTCTCATGCCACAGGGTGCTACACAGTTCCATATTTGGTCAAGTTATATGATGCCCGTAAATCTCACAATTTCCCTTACCACAATTTAGGAAATACAGCTTCCTCCAAAATGAGATTTCTGTGTTTGTGAACACTCTTTCTGGTAGTGTGACTAATGGTTTTAGAGCATAAATAAGCCAGGTTTTCTTTTTATTGTACTATGAGCGATATGTGGTCATCTGTGTTTCCAGCCTTCTGGCTTGGTTTCATCTTATTTTTGTTCACTTCTAGTGGAAGGAATATATATTCATACATGCATATAATCCCCTCTTCACTAAGGCTTTTGATACCTGTTTACTGAAATGTTAAAGGTAAGTTATCAAGCTTATTTACTTAGAGCCATTCCATTGTTTTCAGACTACTATACCTCTGACAGCCTGGGTTGCTGCAAATCCCTCTCTTGTCTTTTTACAGGGGATGTTTTTTGGGTTGTGTTTGGGGTGTTTGTTCGTTTAGTTTGTTTTTATTGTTGTTTTTGTTCTTGTTTTGTTATGTTGGTTGGTTGTTTTTCTGTTCTGTTTGAGTTTGGTTTGTGGTTTTTTTTGTTTGCTTGTTTGGGATTTTGGGGGGGAAGGATGAGGTTTCTTTGTAGAAGATTTGTACAGCTTAAGGAGAACAAATTCTTCCAGAGTGTTTCTGTTCCAGTTAGGCTGTTTACAGGCAGCTGAACAGCTGCTGTGCCCTAAGTACCTCAGTGGGAACCACCTCTGTGCACGTTCATACCCATGCAAGGAGGCTGCTGAGTTTTCCATGTGCATAAGCACACAGCTAGAGCATTGCTGCAGGGCGTCTGACATGCTGTGAGCCCCCACCCTGCCTTAGCTCACTGCAGCGTGCTCCTCTGTCCCTCCCTTGCCACGAGATTTAGCTCAAACAGCACAAACTGTGGGAAGCAGCTTGCCCCAGCTCTGCCAGGGACACTGGGGAACCTGCTCTGCAGAGAGGCTGAGTTTCTTGATTGTGCTATCAACGCACACCCAGATTTCAGGAGATAGAATTAGTGATTTGTGGATATATCTGATTGAAGTCGTGATGATTTTGGTTTAGGTCAGGTATTCATGATGGGAAATAAGAATGCTTTAAATAAAAAGGAGACTGTCTACTGGGAGAACTGCAGTAGGGTAACTACATCAGACCCAAATCACACATGGAGGCTTAACTGAGTGAAACTGAGCTGTAAAGCCAGTGCTGGGCTGTGATTCACACTTCTTTTATTAAAAAAAAAAAAAAAAAAAAAAAGCATTTTTGTTTGATACCTCAATTTTCTTTTCTTCTTATTTGTTTCTTCCATCTTCCTATTTTTCCTTCCTTTGCACCATTTTCCCCACAGTGGCTCACTGACAGGAGAAGTGCTGTGCCAATTATCTAATAAAAATCTGGCAGAAAGTCAATCACACTCAATGTATGACATTTAGAAAAAAAAATCTGAATTATGATTGAAAAGTCAGGAATCTGGTTATCCCAATAACAATAAAATAGCAGACTTCTTTTGTTAACACTCTCGTCTTCAGGAGGGAGTGGGAAAGGACGTGAGGGTGATTTGAGTAACTGCAATTATCCAAATATATTTATAAAAGACAGATCTTTTTTTCCCCACCACCCACCTGTAAGACAGCATATCTTGAGCTCAGCTTGTCAGTACCCAAAGAGTCATTGCTGACAGTGCAGATTACACCTGTGGAACCCAGAACTAAAATCACTGGTGTAACTCGCTGCTAGGTACCTGGTGACAGACAGCCCCATGTTTCCAGGTAGCTTCTGTGCCACGATGGGCACCAGGGGGAAGGTGGAGCTTGCTCCAGAAAACATTGCCCACTCAGGTATTCCATCACAGATTGTTATTTGTACGTGCAGAATGCTTCAAGCACAAACATATCTCAAACAGGCCCAAAGAATGTGTTCAAACGAGCCATCACATCTTCCCGGTGCTAAGCAGGTTTTCTGTCCACATCCAGCTCCAGGTGAACCTGAGTGCAGGGCTTCCCCAAAAGAACCCTGTTTGGATTCCAGTCAGAGAAGTGTGAACCCTCTGAAATGCTTATCCCATCACACCTGGCAAAACATGGCCTCAGACAACAAGAAGGCAGTTTTGCAGTCCATGGAAATACATGGGATGCTCACGGATGCTGATGGTCCACCCAGTGCAGTGGAGGGGCTTCCCCCTTTGCTTATGGCACAGCTCTAGCACTGGGACTGACAGAAACTTCTCTTCAAAGTGTAGAGCTGTTAAGAAAATGTCAGAAGAAGACAGCTCAGTGACCACATTTTTCAATCTTAACTTGCAAGTGAAAAGAAACATTAATTGTCTGTTTATGTCATCTCCTCCCACAGCTGACTGATGCAGAATACAGTTTGAGGTGGCATTAAAATGTAAGGTGGGTGTTATAATTTGCCTGAAGAACTTCGGCAGTTTTTAGGTTTTGTTCAGAAATTATCTGAACATTGCCATTCTATCAATGTCCTTGTAAGTCACCTACACCCTCTGCCATTCAGTATGGGAGCATACAGCCCCGTGGCTTACAGGCATTTCCAGCAATGCCAGTGCTTAGTACATGATGTTCGCTGTTTTGCATTAAAAGCATACCAGAGGTGTGTAAGTATCAGCCTGGCACTCTGCAAACCTCAGAGCCAAGCTCTGCCTCAGGTTCACCAATGTCTTCCACCCCCCCCCCACTTTCTTCTCTGTGGGAGTTGTGCATCAGCAGTGATGCCCAGGATGCACAGGCTGGTGCCCTCCACACTTTTTCTGGAAGTTGATCTCCAAACTCCCATTTAAAACCACAGAAACTTGCTTGATATTCCTTAAACTCTCATGTTTCTGGCCTCTTGGCTATACCTGATTAGCAGGAACACAGCATCTCACTGCTTTTTTGGCCCAGCACTGATGGGTACTTGGCAGCCTCCAAACATCTCTTCTAAAGCCCAAGGATGACCCTGCCTCTCCTGCAGCACTCAGATGCCCCAGATGAGTGCCCCAAAGCTGTCCATGCCACGGTGAGTGAGGAAGGTCCAAAAGAGCAGCTTGAAGCAAACCAAATGCAAGAGTGATCTTTTCCTGCCCGTGAATCACCAGTGCTGCCAGTGCTCACACAAAGGAAACAGCTGCAGCCACAAATCAGGCAACTTAATAGGTCATTGCCCTCTCCAAGTATTTCCCTTTGAGCTTTTCTCTGAACAATACAGAAAAAAAATGTCCAATCACATTCTCTTCATTAAGGAGCAAGTGGGTAAATCTGCCAAAATATGCCATCCACTCCCTGGTCGGTGAGGGGTAACATCCAGATCCTGCTAACATCACTTACAGTGGTATCACCACCAAAACTGTCCAGCTTTGGGAACTGGCTGTTTTTTACAGGCTGACAGCAAGTAATGGGGAGGCTGCAAAAATCCTCCTTTATGCAAGCACAGAAACTATTAGATCTAATTATCTCAGTGGCAATAGATACACCACGGTGCACCCAGAAAGGGGGCAGTGTTTTGCCCTGAGAATCACCTGGGGTGGCCCAGGGCAGCACTGACTGGTGGTGCTGTGCCAGCTGAACTGGCACTGACAGGCTGCATCTATTGTGCTTGCCCTGAAGCTGTGTAAAATTTACTTTTGGCTCCCTGCTAGGCTGCCTTTCACCATTTCACTGCTGGGCTGGGAGCCATATTGGCTTTGACAGTTCCCTGGCAAGCAAGCCACAGGACTGTGGTCTCTCTTCAAGCAATTCCTACTCCAGGAAATGTCACACTGTCTCCTTGTTTAATAGGATCATTGAATGTTTTGGGTTGAAAGGGACTTTAAAGGTCATCTACTTCCAACTCCCCCTGCCATGGGCTAGGATCCCTTCCATTGGATCAGGCCGCTCCAAGCCCCATCCAGCCCAGCCTTGAACACTCCACAGCTTCTCTGGGCAAGCTGTTCCAGTGCCTCACCACCCTCATGGTGAAGAATTCCTTCCTTATATCTAATCCAAATCCAAATTCAGTGTAAAGCCATTCCCCCTTGTTGTCCCATCCCCATGTGCCCTTGTAAAAAGTCCCTTTCCAGCTCTGACATAAGCCCCTGCTCAGTACTGGAAGGTGCTCTGTGGTGTCCCCAGAGCCTTCTCTTCCCCCCTCAGCCTCCCTCATAGCTCCAGCCCACTGACCATCCTCATGGGCTCCTCTGGACTTGCTCCAGCACATCCATGTCCTCCTGGTGCTGGGGGCCCCAGAGCAGCACACAACACTCCATGTGGGCTTTCATGAGAATGGAGCAGAGAGGCAGAATCACCTCCCATGCCCAGCTGGTCACCCAGCTTTTGATGCAGCCCAGGACACATCTGGCTCTCTGGCCTGCCAGTGCACATCAGTGGCTTGTGTTGAGCTTATTGTCCACCAAGAGACCCAAGTCATTTTCCCCAGAGCTGATCTTAATGCATACCCATACATACCCAGGCTATACCCATGCTTGGGATTTCTCCAGCCCAGGTGCAGAACCTGTTCCTTGGTCTTGTTGGATTTTGTGAGGTTTGTTGAGCACAGGCCCAACTCTCAAGCCTGTCCAGGTCTCACTGTATTTCATCTCTTCCCTCCAGAAAGCTGGCTGCTCCACACAGCTCAGTGTCATCAGCAAACTTGCTGAAGGTGCCTCACACTCACTGTCCCTGTTGCTGACAAAGGTCTTGAACAGTGACAGTCCCTGAGGACTCATCACCGTGCTCCTCTGAAATCTCCCTTCTTCTGCAGCCCCTGGGGGATCAGGCCAACCAGGGATTGGGGAGTGAAACAGAAATTTCCATCCCTATCCATACACACTCTCCTCTGCCTGCTTGTGCCCCTCACACTCCCTTTTGTGCTCAGGACCCCTCAGGGCAGAGGAGCTCTTTCCTCCACTGGGCAAGGAGCAGTTTTGGGGCACTGAGCAGAGCAGTGTCGCAGACAACTTTTGTAAAAAATCCTTTCTTTAGGATTTTTTCCTCCTTAGAAGCTGAGAGGCCTCAGGAACAAAATGTAAACATTGATTATCTGCTGCTGTGGAATGCAACAGGTGGATCTGTGATTGGCCCATCTTCGATCTTTATAATCAATGGCCAATCACAGCCCAGCTAGCTCCGCTCTCTGTCTGAGCCACAAACCTTTGTTATTCATTCCTTTCTATTCTTAGCTAGCCTTCTGAGAACCTTCTCTTCTATTCTTTTAGTATAGTTTTAATGTAATATATATAATAAAATAATAAATCAAGCCTTCTGAAATATGGAGTCAGATGCTCATCTCTTCCCTCATCCTAAGACCCCTGTGACCACTGTCACAGAGCCTTTGGTCAAACCTCGCAGAGCCTTTGGTCAAAGCTGAAGTGTGTTGAGCTGCCACAGTAAAAGTGCACAAAAAGAAAGCATCAATGTGTAAGTAAAATTCACGTCCACAATTTCTAAGACTGGAAGTCCTAAGAGGTTCTTCCCAAGAAAACCTAAATCTACTACATGTCGGGGAGCTTTTTAAATCCAAGTCTCAGGTATCCTGTTATTGAAACCTTTAGGTTGCAAATAACAACCTAAGCATCTCCACAGCATGCAGTGCAGTTTCACACCCATTATGGTCCAGCAGAATGCTGAATATTTGAGGGCATGTAAAGTTATTATAAAGTGGCTTTTTTATGCTATTATGCCTGTCTTTCCTCATCATTCCCTGTGCCATTTATACTATAACCTGGAGAGAGGCCAGTTTTATGCTTTATATTCTTGTCCTCAGCTGTACTTTTTAAACCAGCAGTTATTAGAGCAGAGATGGAAAGAAAGCCAGACTTTTTATACACAGAATCCCCCGTATTAGTGAAACTGCCTACCTAGACAGAGATAGAAATTGCCACAATGACACCTACATATGGTCAGCTGGCTTTAGTTCTGTCTTTAATAGCAGTCTATGCTGGATGGATTAAGAAAAAGGCATAGAAAGCCTGAGATGTGCCAATATATTTTCCTCTAGTCTATTTACTGAAAGATCCTACTAGTGCTTTGGTTTTTGGTTTTGGTTTTTTTGTGTGTTTGGGTTTTTTTGTTGTTGTTTTTTTTTCAAAATTATTTTAGTAAGCACACAGTAACATAACAACAACAACAACCAAAAAAGCACAAAAATCCCATTATTTTGGGTGAGATCTTAGCACACAGCCCAGCCATATGGGATCCACAGAAGAAGGAAATGCTCTTTTCTGAGGACACCTACTGATTATCTGGGGTGTTGCTGTGCTTTCCAGTACAGCTTTTCTGGTGATATTTACTTCTGCACTGTGGGTGAGGACAGTCCAAAAAAATCCAGGGACCAAGATGTGAGCACAGTTGAATAAGATGTGAGCAGCTGGCATTACCATTGCTGACAAACCCCTGGGACTCGGCAGCACTAGCAGCTTGGATGCTGAATGTCTGGGCTTGGCCAGCTGAGCCGTTCTGGTGAGGTAAAAACTGTGCAGTTTTGTCTCATGTGCTCTCATGGATCTGAGAAAAAAAAAAGTCTGGGGTCATTTCTTTATAGCTGAGCAAACTCATACACAGGGAAGGGAGAAAGCAGAATAGAAACAGCTGTCTTCCAGCTCAGTACCCAAAATCATAAATCACCTCCCTTTTCCCTCTTTCCCTATTCACTATGTAGAATTAAAACCCAAGAGATTTCAGCAAGTAGCAGAACAGGTCTTTTTGCAAGCCTCTCCTGCCTGAACATCCAGGCATGTTTCTGTTTCCTTCACATGCAGCTAGAAATATCCCTGCTGAGAAAGGAAAATGAAACTAATTAACTGGTGATGTTTTTCTGTTCCCACGATTTCCATAAATCCAGATGAACATAGATGCAGGTGTTATGTGAGCACTGGTGCCCAAATCAAAGTTCAGGGAAGGACAAAGAAGAAGAGAGAAAAGGGCAAGGAAGGGGGGCTGATGCCTGTTGCTGTCCCTGCCAGTGACTTGGCAGCCACTTGAGGATAAAACCCAAGTTCACATTTAGTCTCACTTCATCTCTGATAATTGCTGACTCTCTTTAAATGAAATATTCCCCTTTTGAGTTTACACAGCCAAAAAAGTGTGTTCCCCAAAAATCACAGGACATAATAATTTCCTAGAATAATTTTTTGCCTGCCTCTAATCTCCAGAGGTGTTCTGCTCACGAGGTTTCCACAGCCAGCACAGCTGCTGGCAGAGATGGGCAATGTGCTGCATTAAAGCTGAGAGCACCTTTGCTGGCCCCCAACACAGCCTTCACTCTGAATTTCAAAGCTGCTAGCAATCTGCATTAATCAAAGTTATCCCTGTACCTTTGCAGTGCCTGAAATGTGCAATTCCCACAGGCAGACTAAGCCAAAACCTTGCTAAAACAGTGGGGTGCTCACCTTACATTGATCCAGCCTGACAGCAGGCTGATTCTGGCAGCCACCATCACAACCCAGCATTTACCTTATCTCACCATAGTGAAAAGAGGAAAACACAAATTCCTAACTGCTGCTTGATATACACACAGATCACCATTCAACCAAGATTTCTGCTAAAATCTTCTAAACTACTTTAAAAAAAAATCAATTTGGTTTAATTCAATGTAAATTTATTAATTTCTGATATTTCCAAATGACAATTTTCTATCTGATTTCACTTTTCCTCGCATCATATAATTAGATTACCTAATGGGAATTGTCAAAACACTGCAACTTTGACAGAGATGTCTGAGCAGAGCTCTCAAGGAAGAGGTACAGCTTGGAGAAGGGGTTATAACACCAGGGAAAAGCTTACCCTATTGCACTGTATGTAGATTAAGGTACTTTGAGTTTAAAATAACATGGCTTTAGCACAGAAACCTATGTGGCTGGCAAAACCACCCCCCCTTACTTTTAGGAAATGTTAGAAGAGGTAAAAAAAGTGAAAGAGAAATACATAGTTTTCCATATGAAAACTGCTTTCTTTGTTGGCAGGCATGTTGAACAGGGACAGCAGAGTGCTGGATAAATGCAGTCAATGCCTGTAAGCCAGAGTTGCTTGGATAATAGCTATCCAGCTGGTGAAGAAATGAGAAACATCCATCTAAGGCACCTTAACTACATTTTAAACTAGAAATATACCTGTAGACCCTCAGGTGCACTTGAAGAGGAAGAGCTTGTAATTTTGCACATTTGGTTGTTGTGCTGCAGGGTAGCAGACATTTCTCTGTACACCTTGGCCTGGGGACAGCCAATGTCCCTTTGAAAGCTTTGAAGTTTGGGGTATGTTCTCTATGAAATGCTATCGAGGACAAAAAGAGTGTTAGCAGTCTAAGGAGAGAGGAGGATGACATGGTGATATCAATCAACTGAGTGCTTGGAGTAAGAAAAAGGAACATCCTTAAGAAAATTTAAATATGGCAGCAGACTGTCTCAGCCCATTACCTTGACAGAACATTAGGCTGAGCCTCTTTTTTGTTGCAGGTGGTTTTCAGGAGGGTTGGGCTTGTTGGTTTTTTTAAAGATGGTAAATCAGACCTGATATATCAAATGAAAAATTATTTCTTCCCACTTAAATGGAGCTTATTATTAATTCCCCAGGTCTGACTCACAGAGCAGGAAATATATTTTAATCCTGTCAGGCTGCTGTGGCGGTCACGCCGAGCGCGGAAGCGCAGACGCGCTGACGTGTGCCGAGCTGCGGTGGGCCTGGGTACCACCGTCAGCGTGCCTGTGGAGAAATGTAACCTGCACTGCTGGCTAAGACAGATAAGGCAGCCAATTTAACATGTGGTTTTAAGCAGCTCTAAATGCATTTCATCTTTTAAAGGCAGATTTAAGTTAAGGCCCCGGTTTAGCAACACAAAACTCCACGTTAATAATTTTCTGATTGCTGATTTGAAACAACTGCTGAAGCAAACAAATGATGTCAAAGTTTAAGTGTTTCAAATGTGAATGCAAGTCAATATTTCTGATTGATCTGATTATTTAACTCCACCTTCTTAGAAAAAGCTGACCATAGCAAAATGTGTTTGAACCTCTGTACTATTATGATACAATTGATAAGATTTATTTCCTGGTTTAGGTGACTTAATTAGAATCCACTTTCAACGCTTATAATGCAACTGAACAAGTACTGGAGCAATTGTTTAAAATTATAAATCTTTGCCACTACTGATGGAATAGGATTTGGAAAAAGGTGTGTGGAAAAACAGCATTTTCAGCTGACTTCAGTGGGGGTGATAGCTGAACCAGAGTAATCATCAAAAACATGGCAGAGTGAATGAATGGGTATAGTCAAGAAAATCATCCCTGGCAGAATAGTGTGCATCATAAATGCAGAATAACTTCAAATTGCAATCCTTTTCTTCCATATAAAAGAAAGTGAAACAAGAACAGAACAGAATAAAAAGATGCTTTTCAAAGAAAAGGAAGCTTGAAAATGGGAAGAAATTCTTTGCTGTGAGGGTGGTGAGGCACTGGAACAGATGGCCCAGAGAAGTTGTGGAAGACCCATTCCTGTCAGCGTTCAAGGCCAGGCTGAATGGGGTTCTGAGCTACCTGGTCTAGTGGAAGGAGTCCCTGCCTATGGCAGGGGAGTTGGAACTAGGGGATTTTTAAGTACCTAAACCATTCTATGATTCTATGAAAACACAACATAAGAACTTGTGGGAAAACCTAGTAAGATCTATTAAAGAGCCTGTCACCTATTTAGCACACACTCTTTTAAACCCTCATTCATAATTGATACAAACATATTTATTTGACAAAGAGCATTTCACACTCTTGTACCTCTGGGAGAGGCTGCCAATTTACACTTTACTGGGAAAGTTACTGTGGGAAGCCTGTTACAGCTGTGTTCAGTTTTAGCCACCATCAGCTGTGTCTGCAAGGGCACCTCATGGCTCTCCTGCTCCCATCAGTTCTGCTTCTTCAAAGGTGGAATGACTCCAGACACATTTCCATAGAACTTACACACCTTGAGACATGCACTTGGCAGCCCACAGCCCAGGACCTTCGATTGAATGCACAGGAAAATGAGATAAAGAAAAGTCTGGAATATTCTGAGCTGGGTGTTCATTACAGGCAGGTGGGAGCTGCTTGTAGCTAAATATAGCTTGGAAAGTCTCTGGGCCTGGCAAGGACTGGGTCATTAGAGAAAAGCAAATAACTTAGATAAGGGAGAGCTTGGCAAACACACATATTAACTGGAAACAAGATAATGTTGCACTACTGGTTTTATAGCACATTCTTAATTGCTGTAATCCAAGAGTCTACAAGGGCAAGGCTGCAGGTGCAGTAGGACCACTATAACTTACTAATCATTTTATTTATGAGCCCGAGTTTCCTCCTACTTTCTCTCTTTGCACATAGATGGAATATCTCTGTAGTCTGGATTTTTTTTTTTTATTTATTATGGTCTTACAGACTGGAGCACAATGACCCCCATATCTGGAGTCTCCAGGTGCTGCTGTAATACAGATAAATAAATGACTGATAACAATGCAACCAGATAAATAAAATACACCGACCTGATATGAATTACTGCATTAGTTAGGCAATTTCCACTCAGTAGCACTTTCTTACTCAGGGTACTAACCCACCAAAACAAAGCAAGAGTATTTTTTTTTTCATTACTGTATGTTATATTATGTTTAGTTTTTATTTAGCTTTCTACCTTCACTGAAATCCATCTGGAAAATTTTTGTTTCCTTTACTGAACTCGGTGCTTGTCACACCTGGAATACTGTGTGGAATTCTGGTCCCTGCTGTACAAGAAAAGACGTGGAGAGGCTGGAGAGGTCCAGAGAAAGGCCACAAAGATGATCAAATGACTGGGCAACCTGACATATGAGGAAAGGCTGAAACTAAAGGGTTGATTCACCCTTGAGAAAAGGCAGCTTTGGAGGACCTTATCACCATGTTCCAGTATTTAAAGTGTGGCTACTAAGAGGGAGACTCTCTTTTTACCAGCAGCCTCAGGAAAGGGGCGAAGGATAATGGGTACAAGATACTCTTGGGGAGATTCTGATTGGACACAAGAGGAGAAATTTTCACAATAACAATCAGCCACTCATTTTTTACAAGGAGAAGAATCTCCACAGGAAGTGGGGGATTCCCCAATGTTGGACATTTATGAAATTAAGCTGGACAGGCTGCTGGACCATCTTGTCTATACCATGCTTTTGCCAAGAAAGGTTTGATCAGGTGATCCTTGAAGTTTCCTTCCAACGTGATACTCCATGGTTTTGTGATTGATTCTGCTGAATTTTTTAATGTTTGTTGACTTTTGGTGGCTAATGGTGATAACACAAGGGTGGCAATGGGAAAAAAGGTCCAGTGTTGGATTTACACAGGCACCCCTGAAGGTCATGTTGCCAGGCAAGACATGTAATCCCATGGGAAACAGAGCAATGGTTAGTTCAGCTTTAAAATACCCTTCCCACATATGCCAGGTGCTCCTGGGCACCACACCCTAAGCACCAAGGCGAGGGGCCAGCAGAGCACCAGAAGGTGGCACAAACCACTATGGAAAAGTCTTGATCCCGCACCTGAAACTTGGTATTAATTTGCCAGCTACCAGGTGAATCCCACCTCACCCCAACACAATGCCATGTGACGGAGGGTTTTTTGGCACAAAGAATTTCAGGGCTGAAAGTAGTGCAGTGGGCTAGGTTTGTAGGGATGGAGAAAGAAGAAGATAGAGAGAATTTCTTGTCCTGGAAGACAAGATAGGTGGGATCATCTATATCTCTTCTTTGGTTGAATAAAAGTTGGGCATAACTGTGATGTATTTCACAGAAATTGCCAAAGGTAAAGGTAGACAGTCTTTTGAATGTTTGACACCAATTTATGTACATTTCTCATGCTTTCAAACCCACAATAAATAAAGGAGAAAATATTATTACCTACTTTCATGGTTATCACTTCTTGTTTTTCCTGGCATACTTCAGATTCTTACATAAATTGCAGCCTTTGTTTTAGAAACAAAGTATTATTTCTCATGGTTAGAGAGAAAAAGATGAAAAACTTAACCCTGAAGTCAAAATTCAGGAGTTACGCCAAAGAAAACTGGTATTCATCTTCATTTCACAGCTCATTTTTTAAGTCTATCCTCTGATTTGTAGAGCTGATACAGTATATTCAGCGTCCTGGCCTGTCAAGAGTGGTATTTGAAGTACATGAGTAAGATAAGAACTAAGCACACTGGAATTCTATGGCAATGTTGTGTTTGCCCCACAACAGAGAACAGAGGAAGATTTTAGAACAGAAATAATAACACAGAGTGGATAAATAAATATTGTGTGAATGCTTTGCCTTGCTTCTTTGAGAGCTCATCAGGTAATAGCTTTTCTATACAGATGAGTGTTCTCGACGTTCAGGAAAACTCAGGTAATTGAGTGGAACAACTCAGCACAAGTGTTTAGCGTGCACTAATTCTTTAACTCTCCTTTTCTCCCCTAAGGTACATTTGTAATGACAGCACAAGCAACATAAGATTAGTTTATCATTTTTATCACTACTGATATTGCAATTTACATGGTCATTAGGATATATAAATACTAAAAATTAGCAGGAATTAAAGATGATGTGTATCATATACCTCAGTAACTTTTCATTTTAATAATTACTCAAAGCAGAGTACTCTGGGTAACCTGCCATAGCAGGTCCTGGCCTGAGGTTGAAGAACACCTGCTCACTCCAGCAACTGGTGGCCATCCTCAAGCCCCTCTGAAGATTATTGCCTGCAGCTGTGGGTAGCAACGGTTTACCCTGTGTCTTGGGTTACAATGAAAAAGTGTAACCAAAGTATGTGTTCTGTGACCATCTTCATAAGCTGTTAAAACAGATGGGGCAGTGTTCCTTATCTCTTCCATGGCTCATCCCTGATAAGTCCCTCCAAGGGCTATATCTTTGCAAATGGGCTATCAAGGTCTCCCAGCATGTCTCGTAGAATTATCTCATCTCATTCTGAGAGGCCCTGCCCAGAGGGAGGAACCAAGCATTCCTACCTGGATATAATCTGAGGCTTGGAACACCACAGGAGCACTACCACTGGATTCCCAGAGGACACAAGCTTGATACTCACCAGTGGACCTCCAGAGAAAGATCAGATCTTTCCACAGGATCGCTGCTTCAACAGAACCACATCCATCACTCCAACAGGACTGTAGCCACCATTTAATCAGACTGCTACCATCACAGGGTGTCAGGTGTCAGGTCATATTCTGACTCTGTTAGTTTAACTCAGTGTTTCTGTACTATTGCCTTTATCTTAATTTTTCTATTAAATTGCAGTTCTGACTTGGAATTTCCCACTGTTTTGGTTTTGAACTGGTACACCCTGGGAGCACCAATCATTTTTGTGACTCTAGATTGCTCTTAATCATCACAATTCCATGTGTAGCACTACAGAACCATCACCACATCTGTAAGTTAATGTGTTGCTGCTGAAAGCTAAATTTGCCAATTCCAGTGACACGGGAATGTTGTATCATAAGGGAAACTGTGTTGTGTTTTGCTGAAAGCAGCATGACCACAAAAAGCTGACCAGTCCTGGTAAGCTGGTAGCACTTTGCAAACACATTTATAGAACCCTGGAACTTGGTTGCACTGATGCATCTCTCCCAGGGGAAACAGCCATGTGGAAGCATTTGAACAGTGGGAAGGACATCTAACTAGATTAAACCTTCCCATTGATTCTTTTCCAGTTTGGAACTTCTTTATGTGGTTTATTATGCATTGTTTAGTCACAGTGCCTAAAGAAAAGAAGTGGTGCATCAGGAACCAGAGACCAGCACTTGTGTAATGCACAGTCTGGATCCTGACCATGCAGCAGGATACACCATCTGTGAACTAGAACCACTTAAGAAAAAGGGGAAGGTGCTGCCATTCTTACCCTCATTTGAGTAAAAACTTACCATTAATAACCCCAAACGAGAGAGGCTCTGAAGCCAAGAAGCCCAAGGGTTGGGATTTATCACTGTGCTCCTTTACAAGGCCTTAGGCAATGTTAGATGTCTTTTTTCCGGCACAAATAATTGCAGTCTTGTCTTGGTTTATGAGTTACTTTAGATGTTATTTTCTGCTATTTCTCATATTGCCAAAACAAAGATGTTACATCTGTTTCATTTAAAACTACTAGCTCAGGCTTACAGCCAAGCATCAAACCAGTTTTGAGGAGTTAGCAGAATTAAGCAGTGACTTATTCCTTTGCATTTCAAAATTGCCTTTAATTTTATTACGTTTGTCATTGTAAGCACTAAAGTTTTAATGATGGCCATTCTGAAAAAGGCACCTCTCAGAACACTCTTTTTCCAAGTTATGAAGTCTGTGATAAATGATTTTAAACAATTTTGAGCTGAGTCTGAGGCCACAATAAATGATGTCTTTATCTTACTTTGCGCAGTAATTACTGTAATAACTGTGACACCATTGTTGTCCACACTACAGGGAAGTTATAATTCGGTTTTAATAGTTTAAAACAATGCTTTGTTATACCAATGGCATGGTTGTTTTCATTTAGTATGTTATATTTTGGAATGCACAAATAATTTATTTAAATAAAGGAATATATACAAATATGACGAAGGAGAGAAACTCTACAGAATACAATGGCTGCATGCACTGGGGATGAGGCTATGACTTTCTTCAGAGGTGTGGAACTGAAAACTAGGAAAAATTCTGAAGCTGTGCTGAAAATCCCATCACCACATCGAAGGGTCTTCAAACCTGCAACACATATTATGAATAAAAAAAAAAACACATTAAACACATATAAAAGCCCCCACTGAAAAAATTCAATGTTAAAACTGCCTAAAACATTCACTAATAACTGCAATGAGAAATATATATGAATATTTGAAGTTGAAGACTGTATATGTGACTCCAACAAAAACATATGCATTATGAATTTCCAAAAATCTGTACTTGATTGTAAAAATTGATACCAGAACTTGCCTCTACATCCTGCTACCCTGGTACCTCGTTTTACATGGCTGAGACTAGCTACAACGCTGCCTTACACCATTAAATAGCACTTAGTGAAATTAAGCTAAATAACTATGGTATGTTGAGATACAAATTTCTTGAAGATATATTTTTCACAATAACTCAGAAGTAAACAACTTCCAAAGAGCACTCACTGAGCCAAACAAAATCACATCATGCTGTAAGCACCTTTAAACAAAACCCAAGTTCAAAGCCACCATCCTAAAATATTATGGTATTCTACTGCTCATTATCAAGCTTTAGAAATATATTGAAAAGGGTGCTGAAGGCAGGATTTTATCCAGAGATCCTCTGCTTGCAAACAGATGTTTTGTCTACACAGAAGGAAAGGTTACAAGTAAGAGAACAGAGAAAAACACCAGGAGAAATGCATTTGCCATTATTTTCCCATTTAAAAGTAGCACATCAACTCTTGACTAAATATCTAATCTGTCTCCACAGTCACTGGAGAGACATGGGCACCTCAGAGGGCAACTGATACTGTGCCTATTTTAGGAAGGAAAGTTCATTCTGGAGTTACCCATCCCTCTGACTGACTGCAGAGGCAACCTAGATGAGTACTTCATACTAGATATCTAATTTTTAAAGAGGCAGCATCAGGAGATATACAGCCTATTACAGAGTATTAAACATTTCCTCATCACTCCACAAGACAGACAAAATCAGAAACATGACATATCACACATTTCTGTCATAAGAACTTACTTGTACTCAGGCGAAGGCACCTCCTTTTTTTTAGTATTTAACTTTGCATTTTGCAATTGGTTTCTAAAAGAATTTCTCTAAACTTTCTTTATATGGTCAGACATACACCCAAACTAGAACATCTTTTGGGGCATATTTCAGTCAGCAAAAGTGAAATGCCAAACCAGGCCTGTCAAGCTGAATAGAATTAAGTCATTTATCATTATCTCAGTGTTTAGTTACAAAGTTCAGTTCCCACAAACTCATGAGGTATCACTCTCTGTCACTGATTCACTGAGTGCAAATTACATTTTCTCCATAACTAGCTTTTTGTGCAACTATTTCTAAAACATTTACTGAATTTAAGTTTGGAATAATAGCAGCCTGCCTTTCATTCATTCATTCATTCCTTCAGCCTGGCTTCCTCCAGGAAAAAGGCTTGGGAAGCTGTGCTGTGTGTCCATCTGTCCAGCCCTGTGTGCCCCTCCTCACTTCCTCCCCAGCTTTCACACCCTTTGGACAATTGCAACCAAGCCAAGGAGAGGCACACTGATTTTATTGATGTTTAGCTCCTGATGTGCCATGAAACATAGGACTGGATAGAAAGAAAATTTAATTGTGTCCTCACATGGAGGAAAAAGTTGGAGTGGGCTCCAGAATCCATACAGAGTTTTATCCTAGAAAACATATCCATAGGAAACTAGGCATCATTGCTCCCAGAACTCCCATAACTGTCAGCAATGAGTGAAAAATACCATACTCAGTTTAAAGTGCTGTTACAGGGGGTAAGAAATAAAAATCTGCTTCTCATTAATTCTTGATCTTAACTGCAGACTAGTTTGTTACTATGCTCATGAATTTTTGCTCCCTGGTGTGATATAAATAGCATTATTGAAACAATAATAATAATAATCACAAAATGTTTGTGATGAAGTGGTGAAAATTACAGAGAGTATTAGACTATTAGGGAGATATATTAGAGAGTATGAGTGCTAACTACCCTGTGTGTTGCCTCAAATTCAAGACAGTGGAAATTTCCCATTATGTGAGGGCTCTCCCTTGTCATTACCAAACACAAAATAGTCTAATACATTTCACTGCACTTCATGCAGTTTTTCAGATAAGCATCTGCAGAGAAAATTGCATCCCCACAGCTGTGGTTAGTCATCAAACCATCAGCCAAGGCTCTCCCTACACAAAAACTGCAGGTCTCATGAGCAACCTCCCTGGATGGCAGTAGGAATTTTGGGTCACCTTTCAGTCTCATGATCATGCCCTAAATTCAATGCTACAGCCTATTATTTTTAAGTACTCAAGTAGTCTAGTTGAGCCTTTGCAGAGCACTTGTTTGAAGACTCCTGAGAAGACAGCTGCATAAAACATTTATTTCTGCAGTAGAAGTATTGTCAGCAAACTTCAGACAATCAGTGAAGGCTTAAACTGAGCTCATTCATGTTGGATTGTGAGTAAAACCAGTATTTTCCTTCAGGAGCCAAAACTACTCCTGCATCTTACCTTTTCAACATACTTAATTTTCAGCTGTGTAAATTGCAGTCACTGCTACAGTATCTTACATTATGGCTAAATTGTCGTTACCTAAATAGATAAATACATTATGTACATTTGAAACCCCAGTGTTGTTTGAAACACCACTGTTACTTTAGCCTAGTGCAATGGAAATAAAAAGGCCTTTTTTCCCCTTTGCAAAGCATTAGATACAAAACCAGTGTGAAATACTGTATTTTAAAGAAAAGTCACTGCTGTGCATTTGTGTATGAGTTAATATAAGTGCATATTTACCACTTATACATCTTTAGAGGAAAAAATTAAACTTGCGTGAGCAGCAAATGAGTAGCAAGATGTCATCTTTGGAGCTCTAATAAGTAAGGAATCATCATCAGACATCAGCATACAATTCTATGTAAAAATGCCCAGAATGAGGCAAGCACTGTGGGAGTGCTTCCCTTCCTCTGAATAACAGGTATAGCCTGCTCCCAAAATTAGCAAATGAGGAGTTATCACACCTGGTGAGGCACTTCATGCACTCATAGATGGTGCTATCTCTCGGGGAAAAAAAGGAATTAAATGTTTGGGTTTTTTAAGGACGTGATTAACCAGCTTTTGGTGGTATGTTTTCTCCCTATGAATCATATTTATTGATAACAAATGAGACTGTTAAATCCAAATGAGCTCTTCATACATACCTGGATCTAGGAATGTTTTCTGTGCTTTCCCTCAACAAGAGGTCTGAGATCAGTGTATCTGGGCTTGATCTCTTCCCATATCTGAGGAAAAATTTTTAAAAGTTACATTTTTGTATATATCACTTTTTATAAATGAAGACTGAGCACAGAACTATTAGTGATTTTTTTCAGAAAAATAATTGAGCAGACATAAATACAATTTTCCAGCAATTTTAATTTGCCTTAGCCACGTGAGCAAATGTTAATTCTTGTTTTATTTCCATATTTTTCTACATTTTCTCCGTAATTATTTTACATTATAATATTGAGAAACTCCCAATATTTCTCAATTTGATGGCTGCCCCTGGATATTCTAGGACCTTTCACCTTACTGGTGAGAGCATGGAGGAAGAGGGAAGAAGCTGTGCATGATGTGACTTCCAAGCAGGTTGGTCTTGCCTGGAAACCCAGTTCCATCATCCCATGAACTTTCTCACTGGTTTAGATTATACTTCTCCTTTATGAGAAATTTTGCAAGATTTTTTAAGGTAGCCAGCACATTTGGGGCTGCCCAACACATAGCGCATTAGTTGGCAAACACTGAGCTATCTTGAACTCTGTGGCCATGAGAATGAAAACTTGCTTTTTCAGAGTTCTTCCTCAACTAGACAGGATATCAGGGACCTTTATCCTTTATTTACATAGCAGCTGGCTTTCTATTTGCCTTTTTCTTTTTAATCCTGAATGCTGTACATCACTTAAAAGTACTGCAATTCCCATCACTTGGGAAGGAATTCAATCTCTTTTCCTGGGAAAACAGAAGTGGCAATGAGCAGCCTGCTTACATGACTACAAGGATTCATTAGCCTAAGAGTGATACCTATGAGCAAATGCTCCTTTGGTTGAAAAGAATGAAGATCACAGTTTAACTTGTGTGTGCAATTTCATTCTGGATCACAAAGTACATGAGCAGTTTTTGTGAATGCTGCTTCAGTGAAATTCTGAATTCAGAAAAATCAAAGGTGTAGTGAAGAACTAACATTTTATCCATTATTATGATGTTTCTCCAGTGACACCAGTCATTCCAGTGGTTTAGATTAGCAAAACAAAAAATCTACCCAAACCTTCCAACCTACATTTAAACACCTAACAGTTTTAACTGTTGAGTGCATTGATTGCACTTGAATGGGGAAACATCTCTCACTTTTCATCCCTTTTCTTCAACCCTTTGTGTTTTTACCTTGCTTTAATCATTTCAGTGCATCACCTGTGCTCCAGAAAGACAAAGCATCAGTTCCAGAAAGTTAAATTTCTTAATCTGAGCTGATTGAAAGCAGGGATTTGAAAAGAACCAGCCAGACACAGTAAAATGCTATTACAATAGTGCAATCAGGCATGATGCTGAATCAAATACCTTGCACTCCATCACCACCAAGGGATTTCTTTCTTTCTAGTTCCCTGCTCTGATTAATATGGATGTGACCTGGACTTCAACTGAGGAGGAAGCTAATTTTCTGTTATGTTAAAGAAACTGATTTAACAAATCAAAACTCGCTCTAGCACCTCACACTTGGACAAAACTCCCACAGGAAGTTTTGCCTGAATAAGAAATAGGCAGTAACCACCCACAGTGAAGAGATTCACTCAGATAATGAGGACCACCATGTTGGGGAGATACACATTTTACATGAGTTCCTTCAGCATCTTGGCCACTCCATGCCAGTGCCTGTGCTGGATGGACCCACCGTGTCCAAAGCTGCACACAAGGTGTTCACTGACTGCCACCAGCTGGGCTGCCCAAAGAACATCCACTCTTGCTGTGTCAGTCTCCTGTCTACCCTGTCACTTTGCCCCTGGGAAACATCCATGCTACTGACTTACTAATTAGGGGTCACAGACAGAGTCAATCTCTTTTTCCTGATGCAAATGTCTGGAGACCTCTTTGCTCCAGCTGCTTCATGCCTTGCTCTGAGATATACACTAATCAAAAATCATGCCTGTTTTAAAAGGCTTAAAATATCACAATTCCAAGCCAGGTGAAAACACCTGGTCAGTTTTTATACTCCATTTGAGACATCAAGGCCTACTTTGGGGCATGCTGATAAGCCACAACTCCAGCTGAAGTCTAAGAGATTTAAGGAGCAAACATACTTATTCTGAACAAGGACACAGTATGTCAGGCTCAGCAAAATCTCAAAGCTTCCTATGGAAACTTTGGTCAATGACCAATCCAGAAACTTGGATGTGTCTGATTCAGAAAATTGTCAAGAAGCCAAAGCAAAGGGAGATCTGCTCCTGTGCCCATTAAAGGGTGTTGACAAGAAGCAGGAGCAGCAGCACTGCCCAAGTCACACACACTTTAATATACTCTCTGCCCTGCCTATAGTTCAAGTCATTTCCAGCAGAAATGGCCTGGCTGCTTTGCTACAGCACAGAAGAGCCACAGATTCACTGAGAAGCTGCAAGTGACAAAAGAAGATTGTTTATTAACAAGAGGGAGCACAGGTAGCAGCAAATAGCAGGAGGAGGAAGAGTAAAGATGGACTCTGAAAAAAGCCTCCTGAACAGTGTGGTAGAGAGGTGTGAGGCAAGGACCACAGGACAGTTCAGGAAATGAAGGTGGAACTAATCCAAAGACACACAGACATTTGTAGAGCAGCAGTCTGCATCTGTCCTGGAGTCTCTTTTAGGCTATAAAGACCTGGCACATAAGGAACAAGGATCTCATCAGAAACAAGAAGCCTGAAAAAGGTCTCATGATCTGCACCATACAAGCACCCATTTACCTCAGGTACCTCAAAGGGGTATTAAAGCTGACAGGCACTGGTGTCTAAAGCTGAGATGGATCTGAAGAAGAATTTCCAAGGAGGGAAGGAGCAAACAGCCAGATGGTCAAGGTCTAAATACAAGAAGAGAAGGATGGTCTGGAAGGAAGAAGCTCATTGAGCTCAGGTGAAGACTCTGTGGGTCACAGTCAGGCCAGAAGCAGAAGGCAGAAAGATGAGCCAGGAGGGGGTGGGGAGGGGGTTGGTGGCATTCATAATCACAAAAACATCAAACAAGGCAGGGCAGATGAACCTGAAGAAAAAACACCCATCCATCTCCTCATCTCCTCTTTTGCCAACAACTTACTGCCTCACCTCAGGAGCTACAGGCACCAGGCTGGGTGAGAGGCTGAGCGCAGCTTGCTCACCCACCCACAGAAGGAAGCAGGGTGAGCCCCTGGACCTCATCCTCCCCCTGTCACAGGGCTCCCAAGCAGTGCCATGCACAAAAAGCAGAGATAAAAATCTGTTAGAAGAGATAAAACTTTGAGCACATCTGCTCAAACAGACCAATCATCCTTAGACCGGTCTAAGGATGGTTTTTTAGTTAACCTGTGGAGTCAACTTTTAAATGTGTATCACAAAGTTGTCTCTGTAGTGCTTCTTTCTGCCAACTGTCTTGTACTTCCAGTTCAACTCTGTTCCTTTTAATACATGGGTGGGTAGGAAATACGAGGAAAATCTAAAGAACAAAATTTAAATTTTATCCATCAGAAAGAATAACTATTTCAGGTCTCTTGGAAATCCACACAAAAGAATGAAACTGGTTTTCCTCTCTGAGTTGTGTACTTACAATCAATAAAATTGGAATAAAAGCTACACAGTCAATATTAAAGCAAGCACACAGAGCAGACACCAGAAGTGAAGGCTGAACAGAAACAAGGAGGGGTGGTCATTTGGATTTGGGATTTTTTGTTTTTAAATATGACTTTGCTTTGGACAGGAGCCACCTTTGAAAAGGGAGATGAAAGAAAGAAAAGAAGGGATGAGACACCAGCCTGGAGATCCCATCACATGCAAGGGAAAACAGCAGCAGAGGCAGAATTTGAGGATTGGATTATTTTAACAGTAATCTAGACAAAAGGTTATTTGAGTGTAGACTGCCACACAGAAGCATGCCTCACATGTGAGCCAGTTGCGAATATTGCTTTAAAAGTTCAGAACCGAAGAACTGTATTTCTATCAGCCCCTTCATCCATCTTATGCACTTAGGGCAGTAGCACACACAATGTTAGGGGCTTCTGGGAAAGCTCTCAGTTGCATGATAGCCACCCTTCTAATTTAATTCTTCAGACTTCTAGAGGGAAAAATGAAAGCCTAATTTTAGGCTCTCATCTGGTCTTGATATTAAACAATAGATAAATATGTCAAAGCTCTTCTGTGTCACGCACTATTGCACGACCTCAGAGCGAATATCTATCAATCCCACAGCCTAACTAGACAGACCATTCTTTATCAAAGAAGATGATTTTTTATAATAACTTGCCCTTTTTTTTTCAAGCTGAGCCTTTACCCATACTTTAACAAGCATGGTCAACACAGAAAGCCAGTTTAGAGCCAGGGAGGCTTGTGTTCACACTCTTTGGGCTTGAGTTCTTGGTCTTGAGAGAGGTTTTGTTTAGGGCTAGGGGTTTTTTGACACTCGCAGCTGCATGAAGTAGCCTACAAAGCACAAAACACCTGGACTACTACAACTTCACAACGGGCACTTTTTCTCACCAAAATCTTCACTGGAGTCAGTGTCAGCAACACAAGTGGGAAACTGCTCCTAGTGCCCTGTCTAGCCGTCTCCAGCTCCCAGGTTAGTTATCTTTCCTTTTTGGGGTTCCTCCCTGTGCACGCTGTTTGTGCTTCTGCCTGCCAGCCTGTCTGTGCCAGAGCTAGAAGAGGCTGAGAGAGCAGAGGCAGCATTGACACTCCTGCCCCTTCTGCCAACTTGGGCGGTGGAAATTCAGCTCCGGACCCGTCGGCAGCTCAGGGTTTCACGGGCACTGCTCTCTAATCTGAGCACCACGTCTTTCTCCGTGTCCTTGGGGACAGCAGCGAGAGACACTCGGTGTGAGGGGACACCCCACCTTCCTCCCCTGAGCCTCGCCAAGGAAAAAGTCAGCCCGACAGCGGGCGAGGGAGATGTGCGCCGTGCCGCTGTGCCTACCTCTGCCTGGTGATGAGGTTGATGTAGTGCCTCAGCGCCGAGTAGTATCTGGCCATGTCCTCTGCGGGGGCGTCCTCGCCAGGGCTGTCCGGTTTGGAGGGGTACGCCTCTGCCAGCGTCCCCAGGCAGACCAGCAGCGACAGGGCGAAAGTCAGCACCGACACCCACAGCCTCACGGTGCCCTGCATCTGCTCGGCGGGGCGGGATGGACGAGAGCTGCCGTCAGCACCTGCCCCGACGGCGGCAGCAGCGCGGCCGCCCCAGCGCAGCCCCGACCGGCCCGGACAGCCCCGCGTCCCGTCCCCATGGCTGTCCCCGTCCCCATGGCTGTCCCCGTCCCCGTCCCCATCCCGTGCCCGCCCCGTCGCGGCACTCACGGCGGCGGCTGCAGCGGAGCGGCTCTCGGCTCGGCGCTTCTGCCCGGGCGTCGGGGTTCCGAGTGCGGGGCTCTGCGCCCCGCCGCCCTGCTTTAAGGCTTCCCGGCAGGCAGGAGGGGCCTCGGGCGATCACGCCTCGCCGGCCCCGGTCCCCCCCGCCCCGCTCCGCCTGCCCCTGCCCCGGGAGGGGCCCGGCCGGGCGGGGCCGGGCGGCTCCGAGGGGGCGGGCGGTGCCGAGCCCCGCGCAGCCCCCGCGCCGCCCCCAAAGCCGCCCCGGAACCCGCCCACGGCTGCCCCGGGAGGTGCTCCGGGACCGGCATCCTTCCCCCAGCGTGGCGGAGCGGGAGCCGCGGTGTCTGCAGCTGCGGGGCCGCCGTGCTTGCCGAGCTCCCCGGGGACAGAGCTGGGACAGCCGTGCTGTCCGCACCCATGGCACGGGAGGGGCCCCGAGCTCGGGCTTTGTAGCAGTGGTGCTGCCGGACATAAAGCCAGGAAAGCAGGACGGTTTGGACAGCCAAAAGTACCAAATCAGTGCCACAGGCTCAGACATGATACCCGGTAAATGGGTAAATTGGAGACTCACACAATGGTTTGTGTTGGAAGAGACCTTAAAGACCAGATGGTTCCAAACTCTTGGGTCATGGAACTAAACACCTTCCACTAAACCAAATTGCTCAGAGACCAATCCAGTGTGGGTTTGGGCACTTTCAAGGCATCCACAACAAATCTTAAAGTTTAACTTCCTAGGGGACTGCAGCAGAGCTGCAAATCTACCTCCCTCCACACCTACTCTGCCCCCCTGCTCTGGGCTACCTTCTGGGTATCTGTTCTAAAGTTGCTTTATTCTGTTTCATTTCTGTGCCTAAGACACAAATCACAGAAAACAACTCACCAATGCCATGGGATCACAGTTGCTGTCCTGACCCAGGGGAACCACTGCTGAATCTGGGACACAGAACTTGTTGTAAAAACATGGGACTACTGATTCAGCTGTCAGAATTACATGTCTCCTTGTCCAGATCTGAGTCAGTGGGGAGAGATGGGCACCCTGACAGTGATTTGAGCCCTCATACAAAAGAGGTCTGAGACAAGCAGAGTGGGGATCTTCTGCTAACACACCCTTCTCCACTGGTGACAGGAACAGCTTGGGGGACTGGGCTAGGCTGGACACCTGACTACCAGAGTGCCTGAAGTTGGGTAAGATTAATCCACTTCAAACAAAGCTTCAGAATTTGGTAGATTTGGAAAGTAGCCTTGCGTGTTAGTAAAATAAGGTTAATTATTTAGAAACAGATAATTTGATTAGCATCTTGACTAATTCCGATTGGAATGACAAATCATGACTCTCATAATATCTTACTTTTACTTTTATTTGAAGGCAAAATAGCAAACACCCAAGTAAGAACATTTGATATACTGACAAAAGGCTTCAGGACATATTCTAAAATTCTATCATTTATATACTACTGTTACTAATTTCTGTAGTTATTATCGTATGCAGTTATTGGTTTAATAATAATCCAGCAGATTCTGAAAAAATATATTCAGTTTGCAAAAGCAAAGCCAGGAATTGTTTTCATCACTCCAGAAACAGAATCTCAATATTATCTGAGGAAAAAAACCCCACAAACTAGAAAATAAATGGCTCTTGTGCTGTACAACTAAGCTCATGAGACAGTGTCTGTTTCCATCCATGAAAGCAAAGAAAATTCCAGAAAGCTTAATGTCAAGAGATATTTGGAAATCTTCATGACTCCACAGTGCACTGGCCACAGACCTAACAGCAAGACTACAGGCTGCCTTACATCACCCACTGAGTGAAGAATTTTAATGTGTGTGAATAATCTTCCATGCCACAGCCAGCAGCTCTAGCTCCTAATTTCTGCAGATGTGTGCGCAGGGTGACATCGCATCTTACAAAGTGGCCTCACTGCATCCCCACGCTTCTGTCCTCCCACCAGCACACTCCTGCACATTCAGTGCTCACGTTGGCCCCACGTCAGCTCAACAGATGCAGCTGATGTGACAGCCAGATGCCTGTGATACTGCAAATGCTCCGAAGAGCAGCTGTGCTCTGGCTCCATCGCTTTTCCTTTGCTATGCTGAATCCAATACAATGCCTAAACCACAGCTTCTATTGATCCAGTTTATCAGCTTTTATAGGGTGTGGGGAGCAAGTGGTGACAGCACCGGAGGTTGAAGCATCTGGAAAGGTGTGGCACAGTCACAGCTCTCACCAGCTTCTGTTTGATTCTGACACAACCGTCTCCCACCAGTTCACAGCACTGGAGGTGACTGTCTCACCATTGAACTCTTTCACCACTTATAACCAAGGTTGTTTCTCTCCACTAGCACCATTCTTTCCACACTATCAGTCTTCAAGGCAGTCCAAAGAGGAAAAAGCCAACAGGCTAGCAGCAGAGCAAGATAAGCACAAAGTCTGGTGTCTGCACACTCACTTGGGCTGTGAGGAGCAATGACATTCCCCCATCACCACATTCCTTGCTATGGGTGTCTGTATTCCCTGGAGCAGCATTGTGTCACATTGCCACGTCCTGGCACAGACCAGCACCCAGGCAGTCAGCATCTCCAGAAACCCTGGGCAAATCCCTTCTCTTTTCCTAATGATGAGGTACAAGGACTAAACTTCTCTCTCACAGGAAATGATAAGGGAGTCACACTTGCTAGGTCCTTAGACAAAATTCTGGGTCTGGATCAGCAGTTAACCCAAAAAACAACACACAGGCCACACTAACAGTCAGTTTGTTTCACAGCACACTGTGAGGAAAACTTTCTCTCTAATGCAAGAGAAGGAATCAGTTTTGCCTCCCATATGAGACAGCAGCTCCTGCAACTGAAGGCTGTTCAGCAGGATCCAGGGAGAAATTTTTTTCCCTGGAGCAACATGAACGCATCAACTCATTCGTTGTGTTGTATTTTCCCATTGGATGCAGTAGCTTGTGCTGGATTTGGATACTGAGTGGTCTAAAGGTTTATGAGATGTTGAACTTTGCCAGCCCCACTGCACCTCCAGGAGAACGCTCTTTCCATACACTTTCAGCATTTAATACAGGAAGTCCAGAACTCTGAACCCATGATTTCAAATGCCCTGCTTTCCACAGTGCCTATTTCTGTAACAGTATTGAGGCACTGCTCAGCTCCAGATATGTGCCTATGCCCCATTTCATCATTTAGGAAAAGCACACATCTCATATCTTTCTTGAATTTGGAAACACTTACGTTTGGAGCCATCCTACAACATCCTGTTTCAAAAAATGCCTTGTTTCCATTTTGAAACACTGCAAATCCATAGAGTCTTCCAGTTTCTCCCCTAATACGCATATTAACCTTAAATAATAGATAAAGCATACTTTAGATAGCATAATCAGTGTAATCTTAATGCAAAAAAATGCTGGCATTTTTATATTAATGATATAAGCCTTATACCTGAAGTTACAGACATTTATAGGCTCTGGCATACCAGGGGGACCAAGTGTCCCTGGGTCTCAGTGATCTTAATGAATGTTTTACTACTGGTTTCCTGATTCCTGGTCTCCTGCTCTTTTGGCTTTACCTGTTGATGGTTCCTCAGCCTGGATACTGGCCCAGTGTTGCACGAAGCAGGCAGCATTTGTGTTCTGGCAAGTGGCAGAGTTGCCCTTTCCACAGGCAGCTTTAAGATGGGCCATAAAGGTGAAAAAGAGGGTGGCTAGGGTCTTTGGAAAGAGATGAGTAAGACTCAGAAAAGCTGGTGGAGGAAAGCAGCAAGAACCAAATGGATCTAAAGAATGTAGCCTGAGAGAGAAAGCAGAAAGACTTGGGCATACCTCTTGTGTAGCAGCACTTAGATATCCACATTTTCTCTTTGCCACGTATCACAGGCTTGCAGATGTGCATCTCCTAGTTAACACCCTTGCTAATGAATAAAGAGCTATTTAATTACATGGGAAATGGGTGCTTCAAAGCTCTGAGCAGGTATCAATGTCAGCTACAGAACTGATGGGAAAAAAGTGAAAAGGAAAATGACAGTTAAATTTTGCCTACCTTTTAATGTCATGACACTTAAAGATTCAATAGACAGAAATTTATTGTACAAATTTCAGAGTATACTAAGAATGGAAAGACTTCCAAGACAGCAACCTATTAAAAGATAATATTGTCCTGCAAGCAGCATAAATGTGAAAGAAAATTCAAGTAATTTTACTAATGGTAATATGTTTGATTGCACTAAACTGGGGCACGATATTTGCCTCAATTAATACAAAATTTAGTGTGATTAACTTTGGACAGAGCATTATTTCACACATGTTTTCTGTAGCAGGCATGAAACTAAAGCTGTTCCTCATTATTACAAATATGCTTAATGTCATTTTCTCACTGTAACAAAGTAAGGCTGTGTGCATCAGTGATCCTAAACTACCATTCCATAATACCTCATTAATAGTCCCTGCTTCATATATGGGAACAAGATCAATCTCCTGCTAGGGAGAAAGTGTTAAAAACTGGAGCTCCAGGAAGAAAAGATTTATGTGGTACTAGAGACATGCTAATGTCACATTTTATCAGCCGATGTTGCCTGTGCTCTTGCAGTTAAAATGTCTCACTGAAGGTTTCCATAGCTGAGCAAACCTTCCAGAAATGCTGAATCTTTAGGACTGGAAGTTCAGTCAGATAAGCAGTGCATAATTATTCAGTAGTCACATGAATTTATCAGAACCTATTTGGACAGGAAATGGGGCAGTTAATCTCATAAAATTAAGCTCTCACAAACCTTACAGTGTTACTGATTTCAATCTTAGCAATACTTTCAGAAAAGCTTCTCATTGTGCTTTTTTTATACATCACACCAGTAACCACATTTTCAAATTCTGTGTGCCCTTTTCAGGAGTTTAATTCACCTCTGCCTGTACCTACGAGTCAGAGTTGAACAGAACACCCTCTAATCCCACAGCAACCCCCTTCCTGTCTGCTCAGCAGTAGCACTTCTTTCAAGAGGCAAGTCCAGCAAGCATTAAGCAGATTTGTAATACTCCTCCAGTCTTGGGTTTCTGTGGTTGAGATGACCCCTGAGATGTTAGAAAGTCTTTTTTCCCCAGTGCTGTGACCAAAAAGGAAGTCAAGATTCGTTGGTTCTGCTTTCCAAGGTTGTTTATTTTTTCTTATCTATTACATTCTTTCTCTGACCTGCTGAGATCTGTCCAGCAGGTTGGGTTGTGGCACAGTGACTGCCCTTGTGGTGGTGTTATCTTTTTATACTAAAAACTACGTATACTTTATTTAATAATATTTAATAATTTTCCAATACCTATCACCTATATTAGACAATCTGTCTCTACTCTAAACCAGTCAAAAAGTGTCACCATCCTAGCAGAAGATGGAGGACAAGAAGAAGGAGAGGAAGGACGGGACATGCCCAGATTCTTCCATCTTGCCTCTTGAACCCCCATTCTAGAACCTCAAAATTCTACTTTTTCACCCTGTGACAAATTAACTATTGTTCTACTCAAACTCTTGTGGCTTGTAAATCTTCACACAAAGTTGGTAATTTTTTCCATGGACTAAAATCAAAGACGCAGGTGTTTTTGACTCCATGCCAAAGTCTCTGAGCCCCTTGCCAGGGTCTCAAATCACCCAGGGCAGCCAGAGGAATGTCCTGGGTCCCAACACACCAGAAAGTAGGGCCTGGCTAAGTGAAACAACATGAAAATATAAGAGAAATGAAGAAGTTATTAGATCAAACCAACAGTGCATCTATCCTTCCCTCAATGAGATGTAAAAGCTGATTTCTGGAACTGTCAGAACAGGAAGAGTATGTCATGTTATTTCCCCAGTAAACTTTTCCCAACTTCTATAAAACTGGTTTAGGAACATCCTAACCAGCAGCTGAGGTTTTGTATCTTAGAGCAAACTATGAGGATCAGCAGTGTCCTGCAGCAGTCCCACAGCATTCCTGCTGTGCATTCCAGGCCAGGAATGAAATCATCATCTGGGACCATCTGCCACTCTGGGTGACTGTCTGTGCCCCTGTGTCACCTTTAGTGCAGCACCAGGAGAGCCCAACACTGATCCCAGGGAGGTGGGTGACAGGACGAGGCTTAATAGCTTTAAAGTGCAAGAAGATAGGTTTATATTAGATATTGTGAAGAAATTCTTCACTCTGAGGGTGGTGAGGCACTGGCATAGATTATCCAGCAATGTCTCAGATCCCCATCCCTGTGAGTGCTCAGGGCCCACGTGGATCAGGCCCTGAGCAGCCTGGGCTAGTGCAAGGTGCCCCTGCCCGTGGCAGAAGGGTGGAACTAGATGATCTTTAAGGCCCTTTCCAACCCAAACCACTCTGTGCCCATGATTCACACACTGAGGCAGGGAGTGCCTCACAGGCCATGCCGTGGTGATGTGACACCACAGGCACTGAGCCACCACACTGAGCCACTGACCTGTCTGTGGGACACCTCCTGCCCTCCAGCAGGGAAGGGAAGGGAAAAGCAGCTCTCCTTGGCTTCAGCTTCTTCTGGTGATGCACAAGTGGCTCCTGAACAACTGTGAGCTGCAGACCCAAGACGTAAAACAAAGAAATTCTTTTTTATTTAAAGCAATGTTTTTCGTAGCTTCACAGCAAAAGCCCTGCAAGCGTTTGACTCACAATCACAGCAGCATATGACTGGAAATCAGAAAAATAAAACCTGGTGGAATCTCGTAATGAAAGTTGTTTTTTTTCTTTTCCAGAAAACACAGCCAAAGAGACTTATGAAATACTACAACAAGGTCAGAGGGCATGAGCAAGTGTCCTGAGGACATATGGTGCAGTGCACTGTTTTGACAATAACACAATGATACTCAAATAAGCAACAAAACCAAACCAAGCCCAATATTTGCAACTGTAATGACATTTGTTTTCCTATACCTTCTTGCCTTTTTCATTCCCTCAGGACTACAAAAACCCCTGACAGTTTAGTAGGATGGAGATCTGAATGCTACCTCTGGCAACACATCTACTGCTGAGACCAAAGTCAGTATGGAACAGCTTACAAGAAGGTAGTAATTTAAAGCAAATGAATTGAGCATCTAAAGCAAAATAAACAAATTCTCCACACTGAGAGAAAGTGATTTTTCATGTGCACAAGATGAGGAACTTGGCAAAGTTGTCATGACTTAAAGACAGACAATTACTAGAATTAATCATTCTCTGCTTCAGTATATGTCTTGACTTCAATCGTGTTAAAGATGGAAATAGGAGGAAAAGAGAGAAAAATCCAGACAGGCAATACTGTAAGATTGTGCTGAGTGACTGCCTGAAACTGCAGCAACAAAGACTTGCCTGAAACATAAGAGATATCAGAGGTTGATGAGATTGTGCCAAGGACTGAAGAATCCAATCACACACACATAGAGAACTGTCACACTTCTTACCTGCAGGGAGTAAATCAGAGAGGCAGATATAAGAAAGACATCTTTCAGAAGCAAAGGCTTCTGAAAAAGCCTGCTTCTTGTGCTCATTTGCAGAATATTACCACATACTGGTATGTGTACAGAACTGAATTCATCTACATCCAAGGCAGTGGAGCTGAAAAACATCTGTCTGCTTAAAATGTGGATATTATACTCAAAAGATCCCATCTTCTCTCCTGGAAAATTCACAGAATTACTTTTGCTTCCTGTCCTGCAACATTGACACAGCTGAGAGTTAACTTTCTCTTGTATGGTTTCATAATTTTGTGTGTGTTGAATGCTTTATTGCTTGTCATGGCGTGCAGCACAGGAAACCCTAAGTGCCAGAGTTGCAGCATTTTTTGAAAGCAGATCTAAGCTTGGAGGAGGACTGATAGATTGTTTAATCTCAGGGTAATACAGGATGGGATTTGGTTATCCAGAGGCAAAGTAGGATCTTGTTTAAGGACTGGTTCAGACACTCCTTATCACCAAATCAAAAAGATAGGAGGCTGCAGAGCAATTTGTCTAAGATAGAGGTCCATTATAACTGGGAATCCTCCAGGAGATCCTACTTTCTCAATGTCATCTTAAAATATAGAGATCATACATAATTTTATTAAAATTAGTTATGACATTGAGGTGTAATATGGTGCTGCTGGGCTATCTGTGCTCTCACCTGTTAATTGTTGCCTGCTGAGAGATTGTGTAAGAAAATATGGAGTTACCCACTCTGTAATCACCATGATTATGTTTGAGTTTAAGATCTTGTGGAAATGTCTTTCTTTCTACATTCTCCCATGAGAGAAGGACTGGACTGAAATACTTTTGGCTCCCTTTAAGCAATATGCTAACCTCCACCCAAAGCAGGAAAAGACAAAGGCGAGCTGTAATGCTCCAACGAGAACCAAATTTTGGGAAGCATCAGCGTGGGTGGGATGAAGGGGCCAGCTGCAGGCTGGAAGCCAGAGGTGGCACAATGCCAGCCCTGCTACATGCACAGCACCAGTGCTCTGCAGATAGCTGGGGGATGCTCTACAGAGAGGAGAGCAAACTGGACTATGCAGGTGTTCATCCTGCTCAGGTTTTCCAAAGTTCCAAGCAAAGCTTCACGGAAGGATGTGTTGGTACAGCTTTTAGTCTTTGCTCTGCCAAATGCCTCTGGCAAAGCTCAGACTTGCTAAGCAGAGTGCCCATCCTTGGAATCCTGAAAGGTTTGGCTGTGAGATAGCACTGTTGTTGTTTATAAGGGTTTAATCCTTTCCTTCCTGTTTGTTGTCCATGTATGTTTGGAGCAGTTGATGTAATTAAGCTGTCATCTGCCAGCACTCCACACAAGCCTCTCCAACAACTTTGTGGCCTCCTGGTAATGGAAAACTGTCACCTCAATGCTAAAGAGTCAGCAATCATTCACAACCAACACATTGGCACAAAACTCATCATTTTTGCTCACAGATCAAAGTAGCAAATAAATATAATCAGAAATCAGTGCAGAAAAATGTACTTCATTGAGGAGGGGGAAAGACATCCGCTATACCCATAACTCTGATTTTCCCAAGGAACCCATACCTTAGGAATACCACAGTATTTTTCTGCAACCATTTATTTTAAATCAGCCATACATCTGTCTCTGGGTTTATAAGAACTTGCCAAATCTGTGATCATTTGCAAACTTCATTGTGTTCAAATGGAAGCAACAAAACATTGTTCTGAAGGAAGAAAATCTCAACTGCATAGTCCAATTCATTTATTTATTTCATAGAAGACTTGCTGGAGATTTGTAGTCAGCTGAAATTTCTCCAGTTATATTTGTGACATGGTCACAAAATTAATTGCAAAGATTTTCTGACATTTGCTAGGGTACCTGTTCAGTATTTTCTATGATCTTAATTGTTCAGAGAAGTTCCACATTTCTCAGAAGTTTCCAGACAATTATTTTTTTATTGAGCAGAAGCAAAATCACATTAAAAAAATATCCATTTTTAAAGGTCAAACCAATGATCAAACCAGTCCCTATTGAAGCTTTCTTACACTCAGTGGTGCTGTTCAACTGTGGTAGCTTCACCATTGTAATGAAATAACACATTTACTTTTAATGTACTGACCTGGCAGTGCAAAATTATATGACATTGCTTTTGCATTGCCATGCTGATATTATCATGGAGTTTATATTCCCAGGTTGCAGATTTTTTTTTTTTAAAGTACGTATAGCAGCAATATGTGGGCAAAAGTCAAACAAAGTCTCCCTAAACCCAACCAGATAGTTGGAAGCACACAGGAAATCTGCATTTGCAACTACAATGACCCAGGGCAGCTCTCTGGCCATGAAGGCAAGGTACCAGCACAGCTTTTGTCAATACAGCTGAACTGCTTTCTCATCCCTAGGACAGGGTACTCTTGTCTGAACAGTCACTGACCAACAGCCTCTCACAGGTGACACCTCTTGGAAGCTTATACTCTTTACAAAACTCTTGCTTTTTTTTCCACTTTCTTCGCTTTTATTTCACTTTATTTCACGTATTTCATTCCTTCATTGGGATTACTTTTAAAGGAAGTTGCCAACCCTCATGAGCCCAAATGACTGGGGATAAAAGTGTGAATGGGTGACTGAGCTACAAAACAATCCCTGCTTGTTATAAAAGTCAGGGGCACATTTGGGAAAAAAAAATCCAAAAGAAAAAAAGTTGCTGATTATGTAGACTTGAATAGAGATTACAGGCTAGGACTTTTAAAACAAGAAAGCTAATCAGTGGAGTAAAGAATGCAAATCTGTGGTATATAGGGTTAACAATAGTCAGAAAGACATTTTGAACATAAAGGGAGCAAAAGGAATGCTAACAGTGGGACTGCAAATTATAAAATTGCCAAGAATAATCCCAAAAAGGCAGAAGTGTTGAATAAGTAACTGGTGTATCTTTGGCCAGGGATCAGATGATGTGTTCATTTCATAAGAAAATCATGAAGCAATTTTCACTCCAACAGTGCATCAGAAGATGTCAAATAAGAGCTACTGATTTTAGACATATTTATAGCACTAAGTCTCAAAATGAATATATGAGAGTCTAAAAGGAGTCTATGTGTAAGCCCCTCCAGATCATTAGTGTTGATCTTTTCAATAAATCTTGTAATACCAGGCAAGTTGGAGAAGATGAGAAAAAGTAAGGTAACACCAGTATTAAAAACAAAAATTAACAGAGAATAAATGATCGAACTCAGGTAATTCCAGATTTTCAGACTGACTACCATCAATCTCAAGTGAAATAAAGGAAAGGCTGATACAGGAACCAATTAGTAAGGCATAAGAGGGAGGCAGTATAATTATTGCCACTCAGTGGGGTTTTTTGGCAAATGGTTCCATCAAACTAACTTGATATCTGATGAGATTAAACATTGCCTGATAGAGCTAGTGGTGCCACTATATTTGGGCTTCTACAAGACATCTTACACAGTCAATACCATATATTGCACAAAACACTGATTGGGGATGCCATGAATCAACCCCACACACATTAAAGGGATTGAAACTGGCAAGTGCTCACACACCAGAGTGTCACTGCAGGGGTGTGTGCTTTCAGTGAACTTCACTGGGGAGCCAGTCCTACACCAGTCAAACTTTTTGCTTGAGACATGGAAGGAAGCATAAAGCTGTCGTTGATGAGAACTGTAGATAACACAAAGACTGGGTGAGGAATATATAATTAAGATGATGGATGGCTGATGCAGAGGGATTTAGAGCACTTTGTGATGCGTCAGAAGTGATGTATGATATTACTGCACGTCAAAAATTGCCCACTTTCTCCCACGTATACATAGGCCAACAGAAAGACGCATAAAAGGGGAATATAAAAGCAAACATTCAATGCTTAGCCAAATTTTACCACCTGGCAAGGTGGATATAAATGAAAAACACTTTAATCAGACCAGCTGGTGGTCATATGTCTTTGAAACAAAGGAAGTGAGGCATCTCTAGGGATTCAATTTGGAGAAACAATGTTCCTTATGAATGTGAGATCTCGTCTAAGCAGGAACATAACTCTTAGGAAAGAACATGTGTTCTCCGTTCAGTTCTGTGGCCAAAAAAGGAGCCCCAGATCTCTTAAAAAGATGCGGAGCTGGTCCTGGTTTTCACTGAACATTGATGCAATCACAACTGGAATATTGTGTTCTGGAAAGGACATTGGTAACTGAGGGGGAACAAAGCAGCACAGAGAAAGATTAAAGAACAAGAGAAAGCACCTATTAGTAACACTGCAGGAACTTAATCTATTTAGTTAATGAAAGAATAGGTTGAAAAGAAATTTGAAGAGTTTGTAAGTACTAACAAGGGAGTACACCTTTGTTAATGGGTTATTCAATTCAGCAGACAAAGCAAGAAAATTAAAATTAAGGCTGGAAATACAATGGAAATAAGATATAAAAACTAGTTGGGGTGAAAACACATCTTATGACAAGATCAGTTTTTAAACAAAGACTGAATATAGTTCAAAAGCCAGTGAAACACAAATCAGCTCAGGAGAGTCCTACAGCCTGCAATACACAGGTTGACTGTGGGAACTCCTGCCTTTACTATATATTTATGGGGTAAAACTGAATGTAACTGGAAGGGGAAACACCATTAGATTTGTCAGAAGAACATGCAGCAGATAAATGAAGAAAAAACCAAATTTGCTCGAGAAGTATAGAATGATTGTAAAAAAGGTGTGAGCACAGAAATGATGTGAAGATAGAGGAAAAAAAAGCAGTAAAGGAATAGTTCCTCATAGAAACAGTATGTAATGAAAGGAGAAGCCATATCTAAGAAGTGTTTCATGGTATATAATTCAAGATTTAATCTAAATGTATTGATTTCCTTCACAAAACAGTAGGTGATATTCTAAACTGTCAAATTAAACAGAGGGAAAGTACTGTCTGCCACCCACTGCTTCCTGCATTTTGATAGTTAAAAACCTTCACTTTACTTGCAGAGTGCTTTAATTTGAGCCTTATGTTTTCAATTTCTCTCAGATCAAGCTCCTCATCTCCCCAAATTCTCCATGGATTTGAGACTGGCGTGTGAATAACAGAGGCACTCACTCACTGTTAACAATGGCAAATACAAAATAAGCAGGGAAGAGATATATGCCTTGCCAGGCCTTGTAATTACAAATTTGGCTTGGTTCATGCAAGTTCAACTCAATCCAGATTCTTCTGTAAATGCTGAGCACTCAAATCCAACAGAGAAATGTTGCTGGAATTACACAAAGGATGAATTTAACTCAGACAGTTTCATGCCTGTGTGTTTCTCATGTGCATGTCTCTGTTTGGTTTCATCATGCAGGAAGCAAATGCCCAGATTGTAAACCATTGACAAAAGCATTTTATGAGGAGCAGCTGAAATGTTTGCCAGTTCCAAATACTTTGCAGGTATGGGTCTCTTCAGTCACCCCACAGTTTGGTTTTTTTTCATTTTTTGTGCTAAATGATTCAGTACCTGGGCACAATCCAATTATAGATTTTACTTCTTTCCCTTGGTTCTCCTTGGTGGGCTTTTTTCTTTTTTTGCAGCCCTACCAGAGTGAGTCTCCCTTACTCTTGCCCCAGCAATACTCAGTGGAGCAGCTGATGTGAGAAAATGGAGCAGTGAACTGCTGTTCAGTGGGAAGAATTTGATTCAAAAGCAGATGGTAGATACCCCCAAAAAAGGACATTTCCAGAGCAGCACCAGACTCCAGAAACATGCAAAGGATGAGGTGGGCCAGAGGCGTCCTCCACCCCAGAAGTGTGTGTCACCCAGGCACATGACATTGCTCAGCTGCAATCCAGGATGTTTGCTGCTGCAAATGAAGGGAACTAGCACAAGTACAGCCAGGATACAAACAGACAAAGTCAGAAGGATGAAATCAATGAGTCTTTATCAATCACATAAAGACAAAACCTGCTTTAGTCATGTTATGTACACCCGCACCTTTCCTGGAGTTGCATATTGCATGAATGTGGGTTTATGCCTGCACTTTTTAGTACAAACAGTGTAAAATTTCTACTGCATACATTAAAATACCATGATTTCTTCCTGTGCACAAGCTATTTCTTTGAAAGTTTTCAGCTCCTTTTTGACATCTTCACTCTTTTTCTTTGACCAAGAAAAAAACAACCTTTCCTCCCTTTCCTTTGTAGTACTAATGTATTTGTCAGAAATAAACTACTCCTTTTTTTTCCTGGTCCAATCCAGCATATAAATTACCTACCAGATGAGAATTTTACAAAATCAATGAACAAATAATTATTTTTCTACTAAGAGTAGTGTGTTTTAATTGCTTAAGGCAGGACTTAAAAGGCTATGATATTTAAGGAAGCAACCAATTTCCACAGTATTAACTGGTAATTCAAAGGTGTGGCTCAGCTTCTTTGTATTCTGGAGAGGTTCATTAATGCTTTGAGAGTCATCAGCCCTCCATACTAGAGACTTTTCTTAGAACCTACGTGGTCCTCCATCACAATTCTATTACATTTACACTTTGGAGAATTTCTTTATCAGTTCTTTTTTATGCTAAATATGTCTATACTCATCTCTGTGGTCTGTTAAATCTTAGAAGTTATGAATGTGAAACAGGGAAAGAACTTCCTTTATTCATCTGCTTTTGCAGCACACAAATCTCCTTACTCTAGCTCAGTGTGAGTTGTTTAGACTGTCTCCCAGAGTATTTAGGATGAGATTAATTTTAAGTGAGTCACAAACTTCTGGTGCCTTGCTCACCTTAAGGCTGGGGACTTGCAGATCTCCCTGTAGAGCTATAGGAGAAGTATCCCTGCTTCTCTAGAAGCTCTACAGAGCTTCTCTGTACTGGTTCCACCCTGGGATCCCATTATCCACCTTTGGCCCTGCACAGAGGCAGATGATAAGTTAATATTGCAGATTTCAGAGTCTCAAAAAAAACAGGGTAGTGAGTGCACGGACAGCTCCATCAATAGTCATTACAAAGAGGGTACCTAACTGATTCTGGGAAATCATATTCAAATATTTAAACAAGACTCTTACCATCCATAATGATCATAAAAACCCCTACAATGAAGCACTACCCACTTGTAATTGCTGATTATATGCTGGCGTTTTCAGCTGAGGCTTTTTCCTTATTTGCCTTATTATCACAAAATTGGGCAGAGATCGTTAATATAATGCACACAAAAAAAATAGACCTTGCACAGAGCAATCTGTACTTTCGTTCCTCATTTTCAGTTTTATTAGAGACAACACTAAGCAATTTTATGTTAAGGTAGAGGGAGGCAAAATTGAATACATTTTTCTCTCGTTGTTTTGTACAGCAAAAATACAAAGAACATGTTTTCCTTGAAGAAAAACAAGGATCACTTCATTAACATCTTAAAGCTATTACCAAGAACACAGGCAGATATTAACCTGCCCAGATTCTCTCTTTGCTTTGTGTTTTTTGGTGGTGGTGGTTATTTTGGTTTGGTTTGGTTTTGGTTTGTTGTGAGGGATTTTGTAATTATTTTTGTGCAATTATTTTTCTTCTCATAGCTTGTACATCCACTTCAGAAAAAGCTTGAAAACAGCTATGCTTGCAAAACATCTCTTCCAGGACAGAGAGTTGTTTACGTTATAGCAATGTTTACCCCAGCAAAGTCCTGTGACACTTCATTAGGACACCCAGGAGGAGCAGTGGTGTCCTGGCATCTCCCTGCAAGACGCCCCAGGACCAGGCTGTGGTTTGGTGCTGCAAGAACCCCCTCTCACTCTTACCTTTACATTTGGGTGTTCCCCTCACTGTACCCTCAGTGGCTGAGCTTCAAGGGCAGCCTGCAAGAGCAGGGCAGGGACAGGTTTAAATTTGTTGTTGGCTTGCTCCCAGTCCTGGCCTAAAGGGTCTCCATGCTCTCCCTGAGAGACCTGCAGGCTGGGAGGCCATGGTGGAAACCACAGGCTGCCCATGTGCTTTCAGTCCTGTGCTCAATGCCACCCTTTTCATCAACTTCTGAGTGACAACTCTTGGGTTCCAGGGCTGCAACTGGCAGCCTGCTAACTCTGTTGTGCAACAGTGTCTGCTGGACAGATGTGTTTGCATGCAACAGGACCAGAATATATTTTTAGTGAGTGTTCATGAGCTGTTTTCTGGATGGTAGCCCAGCATGCCTTCAGGTTCAGCTCAAATAAAAGAGAGAAATGGGGTGCTTCAGCAATGTCAACAGAAACTCCATGAATGGCCAAATCCTCAGCATGAGAAAAGAGAAGAAAGCAGAGGCATTTGGTTTTAATCGGGGTGTTTCCATTGGGAGCTCTCTGTACCATTGTCTGCTGTCCCCTGTCTACTCTGACCTTCAAACAAGTGGTTGGAGAGCAAAAAGCTTCATCCCAAATGAAGTCACTGTGAAACTTGGCCCGAGCCTGACAGCAAGCAGAGCCTCTGGTCTCTGGGTGGCCCTTTCTGAGAGCCAGTGAGGAGGAGCAGGCAGAGAACAGGGAGGTGCAGGTGCTCCTTCCCTCCAGTTGTGAGCTCATGAGGAGAAGAGAAAGTTCAGTTCGCTCTCACAAGGGCTGCAGTGACTTGTTTTTCCTTCCTGCTAACTTGAGAAAGGAAGACCTGTGCCTGAGAGGGAAGGTTCAGACAAAATGGGTGCTGTTTGTATGTGGGTGAGTGGCAGACAGATACCCTCCCTCTTTAGAACGGGCAGCTGTTTTACTGGCTTGTGTTGAGTGTCTTCACTGAATAAAATTACTATTTAAAAGGGATCCTCAAATGCCATAACCAGATGTGCACTTTGTATTCATCTTCCTGAACTATCTCAGCTAGTTTTCAACCCCTCTTCTACCTCTTTTTCTTGATCTCTGTCACCTTTAGCTGCATAAACAAACATATTTGCCAAACACAGAATGTGATTTCCCGCCAGGGAAATAGTTCTCCCTTGCTTCCTATTGATTCTGTAGAAGAAAATACTATTATTTAGTATTATTTAGCACTGAAAGAGTACCTGAATTCTTTTTGCAAGTATAATTTTTATCAAACAAGTCATCTGAAGGCTGGGTAAGCCTCTGTTGTTTAAATTATTTAAGGAATAGTGCATTACCATAGTAGTATGTCTGCATTAAAAACATACAGGAGGAAAATAGCACATTTGGCACTATAATGTTCTAGTAAGCTGCTAATAAAAAATAAATTAGCATGATGTAGCAATTGTAATTTAATAACCCTCAGCTTGCTATGATATGCAGCAGAGTAAGCAAGCCTCATTTGCTTCTTACACATACACATTTTATGTGTATAAATATACTTGACATCAGCTTATGTGCACAGCTATGTTCTTTCCTAAGAATTCATATATCAAATGATATTCAAATTATATCTGGCTCCAAAAAAGTCCTGCTGGGATATCCAGCAACTAAATTAGTTGATTCAGAAGTATTAGTGATAATTTTCAACCAGGAGTTACAGAAATAAGGAACTACTGATATTTTGTGTGATTAATCAGACCATTTTATCTGCTAATACTTCTTAGAATAGCTAATTGGTTTTCCAGTATCTGTGCATGGTAGTTCTTGGTTAGCTGTGCATTAGCAAAAGCCAAGTCACTGCCCTTGCACTGTCAGACATCATTATTTTTCAATCAGACCAGTCAGCTTCTAGGGTAAATTACAAATCCATTGAATATTTGTTTGTTGTGCCAGACACAGAGCTCATACATTCGACCCAAATGGAACTGTCCTTGCTTTCTGGCATTAAGAGATAAAAACTGGATTGAATTTCTTGTTTGCTTTATGGTGTCTTTAAAAAAATGCTATTTGCCTTTTTGTTTGGAAAAAGTATATATTTTTCCTCTTTTTTCTTTTTTCCCCCTTTTTTCAGCTTAAAGTGAGAAGAAGATACACCTCTGATAACAAGAGTATCTCCCTACCTTTTAAAAATATACCACTAGAAAGGGCACACTTAGCCTTGACTAGCTGACATATGTATTTCTCTAATTATCTGTTGAAAAGTTTGTATTTGAGCGAAGTAGGTCAGGAACAGATTCTGGCTTGGAGCAGGCATTTGTGCCTGCAAAAGTGCATGAAGTCACCACTTCTGCCATCAGGTACAATTATCCTGGTGGTTTTGGCTCAAGTGAATAAGTGGATTGCTTATGTCTGAACTCTTCCTGGGAGAAATAAGCAGAGGAAATGAAAACATCAGTTAAAACAGTTCAAATCATGGAATCATGAGATGGTCTGTGTTGGAAGGGACTTTTAAAGGCCATCTTATCCAACCTGTCTTGCAATAAGCAGGGTCTTCTTCAGCTGGATCAGATTGCTCAGAGCCCCATTCAACCTGACCTTGAATGTTTCCAGAAATGGGGCATTTATTATCTCTCTGAACAGTCTCTGAGCAATTTTTTTACCCTCATTGTAAAATATGTCTTCCTTGTATCTCATCTAAATCAACCCTCCTTCATCTTAAAACCATTACTCCTTGTCCTATTGCAACATGCCCTGATAAAATGTTTTCAAGTCAACTGCAAACCTACTCTTTCCCTCCCACTTCTCACTTTTCCTTCATTTCTTATTTCAAAGGATAACTAGGAGAGAAATTATGATGAAAGCAGCTATTTGTTAGGCAAGAAATTAACAAAAAATTCTGTTTAAATTGCTAACCTTGAAATTTAAAGAATGGTAATCTTGTGCTAAGAGTCAGCTATATTTCCTCCAGCACCTGGTATGATTTTCTTCACTACTTGCTTTCAAGTATTTTCAGATTTCCTTTAAGCATATTAAGTAACCCTTGGAAATAAAACATGTGGCTGTGGTATGTGGAAAATCATGTTGGTTGGCAATCAGAAGCCTGAGAACACCCAAGTGAAGGTTTTGCTCTCTCAGCTCAGGTACGCACACGGTACTCTCCTCACTCTCAGCATCATGCAGGCATTTGTGGTAGCGGACAATGTGTATTTCCAGGAGTCAGGACACCAACATACTTGGGGACAGGAGAATCAGGAAACTGAATTTTGAATTCTCAGTCAAAAAGAGACACCAAAGTACTTTGTCTGTGGATGCATCAGCCATGAAGTTACAGCACAGGCTGCTGTCATCTCTCCTGTTTGCAGGACAGAGAGAGCTGCATTACACACCAGGGGAAGGGAAGACATGACACCAACATCATAACTTATGCAGAAAGAAATCCAACTTGGCCACTGAGATGTCTGTGCTGCAGGGGTCTTGTGTCAGCCCTGCAGTGATCAAGAAAGGCCCCACAGAAAAGGGCAGACACACCTCTGCAGGCAGTCAGGGCCATCCAAGTTAGAGGTTCACCTCTCTCCCATGACTTTATAGAGAAGTTAGACCTGAGGTTGTCACCTTCCAGCTTCAGGCAGAACTTAAGAAAACTGGAACACGTGGTTTATTGTTCTAATAAACCAATACTGCTCCCTCCTGCATCCTCTTCACTGAGTTACATTGAGGATTAGCTACCTGTGCGATGGACAGAAGGCTTCATCTGCCAGGGCTACCTCTTCCAGGGCATTTAAAATGTTTCAGTTTCTTCAGAGCCTGTCTTAGTGTAGATCAGGAGAAGCTGCTGTGTTACAGATGGATATTATTGGCTGCAATATGAATGAGTTAGAGCTAAAGACCAGATCCAGCAGTTTCCCAGGGAGACAATATGGTCCTGCTACCTGGGTGTGAGCTTGGGGATTATAAGAGCCTGTCTTCCCTCTCCATTTCACCATAAATCTCCTCTGTGACCATAAATAATCTGCTTGATCCAAATCAAAGGAATTCAGCTTCCCTGTTTTCAAATTCCCACCAGTAAAATGAGAGTCACGGCTCTTCTCCACTTCAGAAGGATGTTGCAAGGATATTACACTAAAAATTGTGAAGCACTACAAACATGAGTATTTAGGAGAACATCAGAAGGTGTAATTCCCTCCATGCTTCCAGACTAGCCTGCTCCTTCATCTTTTCATTGCTGAGGAGCTGAAGTACAAACTGTAGCTGACAGATATATTTCCCTTAACAAGGTGTTAAACCATTTCTTTTAGAATGATATTCCTTCAAAAAACCCATTTCCAGGCTCCCAGCTCAAGATCCATGAAAGTCCTATTTTTGTGATTCAGTTTCTTTTGGGCTTACAACTTTCAGAGGGCTGCAGCTTTGCAAAACCACTTTTACTGGAAAGGTTTCATGCTTCTACCAGGAAAGGAAGACTTGTTTCAATGCAAAAATTAATTTCCAATAGTACCAGCAGTTAAAATGTTGTGAGATTAACACAATACCACAAAATTTACAATGTGACATAGTTTTTCAAGCAAAAAGTTAGACTGACTTGTCTTTTAAAATTACTTGAATTAGAACCTAAGTCACTGTTAATAAAACATTAATCCATTTCATAAAGACAGAATTTTAAAGTTTTCCCTCCCATTTTATCAATATTTAAAGTTATTTTTACAGCTCAATTTTTTTTTGGTCTAAACACGTTCCCCTCCAAACAACTGTAGGACATAGCTCTTCTGTAGGGTCTCATCTTTGCCACCACTGTGCTTCCCTCCAGTGAGGGAGAACATGGCCCTTTCTTTCCTAATGTTGTATATATGCATTAAGTGAAATTATACTGCTTTTATGACCTATTTTTAAAACATCGAAAATTATTTACTGTTGTGTTTATAAAATTGTGAGTAACAGGGCACATATTTCGAAAGGAGATGGAGAGTAAACAGGCTTGTTAGTGTGTAATTATTGTACATGAGTTTCTGGTTAGTTGTTTCTATTTCACAAGCAAATAGGATGTACTTGAAAGCTTCAACATCTATTCATCTCCAATACTGGCACAGGAGATGAATACCTTCAAGGAGGGGTAGAAATGTCAAGTCCAGTAACAAATTTACACTAAAATACGGTGAAAGAGGAAAAACATTCTTTATGATTGCTTTCTCCAACGTGGTACTGTTTATCCTGCAGAATAACACTTTAAAAACATATCGACAAAATGTTTCTCTTCTCACTGAAGAGCCTGTATTTTTTTATTGGATGCTCATTATATTTGTGCATTTAGGTTAATTTAGCAAAACCACACAGCAAATTACAGTGAGAAAGAGGCAGAAGTGAGGGCAGAAAAGAGAGCCTCATCCTCTGAAAATGGTCTGTCCAAACCATTACCAGCTTGAGTTTTCTCTGAGCTGTCTGGCCACTCAGGTCTGTGCAGTTTTCCACACTGGCTGCCCCTCTCTGGAGCAAGGGCTGTTGTCTCTGACCTGGCAGGACAGGAGGCAGGTGCAGAGAAAGACTTGGGTGGCTGCTGTGCCACGATGCTGCTTGTGCTGTGGCACAGCGCTGCACCCACAGAGTTTGGCTGCTGCAGCCTCAGCCCAGGTGCAGCACGGGCAGAGCCTGAGCCCAGGGATGCTCCCTGCCATCCTCTGGCTGCAGGGATCCATCCTGCTCTTGATCCATGTCCCTACACCAGGGCTAAACTACTGAAGCAGCAGCAAGCACAAAAACCAGAGGGTGAATGTACTTGAGGAGATGAGCATAAGTCAGACCCTTGTCAGGAATGGCAGAAAGCATCAGAGAGGTCTCTCCATGCTCTCCAAGGTAAAACTCCTGCATCTACCAGCTCAGCAAATGAGCCATCATCTCTGAGAGCACCAGCAGAGACACCAGCCCCACAAAGACACTCTGAATCCAGAATGAGTTTGTCCTTGTAGGGAGAAAAGTCTCATTGCTCTTGCAATGCACAACCTACATTATCCTGCCTAAATTTGAGATTTGGATAAACATTTGGCAAACCAGTCACCTAGGTTTTGATCATGAAAGTGTGCTGAAGAAACAGAGCAAAGAAATTTAATCTTTTGAAGTCCTCATCACATTGGATTAATTTTGCAGACCGTGCTTCAGTTACGTTTGCATTATCACAAAGTGTTTGATTGACTTTGACATTGGAGTGAAATAGATGGATATTAATGAAAGGATACAGATAAGGAGCTAGAGAGACAGATACTGGGATCAGATTGCTAATGCTTTTACACTCACACTGGTCTATATATAAAAAATTGCTTTTGCAAACATCAGAATGTTCATTACACTATTCAGAAACAGAGTTTTACTGTGACAATCTGCTGAAAACTGCCTCTGTGATGGAAATCAGTCACTTATTTTGCTGGATTGTTCATAAATCTGACAGGCAGGCTCTGACTGAATCTGAGAAGCCTGCACCTGGTCAGAAGACTGTGAGATCTGACAACAGTCTCTCTGTTGCTAATAATTATGCACCAGTTTAATCACCAACCTCATGCTTAGCAAATTGAAAGCATACAACTGAGTAAATGATGAAGCTATAGGTATTTAAATCATACAGCAGTTTTTGTTCCATTGGCATGGTGATGAGTTGCTCTTTTTTTCTAAATTCTGGATGATGCTGACAGTGTTTAAAACTGAGGTTAGAAATTACAGCAGAAGAATCTGACTTGTGACACATCTTGTAAAATACGTCATTGTGCCCTGAACCAAATATAGATTGTTGATCACTTAATTCCATAGCTCAAAACACCTGAAAAGCACACAAAATTAAATTTCTGTTTGTCCTTTCCTGTGTACAATGGTCACTACTTTGAGTCCTATTTTGCATTCAAATTCGTTCAGCTGAGAAACAGAGTATGGATGCAAGTTTGATTAAATCATTAGTAAGTTGTCCTGGATCAATTTTAATCTATTACTCTTCAGAAAGAATTAAGAGAGCTCTCTTAAGGGAGAGATAAAAGGTATTTTCAGGCACAAATCTCATTTATTGTAAGATGTCTGTGGTGTGTATGTGTGGGTGTGGGTGTGTGGGGGGGTGGGTGTGTGTGTCTGTCTGTGTATTCTGGTGTGGGTTTATTTTTGCTTTCGCCCCCAGGGACAATGCACTATTATTTCTTTTATTATTTTTAACCATGTTACTCCATCACAGCAAAATGTCTTCACTATTGCCATGCCTTTCATTTGGGTGGCCTTTGGTACTAGCAAATAGTCACAGGGAAAGCTTAGATAAGCACTCTGAAAGTTTAAGGGATCCAACTTCAATCTTAGTGTTGAACGAACACTACCGAGTGTCCAAGTTCCTCTTCCCAGTGGTTTACAGAGACACCTGAGTTCTCCAGTATTGCATAATGCACTGGAAGTGCTGGTGCAATTCCCATTACTGTGAAATGCTGCCAAGAGAGGCTGCCCTGCCCTTGATGTGTCCCCTTCCTTTGAGTGTCATGTACCTGGTACTTCCTGAGTTCTGGTGGCTTAAGGGGAATTTAGAAGCTTCCAGGAAGGAGAGGGGAGAGGAAGGGGAGACATGAGACCTCCCATATATTCACTGCTCCTGGGAATGATGAGGAGATAGCTGATCTAGGCTCTTCCTGCACCAGACAGGGGAGAAACGAGGAATATCAGGCAATATCTGCTGTCAGAACAGGCTAAATCCAGTCACAGTTTCAACTCTCCCACCCCACCAAACACACACAACTTCAAACAGCAGCAGCAAGACAGGCTCTGCTCCAGGCTGTGACAAGCTGGACAACTGTCAGCTGTCCTAGCAGCATTTTAAAATAATCTATCCAGTTGCTTGGTTTTACTGCCTCTAAGACAGCCACATGCACAGAACTGGGGCTATATAACACATCCAGAACTGGGGCTGTTTGACACTTAACAAATAGGCAGTTTGAAGTTTAGATAAGCTAAAATATGCATGCCAGAGGAAAGTTGCTTTATTCATTTTAGGCCTTCACAATACACAAATAAAAACCTAAAATAAATGAAATTAAAATATGGCTGTATCATACGATAAATGTCTAAGTTTGCCTGAAGACATCCTACTGAATTGCCTTCCAGCTGACTACCCTACTCTGAAGAGCTACTGGGCACAGAGAGCAGCAGAAATCCATAACTTACATGGATTATTCTCATTCTTCTGGAGTGATGTGTTTTCCTGGTAAAATGAGGTAGAAAATGGCTGGAGATTTCCAGAGCATCATGTCAGAGAGCCAGAGACCTGCTCACGTGTAAGAGCCCAAACTGAGCTAGAAGCACACAGCACTGCCACATGACAGAAGGACACAGGGATGCAGTGCTGCCAGGCACTCAGGAAGTGAGGACTAACACTAGGATGCCTCCCATTTTGCAGTATTTTCGAATATGTTTAATAATCAATACTTTAAGCGAAATGCCTTTGCGGCACAGAGATACATTTAATTATATTCTTTCTGGTTTTGTGTCATTACCGGCGAGGTTAAACCACCAGCACAGAGGCTCCCCAGACTAGAAAATTCCCTGGGTATGTGCCTGGAGTGATGGCTGTGAATGTTGTAGTGTTCTGGGGCAGGATGCACTGAGAAATCTCTTCTGAGGAACACCCAGTGTTCCAGAAGAGAGTCATCCAATGGTGGGTGATTCTCTCCTGGTCTTAGGGTGCCTGATAAGCAGTCAGAGGTTGAGAGCAAATCCTGGAGTTTTTGTGCTAGAAATAGAAATTAGAGTAAGTAGGCTTCTCTGTCTTGGAAACACGTGAAACTTGGAAACCAGTCACACCAAGAGATGGCTGTTCAGAAGGACAATGGATAATTTTTAACCTGGCATCTGCAGTGAAGAGAAAGGTTATGATGTTGCACTAAACTGCTAATGGCTATTTTCCATCTGGCTCACCCTTGTTAACCACATCATCTGCCACAATGCCAAATATATCAGAGCTGAAGAGGAGTAAGAGATGTTTAACCTCAGTTTAGTAAATACACCTTTCAGAACATGGGCAAGACCCAGTGGATTTTTCAGTATTCATCATCTTTCATGTTAAAGTCTTCATTGTTTAGGGGAAAATCCTGCAGGTTTGGGAAAATCAAAAGAGCTCACACAGTCAATTCTTTAAAAAAAAACTTCCCAGCATGGTTAGCATGAGGCTTTTATAGATGTATAATGATGTATCAAAGTTAATTATTATTATCAATAATTATAACTATTTAGGATAAGTTTATTTAAAGAGATGCTTTTGTTTTAAAGTAAAGCTGCTTTCAGCCTTCTGCATTTCTATTTGGAAGTTAATCTTAAATGGCCAAATCCAGTAGAGCAGTAAGTTTTAAAAACTTGATGTTCTATTAATTATATTGCAGTATGTAACATTTCTGCACAGATACCTTCCTCTAATATCTCCTAACCCACTACCTCATGAATTTTAATTAGGTGTGGCAAAGAAAAGCCCACATCATTAAGGCCATAAAAGATGTATTGTATTAGCCCCCCTTGCAATTGCCACCACAAACCAGGACCTTGGAAAAGCAACAACCCCCCCACCCACTCCAATTAATTAAACTATCAGTAACTCCAGAATTATTCTGTTATCATCTGCTAACAGATGATAGCAAGAAAAGACAACAGAACAGCTGGGTGTGTATGTGAGAGGTGTCACAGGCAGCACTGCCCTTCATTATGCTGTTTTCAAATGATTTATGGACATTTACAAAAAAGAAACGAGGAGGGATTTACTGAAAACTTAAAAAAGAGCAAATCTGGTATACACATAAAAGCAGGTTAACAACACATTGAAATTATTTTTTCAGTTTTGCAAAGCCCATTTAAAAAGGCTGTACTAGCATCAAAGCAAAATAATGCATTTTTTCCTGTGGAGCATTTACAGGGACTACAGCATATGACAGAAAAACTTTGCAAGAATGAAGAGCCCTTTCACTTTTCATCTGCAACAGTAATTCTTTGTGAATTTTAATGTAAATTATTTTATAATTTTGATAACCTTGCCCTCTTATACATTTATGTATATGTGTATTATATATATTATATGTACCTCTAACAATTTCTGTGAACTAACTAAGAACAAACAAACAGCCAAGGGGAACATGTGGGGTTTTTTTAAAACAGCAGTATCTCCTACAAGCTTTGTCCTACCTCTTCTAAGGTTGGCTATAACTATATTTTTACATATCCCCTACAAATCATTATGGCCTTCCCTCCTGGGGATACTACAGAGCTTTGTGATTGTAGGGCATTTACAGGGACTGCCGTGTAAATAAAAAAAGAAACAGCCTTACTTTAAAACAGAAGCATCCCTTCAAAGAAACTTATCCTAAATAGTTATAATTATCAATGACAATAATTATCTTTGATATATCATTATACATCTATAAAAGCCTCATACTGATCATGCTGTGAAATTTTTTTAAAAGAATGGACTGTGTGAGCTCTTTTGATTTTCCTAAACCTGCAGGATTTTCCTCTGAACAATGAAGACTTTAATATGAAATATGATGAATACTGAGAAATCGACTGGGTCTTGCCCATGTTCTGAAAAGGTGTATTTACTAAACTGAGGTTAAACATTTCTTAGTCCTCTTCAGTTCTGGCTGTAGAGGCATTGTGGCAGATGAATCCTGACTTCTAGGCTCTGTTTTCCCCAGTTTTATTCAGCCATATTAAAGACAAGTCTGTGTCCAGCACCAAAAGGACAAGAGCTTAAGCATGACCAACGTTATCACAAGCAACTGCAGCATGATGCAGCACCAGCACCTCATAGATGGAAAATTAAGCAGGGCCCCTCAATTTAACCCAGAGTTATTTATATAAATACACTTTTGGATTTTTTTTTGTCCTAGTATATCTGCTGTCAGGAGTACTAGCAAAGCAAAGACATGTCTCTTCAACTCTTACCCCTTCCTTGTGCTTATGGAAGAAACGCCTCCAGAAATGGCAACCAAGAGAGAGCTCAGTTCTGCCTCCCAGCCTTCACTCATCTGTCATCACTTTAGCAGTACATTGCAGGATATGATGCTAATCAGACTTCTGCCTCTTGTAGTGGGAAAGGAAGCAGAGTGTGTGAAGAGCCTGGGAGGAACAGACTGGCTCAAGTGTGGATATGCTGACAGACAGAGAGGCCACCCAGCAGGTGTAAATCACTAAATCACTGTTGTCAGAGCAGTTGGGGCAAGCTTGTCCTTACAAGCCAAACATTTCACAGAAGGTGCTGTGTGGGCAAGCTACACCTGAGATTGCTAAAAGGGTTTTAGACCTTAAAATCTGTTGCATATCTGCTCATAATGGAAGTATAATGTTTTCAACTAATAGTTCCATTTTGCAGTTCAGATAAATTAAGTGTATTCGAGTTCCAGATAATTAATTGTATGGCATATTAAAACCTCTTCAAAAGAGGTACATAGTAGATTTACAGCCTGGGTGTTTAATGGATTAATGCTTAATGCCACATTACTAACCTTGGCTTGCTTAAAGTTCATTGATTTAGTGTTTAATGAAACAAATGAGAAAAGGGCAACATGGAGCTCACATAGTAAGGTTTATAGAGAGATAATATACAAAATTGAAAAAAAAAAGAAATTATACCTTACAATTATGACAATTACTAAAAAAGGTAGAGAGAACGTGAGTTATACTTGCAGTGAAACAAATGCTGGAAACTGGCACTTTGAAGTGTAGACATAATGAATGCTCACTATATGAACCCATCTTTTAAAAGGTCTAAAGCATTGCCATTTTGAAAATGAGAGCGTGTAAAGACAATCCCTACTTTTACATATCTGGAAGTACAAAGCTTTGAATAAAATCTTCTCTGAAGCATCAGTACTGTTTGCTGTGCAATTACACGGTGCTGCACAGAGCTGGTGAGCAGAATCCCCCCAAGACATTTTTACACCAAAGCTGGGTAATAGGAGTCCTGAACAAAGTCAGCCCAGGGGTTAAACATCTGCCCCATGAGTGATAGCTGTTATTTACAGCATGCCATAAGATATGAAAGTAAGGCCTTAATGGTTTTATACAGCTAAGAAATGAATGCTATCCCAAGAGTTCAGAATCAAAAAGAGAAAATATTTATTATCACCATTTTAAAAATAAATAAGAAATTATTTTTTTTTAAATAGAGACATTATTAAATGAGGCTGTAGCATATCAGACTGGACTTTGAATCTCCCCAGCTCAAGCTGAATGCCATAGCAGTACATCCATTATTCCACAGGAAGGAAAAAGGTGCCCAGCTGGAGAAATACAGAGGATGTGCAGATATTTAACTCCAATCTGGCAGCTTTTTTCCAAGCATGATTAACATTAAGAGGTTTGCTTGATGGGGAATGCAGTGCTCAGCATTTTTTAAGCTACAATATGGAACTACTACTTTGAAAAAACAAAAATAATGACCAAAAGAGATCAACAAATTGTAGGACTTAGCCACTTGCAAAGTGAGTTAATGGATTAAGCTTTCCATTTGAAAATTTAAGTGCATATGAAGGAAAATTTTGATAATGTCCTGAGAAAAGGACATTATCACCTGCTTGTCTTAGTGACGGGCTAAAACCCTTCTATTTGAACAACTCCATGAAGGTTTGATTAAAAATACAATAGAATATTTGGGAAAAAAATATTATATTTATATTTATATTTATATTTATATTTATATTTATATTTATATTTATATTTATATTTATATTTATATTTATATTTATATTTATATTCAGATAATCCATTCCATTAGGTTGGAAAAGACCTCTGAGGTCATGGAGTTCAGCCTATGACCAAATGCCACTGTGCCAACTAGACTATGGCACTGAGTGCCACATCCAGTCATTCCTTAAACACCTCTGGGGATGGTGACTCCACCATCATCCTAGGCAGTCCATTCCAATGCCCCATCACTCTTTCCATGAAGAAATTCTCCCTGATGTCCAACCCAAACCTCTCCTGGTGCAGTTTTAGACTGTGTCCTCTCTCCTCCTATCACTGGTTGCCTGGAAGAAGAGGCCAACACCCACCTGGCCCCAGCTCCTTTCAGGGAGCTGTAGAGAGTGATGAGGTTCCCCCTTGAGCCTCCTGCTCTCCAGACACAACAACAGCCAGAACAACCCCAGCTCCCTCAGCCACTCCACAGGGTTTGTGTTCCAAGCCCTTCACCAGCCTTGTTGCCCTTCTCTGGACACATTCCAGCAGCTCAACACCTTCCTGAAGTGATGGGCCCAGAGCTGGACACAGCACTCAAGGTGCTGCCTCACCAGCGCCAGGTACAGATGGAAGAGTCACTTCCCTGGTCCTGTGGCCACACTGGTCCTGATACAGGCCAGGATGCTGTGGGCAAGGCTTCATATTCACAGCTTCTCTATTTAAATGTAAAATCAGATGTGAGAATGGTGCTTGCTGTCAGCACAGAAAGAGCCAGTAGTTCTTAGATCAAACATTCAGATTAAGTATTTTCTTTGGCACACATGAATTTTCTAGCAGGCTACAAACTCAGTAAATGACATCTGGAGCCACGTGCTACAGGACCAGCGGGATTAATTTTGCAGTGTACATACCTCACAGGTGGAACCATGCCAGGTGACAAATAGGAAATGCTTTCCGTGTTTCCCTTCCGACAGACTATGCTTCAGATCCATTGTCAGCCCTTTCTCATGACAAATTCCCTAAGAATTCAACAATTTATCTGCAGAGTGCACGACTGGAGTTACTAACAAAATCAGTAAAAAAATATGAATTATATAAACCTCACAATTTTCATTTCAAGTTGTCTTCCCAAACACCAATTAATGTCCGCCAAAAGAAACCCCTTTGCTTTCTCCCCATTTTTAGGCTCCAGAAAGACTCACCCTGGCAAAACTGGCCCTAGGGAGGGCAGTGTTGTACCCCCTACAGACTTCTGTCATGGTCACCCAAAAAACCTGCAAGGTTTGTAAAGTGGCCCAGAAAAAGTTTCCTTCTCTTATGTCCCGTAGCAGAACAACTGCCACATGATCATAACCCCAAAATAGCAGTGTAGGGTCATGGAGCACACTTTGCCCCATGTGCAGAACACTAAATATGCATGTAGGTATCGTTAGGCATAAAACAATGCTGGCTTCAGTAGACAGGAGTGCACAAAAACCAAACATTCCTAAATATGAGAAAAATTGGGTTGCCAAGCAATTATCACTTGAAGTTTGTACTGCCACTAAATCTATTAGTGAAACAAGAAGAGACTTGCATTTTTTAAAAAATATACATGCCAGTGAAAACAGACAACTAATTTTAAGAAATTTTCCAGACTCTGTAAGCCTTTTCTTTGAAGTGAAATAATCTGGCTTCTTTTACTGTCTGAGTGTTAAATTCGATCAATTAAAATCTCACCAGACATAAACCAAAAAACCCCTACATACTGTGCTACTGTTTTATTTCAGCATGTTGCTGTGTTTTGATGTAACTACAACCATTAAAAAAATACAAACCATTCTCTTTGTATATTTACTTTGTAAAAAATTTGTTGTATTTCCAGGTGCAAGTAAAGAGATGGCTGTGGTTGTTCAAAATAATAAAGTTTGAATGAATGTTCAGTTTTATTGGGTTTAGAAGGGTTTCACATATGCACAGGGAATGACACCTGATTTTGAAGTGAAGTGCAATTTTTTGGAAGTACTTCACTTAACAGATAAAGGACTCTGAACCTGTCTTGAAATATGCATCCAATTTTGAAAGAAGAGAGACATGATCTTATAAGAATGTAGTTTTTGATACTTTTTCATTTTAGTGGTATTTGCAACTTTCTCAATAAAATCTCTCTTGTATTACATGGAAGAAACAACTCTCTCTCAATGCACTGGTGACTTTGGTTGACATGAGCAGCCCCAGCTCCTGCAAAAGCAACATCTGATTTTTCCCAGAAAACACTCAATCCTGCCTTGACATGAAAAAACATGTCTGAGGGTGAAGAAGTAACCTGCAAGCTCTCCCTGGGGCACAATAAGGCAGAACACTTCATTTCTGTCAGACTGCAGCTCGTGAGTCCTACTACACACACAGATCTCACTTAAGGTTTATGGAGCAAGAACAGGATGTCTAGAGGGACAGAAATCTCCCAGAACACAATCATTCACTTCCACAAGAACTGTTAATGGATCACAGAATCACAGAGCTGCTAGGGTTGGAAGGCACCTTTGAAGAACATTTATTCCAACCCCAAAGGAAGAGTCATTCAAGGCAGGTATCTGCAGAAATGAGACAGCTCAGAAATTCTTTCCAAATCTCCATTACCAATGCAATAGTACTTTCAATTTAATTTCTCATCCAAGTAAACTGAATACAGAAAATTGGTCACACTCTCTGTCTTGTGATCTTTAGCATCACGTTGACCATTTATCTGTCAGAGTCTTCTAAAACAAAGATCCTGTGCTGCTCTTTAATTAAGTGATGAATTCAGGTTTAATTTGAAATTATGAGGTTTTATTAAAACACCAGGATTATTGTTGCAGCCTGTAGAAGTTGAGCAAAAGCAAAGTATTATCACTTGTGTCACGCCAGCATGCAGAGACCCCTCCCTCAAGAGAGTCCCCTTGTGCTGGGTGAATCCCATCTCAGCATGCCCAGCTTGAGCCACACACCACAGAGCAATTCTGAAGGAGCCTGCCTGCAGTGCCACAGGGATGTTGAAGCCCATGTAGGAGCAGTGTGTGTATTCCACATTTTGGTGAAAATCTCTTTCTAGAGAGTGCCAAAAGAGTGTGAGAAAGCAATACCTTTTCACAGCTGTCCTCACCTGCAGAACAGTTTGAGTGAAGAACAAATCACCACCAATTTCCAGCGGGTGTTTGAGCCAACACCACACACAGTCAGTGACAGCAGCAGTTGCAGCACCTCAGCTGGGCAGTGCCCACTAAAGGCAGACAGGATGCTTCACCCAGGTCTTCCCAGTAGCTGGGGAGAAAACTGGAATCATGGCAGCAATGAACAATAGTCCAGCTGAGCTGCTTCTTGCTCTCCTGAGAGCAGAGGCCACAATGGTCCCAAGGCTCAATCTCACTTGCAGGAAGTACATCCTTAATTTGCTTTAGGAAATTCAGAGGATTCCTGTGACAGGAATTCAGTAGAGCCTTCAGCCCAGTGAGCAGATGGGGCTTGAGCTGTTGAATATGGCTGCCAGTAATGCTCATTTTTAAGGGGTAAATTTTCATTGTTTAGATCTTTATTTATCACTTTAGTTCCTAACTTAAAAATATTTTTCCAGCCAATTTCTAATTCAGATTTAAGATTGGCTGTTTTTTCATGACTGTTGTTTCTTTTGAATTGCTGCCCACAATTTTATGTTTTGATTTTTCTATTACATGGTTACCATTTAGATCCTATTATTCACATGATAATTCAGATCATAGATCTGTTCTATCTTTATCCAAAATTAATCTTCATCTACCATAAACTTTAAATGTCACTGTGATGCCCAAATCACTCAGTCCAGGTTAGGTCACTAGGATTCCTCCTTTCCTTTTGTAAATTCTCCCTAAATAACATTATACCCTCCTCAAAATAATGATACATGATCATTTATGCTTTCTTGAATTACAGGAATATCAGGCATCAGCTTTAGTACAGACTGTTGAAGCTTTGCTCATTCTCACTTCTTGGAAAGCTGAACTGTTTTTGTATTTAGTCCAGTTCTTTTACTTTTGCTGAGGATCTCCAGTTGAGATCCAGTGACCACCCCAGCATGGCCCTGTTGGGAGACTGCAGACAGGGCAGGACACACTGGAGCTCTGCAGAGAGCCTCCTGCATGCTGTAAATACCTGTAATTTGGGGTGGTTGTTGGGCCAGCAGAGCAGCTCAGCACTGCTCATCTGGCCGTGAGGAACAGCACTGAGCTACATGAAAAATCCACATGTGCTTCTTGGTCCAAAGAAAACCAACCTGTCCTTTCGTGGCCAGCTCAGAAGTAAACTCTGACTAGTCTACTCTATCTCAAGTTCTGCAAATATTTCACTTCATTCACAGGAAGCACTGGGATTTATACTGGCACTAGGAACAAAAATCATAGGTGGTTTTTTCCTTATTTCACATTCATTAGTACACATATGACCATCAGATTCCTCTCAGAACTGATCTACAAAGCACTCAAGACTCTCTTTCATTTTATTGTAGACCTGTTTTCATTGCAAGAGAGAGCTCTACCAGTGAGTTAGCTGTAAATCATGAACCTATACCCCAAAGTGCTGCTTTGCAAACCCCTGGCATTGTCCAGCTCTTTGGAGTAACTTTTTCCCTCTCTGTTTGAAACAATACCATGTCCTGTAGAAGCAGAGCAGAAATGGACACTGATGAAGAGCTAAGGTGAAGAGCTCTTCATAGAATAGTGTTTTAATGTTGAAAACAATGTACAGTAAGTTGTATACACTCAAGCATGCTGTCAGGTATGAGTCCAAAGATAACAACTTTCCTTCTCTAGCTAACAGTAACAAAGCCACTGATAGTCCTCATCCCACAAAACCGTTTTTGTTTCTTTCAGGTTTGATTATCCTTGTACAAAGAGAAAAAATTCTTCTCTCTTTTGCCCCATTTTTTTCACTGAAATCTGAATTTAAAAGAAAGTTAACTGTATGTTTCTGAGAACACTTGATTTTGAATGCTGGATGCTCCTTTGTTTTTAGCATCAATAAAGGTCAGTCACTCGGTTCTGTCATTCACAGGCTCTAGTTCCATTTGTCTAATACATTCCACTTAGCATCACATACAACAATCAGACATATTCTTAATACTAGGAAGTTGCAGAAGAACAAAAGGCATGTGTGTGCTATCCAAGATTTCCTTGGAATGAATTACACTGGATGAATTATTCGGAATTATTCAGGAAAAGAAATTGTTTACTATTCTATCATAACAGATGCTCCACACAAAGAAAAGAGGAAGCTGTTGCAGCCTCTGACTGAGCCATAGCTTATCACAGCTGAACATGGTTGTGCAAATTAGCTGGTAAAGTTTATGGAAGAACCCAGAAAGAAGCAATTAGAATTACAGTGCTGGTTTGAGAATGTGTAGTTTGTAATCAACCAAAATTGTGCAGTTTTCCATATTCTTTGCTGATAATGCAAATGTAACATTTGAAGGAAACTGCTCTGTAGCACATGCTGAAAGCAAGAAAAAAACTCTTAAGTCCAAGCAAATACCTTTGGGGACAGTGGGTTGTACAGGTCTTAGTCAAGTCATTTATGACCATTGCACAGATTGTGAACAGACTCTACAAAAGGCATGGTTTGGTCATTGGCACAAGTTATGGGGCAGAACAAGATCCTGAGAGCAAAACAAGTACCATGAGAGAACCTGGAATGGCTTTGGACAGGAAACTAAAGAACCCTGGAAAAAGACTGCAGTCTGCAGTGCTGAGTTTGGAGAAGACTCAAGGGAGATGTGACAATGGCTTTCAAAAATGTGGAAGAGGAATACCACAATTACCTCAGAACTGCTTAGGCAAGAGAGAGCAATGAACATGAAATGCAAGCAGGGCCAGTATGTTACTGTTGGGAAAAACCTTGTAATAGGAAGGATGGAAAAGGAAGAGATTGTCTAGTAAGATTGTAAAATTTCAGGCAGTGTGGTTGTACAGGAGATCGTATTTGCCAGCTCACAGTCATGTAGAGGACATCCTCTATGCCACCCTAGTGCCATGGAGTAAGGGAATGTGTGAATACCTTACAGACCTCTGGCAGATTGCCCTGTTCTATTTTCTTGTGTTGCACCAGATAAGGGGAAGAGAAATCATTACTGGGTTTGTCTGATTTCAGCCCCACTGAAAAACTGAAGTTTTATCTGAATTTTGGCTTTGTGCAACACTTTTGTCCTAATGCAAGATTGAAAGTATTGACATCTTCCTAGGCCGTGTCTTGGCAGACAAAGACGATATTTAAAGATAATTATCAGTACTTTCTAATAATTAAGGTATACTTCCTTTCATACAAACTGAAGATTCAATTCTTGATCTGATGTTACACTGACACAAAGCAAGCAAGTGGCTTCTCATCAGAGGAAGCATTCCCACTCTTCAACTTCATATCCTTGGCCACATTCTTCTGGCACATTTCTTGGGTAAAATCAGCTGATTACAAGGTCCAATCCAAGGCAAAGAGAGCGGATGGATGGATGGATGGATGGATGGATGGATGGATGGATGGATGGATGGATGGATGGATGGATGGATGGATGGTGGTGACATGTTTAGTTGAACCAACCCTCTAGTATCATCTCAGGATGACATGGAACTATAAACAACATGAACACTGCATCTCAATTTCAGCTGGTGCTACTGCAGGGTTACTCATTTGAAAAGCTGTCCAGGACTAATGAAGTTCACAATCTGCCTGTGAAAATATGCTGCAAAATTTGGAGACTGGAAGTTTCTACAAGTACAACATAAGTTGTGCAGCAAACTGGCTAGGATTTCCAAGTAACTCCAAATGGGAAAAAAAACATATGGAGATCCTGGACTGAGTCAGAGCAGTCTCTACTGCTCCACTTTAGATGCATTTGACCTCTGCCACCTCCAGGGCACATTCTGAAACAGCCAACATTTCACTGCTAATAGTTAAGTCACAGGGATGAGGCCAGGTTGAAATAGTGTGGTAATCTGCTTTGAAACCAGCACAATCCATTAGTAATCATTATACAAAAGTGTTTTGTTTTTGCATACTAAATAGTTTTCCAGGTTGCCAAATTAATCATCAGAGTTTTTCAAGACTACACCTTACAGCATGTAGGGGTTCCCTTTGCTTTATCTTAATTAGTATAATTCAAATTCCTGTCCTACTTATAGCAGGGCCTGACCATACCATGATACTGATTTGTTCTCCCAAGATTTAGGAGTTGGGTTTTTTTTGTTTGCTTGTTTTTTGAGGTTTTTTGTTTGTTTGTTTTTTGGGGTTTTTATATGACTGTTCTAAACTACCTTATCTGGGTTTGGTTTAGGTCCTATTTACTAATTTTCAGAAGGTTTGCTCAGTTGCCCAGAAACCCGTTGGAAACTTATAAAGGAAAGTGAACATTCAGCTACATTATATAGCACTGAGATACAAGGTCCCTGAAGCAAATTAAATGCAAGTAATTGCTGTCCTTTTCCCAGTCACTGTTGCAAGCTTTTTCTCCTCTGTGTCTTGATATATGGTGTGGGATGCAACAGAATTTCTTTGGATGAAGAAGGATAAATGTCAAACGTGTAATAATGAAAATACATTAAGATGTTGCACACCATTAGTATGTGTCATTACTTTGGCAAAGAAAGAATATTTGCTATTGAAGTATATTGCCAATGCTCTGAAAAACTGGCTGGTCAGTAAAACTATTCCTTCTTTTAAATTGTATAAAGACAAGATGAAATAGGCAGCATATAACCACAGCTGTATGACGAAATAGTCATAAACTGAATTTTTCTGTAGTCTAGGTCTCCAAAGATTAGAAACACATCAGCATAAACAGCAAAGATTAAGCTGACAAATGGCATGTCCTTGATATTCATATTTAATTTTACTTACTACACCCCATAGTATAGACACTCCCTGAGAAACGCAGGAATTGTGTTTATTGGGAAAGATTTAAGACAATTCCTGGGATATTCTCTCTCATTCTTGCACTGGCTACGAACAAAAGTGAAAATTATAGAATATGTCCAATAACTAAAAAACCTCAGTAGTTCAACCACTTTCAGAGGCAGGCTGCTACTGCTTGCTACACCTTACCCTGGGACAGGTGTTTTCTCTGGAGCAGTATTTTGGTAACATCTCTCTTGGACATTCAATTAAAACAGAACCCTCCAATTAAACCTGCCTGCAGGGTGCTATAGGAACCTAACAATGCTGAGCACCTCTGCTGCAAATCTCACCCATTTCCCTGTTCAGCCCCATTTCAGACAAGCCTGCTCCTGTTTATGGTGACTGGACATTGAGGTGTCAAATGCCAGTAAGGGGAACAATCATGTCCTCCCCCATGATCCTTAAGCTCTCTTACACATCTCTTATTCTCTGCTTGGCTTCTTCCATTATGACCTGCAGAAAACAGCATTAAAAATGTCATAAATCATGCATCTTGGGAAACAATAATTTTGTAATCACCTTATTTGTAACATTGTAACATTATGTGTTTGTAACATTAATTTTCCTGAGACTTTAATTTAAAAGCTAAACATGACACAACAGATGGCAAAATTGGATTTTGATGCTTAAATTGAATAGATGCAACATAATAACCCCCACTATATTTTGTTCATAAACATTAGCTGGTTTAGGGCGACCCCATCACACTGACAACGCAGAGAGAATTGTTTGAACTGTCTTCTACATCACTTCATACTCAGCATAAAGGAATAGAAATGGAAATTAAAATTTTAGATACTTTAGAGCTGAATTAAGGAAACTAGCACTGTTGCATATTTCTTTATGAATAAATGCTGCAAAAAGTTAGGTAAAAGTAAAATTTTTCTTAGAATTCTTGGACCACAATGTTCATTAGATGGTTATCTCCAGGTTTGAGAGTGGGAAACTTTAAAAATATACAATTTAACAATTCAAGACCTTTGAGCTTAATTCCAAAATATCCAAAGGAAATGTCCTAAGAGATGCTAGGAGTCTGCTGAAGGAGTGGATGAAGCTAACCTGGGATACAGGAAACTTGGACGCAAGTTTTGACCAGAATCAAGGTTTAACTTTGTTCTCTTTTCCCCAAGACATGCAGTTTCCAAGCAAGGAGGTGAATCCATGTTATGGGAGGTACAAAGGAGGAATCAGTGGTGCCAGAGACTCAGGAAGAAGGCTCAAGAGATGGATTGTATCACACAGCTTCTCCAACTCCATCCTCCCTCAGCTGGAGCAGGACCAGCACTGCCATGGGAGGCACACAGCATTCCAGGAATGTTCTGGGGTATTCAGTGACTGCGGGGAAATTTAGGGCTAGGATTAGGATTTTCCATTAAATTACATGCATAACACCACAGGGGAAGTTCATTAGGAAACATGGCTATGGATATGGTGACAGTTATGCCAATGTAGGCAAACTCTGCATTGGCATAACTGTCCAGTGGTGCCTATGTGCATTCTCCTCTTGACAAACTTTCTGCTCGGTCTCACACAGACCCCAGCGAATAAGGGAATAAGAAAAGAGAACTTCTCAGTGCCCCATAAGGCAGATTCACTGGTGTCCCAAGTGCAGACAAATGAGCAGAGGGCAGGAAACATAGGAATTAAAAAAAGAGTGCTGATGGTCAGGTAGTCAGATTGTCAGCATCAAGCACCCTTGGCCCAAGTATTGCACTCATTACAGCATTCAGAAACCTTTTGCACTGGTTCCTCACTCTCACATATGGGAAAGAAAACCAGCAGTGAGCATACCAACAAAAAATATGAGGGCATGGGTAACATGGCATTATGTCTTTCTATCATGTAACCGCAGCCTCACTGAGAAATGGGCACTGAATAGGTAGGGTACATGCAATTCTACCCTGCAATTGTACAGGGCTATTTCCACAAGAGGTGCCAGCTCCCATGGAGCTTGAGGAAATTCATTAGCAAAGCAAAGGGAACTTACTTCACCTTAAGGAAACCTGCACTTTGAAAGTGAACAGAGAAAGCAGGAAGGACCAGGCCTTCAACACCTGAAACTGTTCTGCTGAGATAGAAACTGTGACAGAAACTAAAGGATATTTTATAATATAGGATCCACCAAAAAAATATATGCACTTCAGAATCTGTTGGTCTAAGCATGAGGTTTTTACCTGTGGCTTTCTCTATGCCTCCCTTTCCCCACCTTCTCTGCTGTGCAAATTGCTCTGACCTGTGAAACAGATCCATGAAGAGGAAATTTAGGGGCCAGCATAAAGGATAAAAGAGGACACAAAATTATTATGATGTCCTACTAAACCATCCAGAGAGGTCAAAGTGAGAAGAACAACTTAATCCTTTGAGCCTGCTTGTAACTGCAAGAAGCTCCATTAACTCCTGATGGTTCCCCATAAAACATTTGCTGTGGGATGGATGCAGAGCTGGCTCCTGCCAGGAGAGACAACAGCCACACTGTGACATCCACCCAGTGCAGCAACCACAGCACTGCCACTGGGGCACAAACATGCTCAAATTTATCAGCACAATTTACAGTCACCTGGGAGGGCAGCAGTTGCAGAGTCTGCCACAAAAGCCAGAGTTAATATAAAAGATCTGTCACAAGCTGCAAAACACCCTGTCCCTTGCTGGCATTAATCTCAGGCTGTTCACACATGCTGGATATGGCAACATTACTTATCCTGGCTTTGGAGTTCAGAACTGCTGGGACTGGCTGCTAAGGTCTTCATAACTAACTCACCAAGGCCCCTCATTACAAACCCCATGGTTTAAATCTGAGGCATAAAAAGGACTTTAACAGCAGCTTTTAGGAAAGGGATCACACAGGCTTCAGCCTGTGGCTGGCATAGTTCACAACATATGAATAAATAAATTCTCATTCTGGGACAACTAACTGTCATAAACTAAACTATCACCAAAAATTCATTGGAACAATAACATTTTGTTTAGAATTCATTGGAACAATCACATTCTTGGGTCCCTCTAGGTTTGCAAAAGACTTCTTCAGGGATTTTTCTGAACCTAAGGTGTTCTGATATTTCTATTTAAAAACTGAGCACACAAAAATATTTCAGAACAAACTGCACAAACAGGATACATCTAAATTATATCAATTTGTTTTGATGTTGAGTAACAGCAGTTTCAGAGAACTCTGTGTTCCTGAGTGTTTGTCACACTCTATAGGAGATGCAGGTACACTCAGATAAATATTTTTGCAGCAAGTTCCTTCAAACACATGATCTGCTGCATTCAGGAGAACGCTGGGGCAGCTCTGGTAAATTAAAACCCCTTAAGTACACTATATCACAAATGCCTGAACATTGATATCATGACCACATTTTCATCACCCCTCTGGTATTTGTCCCTCATAACGATGCTCTAAAATCATGCAAACTGTCTTGTTAGTAGGCCAAAAAAGCAAGACAAAATGTTTTTTTATTGGTGAAGTTTAATTGCAAATCCCTTGCAGACCAGCCCTGTCTGTCTTCCCAGTGGGTTATTTGTCATGTGTCCCCTTTCAAACATTTCCTATTGACAATGTTTTTTCCCATATACGGGCGCACAAACTGAAACAGCACTTCAGAAATTAAAAATCAATTTTAGACCCAAAAATCTGACTGTGCATGAAAAGGAAAAGAGCAAAGGAAGACATCTCTATCTCTAAAGGCTGCTTTAAACATGAAAAGTGTTTGGAGCTTTTTTTGGTGGTTGTTTTCACATTGCTTACGTCTCTTCATTTTTCTCAGGATGACGACAGTCCCTTTTAGAGATACAATTTGTCTCTCATTGACTGCTGGGGCTGGCTGCTAAGGTCTGCATAACCAACTCCTGAAACCTCTCATTACAAAACCTTTGGTTTAAATCTAAGACATCAAAGGAAATTAGTTAGGCAGATGCAAGATAGATGTTAGCTGTAGCTTATGAGAAAAAATATATTTAGTAGTCTTAATAGGAATAAAGTCCATTATCTTCTAACCCACAGATGGCTTTGGCACAGAGCATAAAGGGTTGTAACAGGGTTATAACAGGCTTAGTTTCATGTTTTTAACTGGATTCAGTAAAGAGAGGGTGGCAGAGAAAAATTCAAGATAGTTTTAACTTATATATTTATACTGCCTGTATGTTCCCATTATGAAAATAAGCAAAATGGATTAGTTGGACTATAAAGCTTGTTTAAAATTTTACAATACAGAATTAATGAAAAATACACATCAGGAATACATTGGGTTAGGTTTAGAATTCAAACAACATTAGAAGCAAGGTTTAATTAGATATTTATCTCTTTTTTTTTTTTTTTTTAATTTGAAAGGAATCTGGGAGTGATCTGTGCACTTAACTAATCAGGGGCTGTGGTTATTAACCACTCTGGCCTTACACAGCTCCTGCCCAGGAATGCCCAGGCCCATCTCTGTGTGAGTCCCCAGTGTCCTGCAGGGAGAACTCCCCACACAGTTGGGTCACACACAGCCAGGGCTGCCGTGCTCCCAGGGCTTCCACGCTCTCCTTGGCAGATACTCACTCACTCCACCACTTTTTGACAACAGGGATGGCAAGAATTTTCAAACATCCAATAATTTTGAGAGCCCTCATTCTCTGGGTGCCAGGAAAGCATTTCAGACTGAACAACTAGGACAGGAGGAGCCCAGAATTCCTGGATGATATTCTAAGTGACAGTCTTACATGTCTGAATCAAAATACTGCATTTCTTTTGAGTCTCTGCCCTCCCTCCACTTCCCCAGTCCTATCCCCTTGCTTCACACGGTTTTACAAAACCTGGTGATTTTAAGTGTTTTGGCAGTCATTGGGCAGGAGCCCAGGGGAAGAGTGCTGGGCGCTCCTGGGTGCTCCTGGACCTGAATTAAACCCTGCTGCCTTATCCCAGACAGGGCACTGAGATGGAAACACACAGGCATTGCCTCCTACCAGTAGGTAAGAAGCTGTCTCCTCCTTGCAAAACCTCACCTTCAAGTGCAACAATCTTTACTCACAAATATTAATTTCCCCTAATGGCTCATTTCAAGTTACCTATTACTTTGCCTTAGGACATTTGTTTTCTTTCCAGAGAAAAAGCCTTAGGAGCAATGTCTGTTGAGGATTTATGGGTTTTATACTCTCTGGCCTATGACACTGGGACAATTATTTTTAGCTTACAGGCAATTTTTGGAAGGTACCTCTTTCCTGAGGACAATATGAAATTTTGTTAAAACAAGGAAGATGCCCTAATGACAAAAGGCAAACAACAATACTCTAAGATTAAAGGCACCTTTCTTGCTTTTCACTGAGCCTCTTTCAAGTCCTATTGTTCAAAAAAGCCTGCAAGAAATTCATATATCTCTCCCACGAGAATTAGTCAACAATTATTCTGCTTCCAAGAGAAATTTATTTTGAGTCAATGTTTTTAAAGTCTATCTGTTCATCAGGCTTACTCATGCATTAAGGATGATTTCCAGTGTTCAATAGCAACTCCTGAAACAAGGAGCAATTAGAAACATCTGATTTCATGATGCATATTCCCTCCAGAAAACTGAGCCACTGTTTCCACAAGGAAAATGCAAAGACTCTCTGTCTTCCATGCAGTTTATTAAGAGCACGGCAAAACGAGCTCAATTTCAAAAGCTGAAATACAACAATGGCTTGGCTCATGATGAAAGTTTTCAAATGAGTGAATTTAGTTGTACGACAGTAGAATAAACATAAACATTAACTCAGCCCAACGCAATCAGGGAAAAAATGGCCAACAACACAAACCAGAGCACCCAGCCAAGAGCACAGGTCACAAAGAACTCACTTTGCCCTGGGCTTCTTGTCTAAATCCAGGCAAGCTCTGCAATTACTTTGCTCCTGTCCTGCAAACCCATGGCAGTGTCCATCACACAGACACAGCTTACAAACTCACCAGATAAATTCTGGGTGATGAGAAATGATGCAAATATCTGCTGAATGTTATTTAAGAGTGAACATTAAGAAGGTAATGGTACCTTTTAGAGGCACTAAAAAGTGTTCAATATTAAAATAGTGAGGTGTTGCACTGCTGCCGTGAGCCCATCTTCTGCCTCTGACCCCTCCCACAACCTCTGGTCTGAGCACAGCAGAAAAGGCAGAAGCATCCAGGTGTGTGGGAGTCCAAACTGCACCCTCTGACATGGATCTAAGTGTAGGAAGTGCCCACTCTTAATGATTGAAAAGCAATTTATTTGGCCTTTTCCATTTACAGACAGAATGGCCTCACCAGGTTTAGTTCAACAAAGACCAGAGATTAAAGGCAGTTTATAAACAGTTGCTATTTCTAGCAAGAAAATAAGTGTTAAATAGCACTTTCACCAGTGTTCTAGGTGGAACTAGTTAAAAAATAAGCAACACACATCTCAAAAATATCCATTCTTTGTTGGCTAATGGCTTCTGCCACCATATTTTCCTAGACATGGTCTGTAACTAATAGTTATAATAAAAGCACAGCTTCCCTCAGTCAAATTACACAGCACAGATGAAGGAGAGCTGATCCACGAGGACATAAGAATATTACACTGCACTTTACATTGAAGCCATGAAGGGTGGCCTGACCAGGAAAAATGGAAAGTTAAACAGCATGGCTTGCTGATCCATTTTTTTTTCTACTTGCCACAACCAGGAAAAAGATGCACATGGGGCAGACGAAGCAATCTCTAGCAGGGGTTTTGGAAAAGCATTTCTTAGAACTTCAGCTTTTGGGCTCTGCCACACAAGCATATGCCAAAATGTTATGGCACAAAATACATCAACTTCTCCTCTTTTCTCCTCCTGGCTTTCTTTTGTGATTTCATTTAATTTCATTTCTGTCTTCTCCAGATGCAGAGAATTGGCCCTGTGGACACACCAAGGCAGGTAATGCTCATAAGTGAACAATCTGTCTTGCAGTAGCATGAACAAGTTTTCTCCAGGGGAAAATGTCAGCATAATTCATCAGCAAGTAAACAAACAGGACTAATGGGCAAGGCCTAAATACAATATGTGCTTTCCTCTCTTCATCACTAAGAAAAGGAGCCAAAGCAAAGTGAAATGAAAGCAGGCAGCAGCCTAGAGTGCTGAAATAAATATAATACTTTAAAATAGAGAGAAAGACATGGAAAAAAGATAAAGAGAAAATAACTTCAAAAGCTAATTTGGAAAGAGTATTATTTTTTCAGAGTGTCCTGAACTGACTTGTGCTCCATCTGAACACAAGAGTGGAGTGTTAAGCTTCCTAAATTTGGTGTCTAAAAGCTAAACAGCTCCATCAAGAGGGTGTGATTCTGCAGTAGTCTCTGCAGTGAGAGTCACAGGGGCAAGCATCCTCACTGGCTGCAAAATGAGACACTGCTCAAAGCCTCCTGTGATGTGGCTACTGAGAGCCTTCATGGACTCCACCCAAGAATCCTAGAAAGCTTTTCCATTCCTGCATCCTGGGAGAGTCCAGTGCTCAGCTGATCTGCACATGTAGCACCACAGTTATGCATGTTTAATGTAACAGGACCCAAAATAAGGCAAGGCTTTCCTCACAGGACAATAAGAGAGAGAGAGAGAGATCTCTCCTGGAGAGTTCACAACCTTGACATGTGAGCAGTGCTCTGGCTTCCCAACATCAGCAGGGAGACAGTCATCCAAGACATCCAGCACTCCACAGTGAGCACCATCTGCCTTTTCAACTGGGATTTGCTGCTCTGTCACCATATTCTTTCTGTGTTTTGCCCCTTGCTTATTGAAAGAGGCAGAAGGGGCTGTTTTGCCATGCAAATGAAATATCACGTTCCATGACTAAAACACATCAACATCACCCAGAATTATTCCCCCTTGCTTGTACTGCTCCAAACCCACTACACCATGTATTACCTGAGCACCTTACAGCAGTTCAGCAACTTCCCCACTGAGTCAGGGGCCAGAAATATCCCAGATGGCTGGGACAAAGGTATTAACTGGCTGGTTTAAAGATGCATGGCAGAATGCAGCAGAAGCCCAATCTCCTGAGTTACAGCCCCATGAGGTCACAGCACTGCCATCATGTGACAGCAACTGAATAATGACATCAGAAATGGGGTCAGGATTCCTACTGATTTTTTCTACCCCCTGCACATGAAGGCTGCCCTTTCCCTCTGCTATTCAGCCATTGTGCTTATGCCCAACAACAACTCACTTTTCTGAGAAGTCTGACAGAAAGGGAGCAAACAGCACTGTTCTTCACTGAAAACAATAAACTTAACCTTTTTTTTCTCACAGTATCACTCTGCTGTTGTCCCACTTAGACTGCAGACTCTTCAGAGCTGAGCCAGACAACATTTTCTATCTTATTCAGCATGCTGTGGGCACCAGTAAGGATGTTTAAAGGCTGTTGCAGTGTTCAACCAGATAGCAGCCAGAGAAATTAAAGGGACTTTTGCAGCTGAATCCTTTAGTCATCCATTTATGCTTCCCCTTCCTCATAAATCAAAGGACAGGAAAGCAATTTAATCAGAAATAAACATAGAATTAGCAGTACAATTCAGCGCCTTGTGCTCTTTTCTCATTGCTTTTGATAAATAGAGTCAGTAAACAACCATACAGCAAAAGATAAAAAGAAATCAAAAATTAAAACCCCCACTAGTGTCACCATGCTGCAGATTTAGTGAAGGCCTGTTCTAGTCTTAAATTTATTTTTCTTCTGTTTCCTCTTCTTTTAGTCCACTGCTGAATTTTCAGCTTATTAAGGATCTCATACCAGTTGTGTTATTGCAAAGTTCAGAAATTGCAGAGTGTACTTAAATAATTTTTTTACAAATGTGGAGTCCAGTCATATGTGGCTGGATCTCCTCTCCCCAGCATTCTGTTCTGATGTGATATGTAGATATACTTCTAAAGGACAGGGCCAGGAAGTCACTGAAAAAGCTTAGTAAGAATGTGATGGAAACAGAAAATGGCAACAAATAAAAAAAAGCTGGCCAACTATTAAGAATGCAGGAATTAACAGGTAAAACTTTGCTGAAGACTCTGTTGCCTTAGAAAACTGTGTTTCTCTATGGCCCTCTCATCTCACAAAAAATGCTGTCAGAAGAGAATCCATCCTATAAGTACAAGTGAACATTCAGGAGCACAGAAAGCCTATAAAAAAGAGTTGGAGACATTACAAATATTAAATAGTAATTAATGAAAGGATAGAAAGAGATGTGTGAAAAGAGCAAATGCCATGAAATTAGCCCTTTACCCTCACTGAAAACATAAACATCAGGATATAGAAATAAACTAATGAAAATAAATGTATTCTAAGTAAGTGACAAAATGTTTCCCATGGGACTATCTTGGGAAAGATGCAGTCTGAGGACACCATAAAGACAAAGCATCCTCAAAGGATACACCAAAGGCTCCATTTTCACAGAAAAACAGAAGCCACTGAGTAATATTTGGCATGTTAAAATATAGAGGAGAGACTGATAAAACAAATTAGTATTTTAGTGACTAAGCCAAAAAGTAATTGTGCTGAATTAGAAGGCAACTTCCCCCCCCTCCCAGGAAGATTATTCCACAATTCCACAGCATCTATCAGTGGGACAAACTTTCCCCTGCAGCACCTGCCAGCAGTCTCAGCCAAAGCAAGAGCTGGTCTGCACCCCTGGTTTGACAGCAAGCCTTACTGGCTGCCTCTGGCAACTGCTCTCCTGGGAATGAGGAGATGCTGTAGCTGAGCCAAGGTTTAGGGCAAGGGGATGCAGACAGCAGGCAAAGCAGCACACACCTTGCAAGGGGCTGCTGAGGAAGAGCACGTGTGCTGCACCCTCAGCTGCAGCACCAGCCTGCCCAGGCACGAGGGCTGCCTCCAGTGCACGTGATGTCTCCAGCAAAAATCACTGAGAGCACTAAAATCACTCCTAAAGCAGCTTTTTGTGGTCTGCTCACTCCCAAATGCTGCTCCACATCCCTGACAGTGCACATCCATCACGCCCGACCCGGCAGAGCCCTCTCCTGCAATTATCCTATTACACCTGACACACTTAAAAATTAATTAATGCTCCTCTGCACTAAGATGCCGTAATTAAACTCTTTCTCTTTCCATTTAAGACTGAATTTAAATGAGGGTTTGGTGGCACTGCAGTGCAGTAATGCTCAAAAGGACAGCACTGCCCTGAGACCTTTGCAATGGGTTTTGGCCAAAGAATTGCCTAGGGCTTCCTAGGACATCAAGGTTTTGACCTTCAGCAATTTACATTTATAATCACCCCAGCTTTCAGCAATATGGTCTGAAACATACACATGGGTGATGATAGAGATCTCCTCAAAGAGAAAAGCAAAGTCTTCAGGATTTTTTCCCCCAAAATGAGCCTCTCTATCTTTCTCTCACACGTGCAGAGCAGCGACCCAGCCTTTGTGATAGACAGTGGAGACGAATAAAATGACATTTCCTGACCTTTAAGAAGCATTTGCTGATCAGCACTGAATGTACCATTTCACTCGTGTTGTTACTTAGTATTTTGCCATAAAGTAAAAAAAGAAAGCTGTATTTTGTTCTTTATGGAATATCTCACACACTGTCCTGTTCCCAGTGGTGTCACCACATGTCTTGAAAAGAAGGGGAAAGCCTTGGTTTGTTGTTTGAATTCAGCTCCTGCTGAAGACAGGAGGGCTGGAAATACCTGACATCAGATTAATGTACATACGTAAGAGAAGTAGATTTATTAAGCTCTGCTTAAAGAAAAAATATCAGGTTTTGGTCAAAATGGATAGCATATCTTTTTATTTCTTCTTCTTTTTTTTTTTTCTTTTTTTTTTTTTTTTTTTTTAATTAAAGCCTGAACAAAACACTAGTTAAAAACAGAGTGTCCAAATCTAAAGAGGGTTTTGTTTCACTCCATATAAACAGTCTAAATATATCCATAGTCAGCCACACTAAGAAAGTACATCCTCAGTGCAGTCAGGACATGGCACTGCTGTTTACCTGCAGGCATAAAGACAGCTCTGAACCACCTAGAGCAGGTCCTGATCGCACTGTGCTCAGCAAGGTGGACATCAGTACTGACTGGCAGTACACAAGGACCCTACATAAGCTTTGCAGCTTGCATAATCACAGCTGAAGGTCTCTGTGCCCAAACCCACAGCTCTGGGCCACTTGGTGGATGCATGGATTCACCTGGACACAAAGGACCTTCCAGCATCCAGGAGGGAACTGACACCCCAGAGGCACTGCTATGGCTTCAACTTACTGCAGGAGAGATTTCTGGCAGTTCAAGCAAAGCCTCAGGGAGCATAAATGACTAATTCCTTCCTCAGAAAGGTTAACTTCAGCTGGAGATGATGCTGGCTGGAGATTGCTGCCAGTTGCTCCCAGGGAAGGTCTGTTCTCACAACAATGCCCATGGGCAAACAAAGCCTTGTGAAAGTCCCTGGGGCACTCACCATGCTCTGCACACTCTCTCAGCACCTCTTGGTGTAAACAAATGAGAGGGAGTTTGACCAAAACACCGAGATTTACCCCAAATCCTGTCTGCACCACCACTGCCTGCCAGTGTTATATGGGGATTCAGAGCCCTGGGAATGGACTCACCAAAGACAGCAATGCTTTCAGCCTGCAGGCCTCAGGAGGAGTTAGGGAGGAGAAGAAGCATAGCTGGGCTGGATGGAAGAGTATGATCTCATTTTTTTATGGGAGATTATGGGCTCAGGAGTGGGAAAAGGAAGCAGTCTTCTTGTCTGGACAGCCATGGGATCAGTGCATAAGGGAAAATATTTTGTCTTCCATTCCCAGGTCTTGTCTCTCACATGTACATCTGGATTCTAAATAGAATAGTTAGGAATTTGTAAGAGTTTGTTTTGACCAGAATATTCAGCTTCTTTCTCCCTCTGGTGATCACTACCACCCGTAACTTATAAGGGTACACAAGCAAGATAATTCTATTACTAATTATGATATAAGGACCATTAATTTCCATATTTTCACACTTTGATTACTCCATACTCTATAGCTCCTTCAGTACAGACAAACTCCTGTCTTTTTCCTATGTAATAAATTTTACATGTATGTGCATCCATACAGACACACACCCTTTTTTTTTTTAGATATGTCGCCCATTGATATCTTTTATGCATCTACTGTTGCATTTTAATCAAACAGCATACTAGCAAAACCAGGTTTGTTGGAAGTTTAAAAGTATGTTCTAGAAAGTTGAGAAATAAGATTAAATTCCCAAGCAGTGGGTTGGAATTGTTCAGAGTAGTATTTACAAATACTAGATTTGGAACAAGAAACCCAAACCAATAAAAAAAATCTGAGGATTTAGAGTTACTTTTCAGTAGTTCTGTTCTCTTTTAAATTATTTGCAGTTCATTCTTATTGGTCTCTATTGCTGTTCCTAAGAACATACCCTGTATTCACACTTTTAATGAAAACAATTTGTTATGGGTTTTATTGAGCAAGGGTGCAAAGTCTCAGTGCCCTCGAGGAGCTGAAACCTGCTCTGGCTGTGGCCCTGTCAGATCAGGCTCATCTGCTCTGACTGCTTTCTTCTGCAGACACCCAGAGAGAAGGGAGTCAGGGACTATGCCAGGCTGGAAAACCCCCTGGCCTCCTCCAGAAGGTATCACCTCCATCCTGTCATTTGGGAACGTCATTCCAGTGACTATTCACTGGTTCATTTGCTAACAGACTAATCCAGTGAGGATTCCTCTCCGGTATCCATAAGAAAATCAGATCCATGGATTCATACACTTGTCTCAGTATATTTCCTTCCTGTTTTCCTCCTTCCTCTAAAAACATATTAAATATCTTTCTCCATCTTCACCCCTTCATCCCATTAAATTCAGGTCATCTGAGATTATTCCTGCACTTCTCAGCTGCACTTAACAATGCTACATTCAAAATATTTCCATTTGCTTGTCTCTTAACAAAATGGTTCACATAGTCAACATAGGTTTTTATCTAATGAACAAAGAAAGAAATCAAGTCTTTCCACCACCACCTGTTCAGTGGATGACCACCTGCATTTATTTAAGCCAAAGCTTAGAATTAAACACAGGATTTGATCTGAGGCCTTGGAAAAGTCTTCCAAACGTAGAGGCTAGAAGTGAGAGAGTGTGGATTTATAGTTTAAAGCAGAGACACTATAAGTTAAGAAGAAGATTTAAGACTGATTTTGACTAATTTATGTTCACCTAAGCTGTGCAGCTTTGTTGCCTCTTATGTACACTGTTACTCATGAATTAGATGCACAAGAGTTTGCTAGTTTTTACACAAATCAGTAGAAACTTGGAGCCTAAATCAATATGGAACTAAGAAAGAAATTAAATTGTTATTTCATGGTCGCATGGACTGGAAGGTAAACAAAAAATGAGGTTAACAAGCTTAAAAACAAGAAGCTGGAAGCACAGTAAATAGTACAGGTCCATCACCTCTGACTTGTGACACCTCCTATAATGATGGGAGGGAATCAGAAGAATGACCTTGAAATATAACGAGACAAAATCATCAGAGAAGGCAGGAAGTAACAGAGATATATACATGTGGAAAGGAAGATAAATCAGAAGTTCATTCCCACCACTGTGACTGTTTCAAACCACGAGCAAGGAACAAAGCAGGACAACACATCTTTGCAGCCCGCAGGGAGCATGAAAGCCCAGAGAGCACATCCCACTCCTTGGGCAGCTGCCATGGCCCACAGGCACCACAGCAAGCTGCAGTGAAGGCTCTGAGGAGTTACTGAATTTTGACAGAGAATTAAAGTTCCTCTTTCCCCGTTCCTTGATTTCTCATGAAGACAAAGCATTCCAATTTCATTCCGCATTTATTTCCACCCTGTTTGGGGGATTGGTTTGTATTTAAATAGCAATAAATTAATTGTAAACAGCAATCCTAGGATGAAACTGTTGCATCACTTCTCTCCTTGATCTTCTGGCTTAGATCAGCCTCATGGCTTTTCTCCAGCATTAACTTTTTTCCCCATCATTTTTTCTCATTTCCTTCATGTTCTCTGCGCACAAAACTATAAATTATTATTTTGAAATAGACTTCTGCAATACAGCTTTATCCCATAACTACCCTAAAAATCACAAGGAAGTCATTAAACAATACATCTCCCACCCAGAGCAAGCATAGCATATTCTGTCTCCCTTGATGAGTCTAATTGAAGTTTTCAAAGTGGGATATGCAAACTGATTACCTGCTCTACAGGGCTTCAGAAGGAGCAGAATGTGTTTAAGTCTCCTAAATTTGGATTTATTTGATTAAATGCCCTAACAGTGCTTCAAGTATTTTTAATTTCCCTTTTTTAAAAAACAAAACGTACATGTCAGGAGGAAGGGTGTTTGGGGTTTTTTGTTCTTTTTTACAAAATAACTGTATTATTTGTAACTATCTGTTTTGCATAAATATTTATATAGAGATAATTGTCTTCTTCCCCTCAAAAAAAAAAAAAAAAGAAAAAGAAAAGACCCCATGTACCAAGCCAATTTCAACTTCACTGTCAAGCAAAGTTGCCTTGTCACGCTATTTTTCAGCATATCCCTTTTGTTCCAAATTTTCAAGACCTGAATAAAAATGAGAAGCTATTATGCAGCACAGAATAAAAAGAGATTGCTCTGTAAATTTTCTTAGAAATTACAAGGTTTTATGCAAATCAGCACATTTCAGCCAACAGATTTGTTCTTCAGCTTCAGCATATATAATTTGATTCCACATCAGCTTGTGAGCATTTTTCAGATTATTCTTGCCTGATCTTTTGGCCCCATCATTTTAGTGTACAATAAAAATCACAGTAAAGCTGCAGTGGAATCTAAGCAGTTCCAAGAGGTTCTCCCTGAAGTCCAGATGTAATTTCAGAAGTAACCAGGTAGGATTTACATTTCTGGATGTACATATGAGAGATCTGTGTCCATTCAAGTAAAATCCCGCAGCTTCTTCCAGCAGTATTTTCTCCCAGGTGTGCTAAAGCATCCTTATCACCAAAATACACATGCAATCAAAAGGAAAGTTTAGTGCTTGGGATTTTTTGTTTATTTTTTAAAAATATATATTATGTGTCCAACCTATTGCACAGTTCTAATTCTTTAGAGGGAAATGAGGTTTTCTCTATTCTTTTTTTCTTCTACACCTTTTTTTCCTGAAACTTCTTGAGAGAAACACTTCCTCTGTTGGATTAAAGGCAGATGCAGTTTCTGTCCCAGTAGTGTTCCCTGTTTGCATGCATTCCTGTGAGAGAGAACATCCCTTAAGAGGGATAGGACTTCAGGCGAGGAATCTGATTCTCTTTGACAAGAGGGTATCATGCCTCTGCTTCACAGCTTGATTTCAGCTGCTTTTCCAAAGAACTTAGATTAAAGGAAAAACACAGCAAACAACAAATACATCAATGCCCGTGGAACACTTACCTATCCCTGCCTTTCTCAACTGTTGCATTTCAGAGCATTCATACCATCCATATCCTTCCTCCCAGGCTCAGAAATATCCCCACTACATCCAGCTCCACATCAGAGCAGTTTTTGTTTCAGAAGAAAGTGCTGGGAGAGGCAAACTTTTGTCCTTGTTTGATTGTAAAGGTCTGAAACCTTTGAGTTTTCCATTCCTTAACTGTACACTGATGAAATATTTTGACAAACCCAAACTGAACTTTGGTTCATAAAGTATGGTAAATTTGATCTTCTTTCCATCACTGAACTCTCAAAAATTAATTTTCTTATCTCTAAACCACAGAAATATGAATTAGAAAATTGTGGAGCATTAATCTTATGTCAAGATAAACTAGCAGTCTGAGCAACACTCTTTCTTCTTTTGCTACAAACACTCACAAAGAAATCTGCTGACCTGGTGTCAGAGGAGTCTTCCTTTTCTACCACCAGCTGAAGCATTCCCTGGAGCCTCTATTTGTCATTATCATTGAAAATTGACTTACAAAATCTCTGGACAAAAAGCCTGTGCAAAATCCACAGTGATGTATTGATTCAATAAACAGAAGTTTATCACACAAAGGGAAAAATTTTATTTATCTGCCATTAGCCAGTTTTAATCAAGACCTTTTCAGGAGGCTGAATGGAGCCATTTTCTATAAAACTGCTTTGGCACCTTCTCTTTAACAAAGGTTTTGCATCACAATACATCAAAATACAGGGGAAAATGCTGTATTTTATTAGGACTAGAAGTTCAAAGCTATGATTAGGCATAGGCTTCCAGGGAATAGTAGGAGCAGGATGTCAGGCACCTCCATTAACGTGTTCCAGTACAACACAAAGCCATATGAAAGTGGATGACAGCACAGCTGTGCAGGCACATCGCTCTTGCACAGAAAAATCCCTGCAGGTAAAGATACAGAACTCCAGGAACTCAGACACATTATACATCAGATATCCATCCACTACATTTTTGCATGTATGGAGACACATCTGCATGTAATGCCCTTTGAAAAAGTTTTTCCCCCAAATGTTTCCATGAGATTTGCTGCCAGAGAGCTGCAGCATGACTGCACTGCAGCCAGCTGCTCACACAGGCACAATTGCTCCAACACTGATGTTTTAACCAACATCTCTAAGGCAGAAAGTGTTGATCATCTACACCAATCTCCTTCTCAAAGCATCATCAGCTCCAGCAGGATAGACAGAACTGTGGGTCAGGTTTTGAATCTCTCCGAAAATCTCATCAACCTCTCTGGGAGACTTGTTCTGGCATTGTCTACATTTATGGTTAAAAAAGGGGTTTTTGTGTTTGGGTGGAAGCTCAGTGGATTTCCTGTATTTCAAATTGTGCCCATTGTTTTTGTCCTGTCACAAAATAAGAATGAGAAGAGTCTGGCTTTGTCTTTTTGCACTCTCCCTTTAGGCATTTATACACATTGATGAGATTGCCCTGCTCTGAGTCCTCTGTTCTTTAGGCTGAACAGTCCCAGCCCTCCCAGTCTCTTCCATGTCAAATTTTCCAACCCTTTCACCAACTTTGTGACCCTTTGCAGGTCTCTCAACATCTTTTCTACCAGCTGCTTGTTCACTTGTGCAGATTTCTTACCATCTTTTCTTTATTTCTGGCTTGTCAGGGTGGACCACTCTTAAACTGAGAGCTGATCCTTGAAAAATCAACCAGCTCTCCTGAACTTAATCACACAGGCTGTTAGTGCAGAGACTCCCCTGACCAAATCACCGAACACACCAGCAAAGCCTGGCTGACTGTGAGTGATGTCTTGGGAAGAAAAATCAAACTCAAGGTCCAACCCTGTGGGATCATCAGCACACTGCTAAAACAAAATAAATCCTTAACCCTTAGGGTGTGCAGCTACTCTGAGAAAATTGACTGTAAAGTTGATGCGACACTTATCCCACAGGTAAAGCTGATGTGAAACTTATTCCATGGATATAATGAAATTCACACTACAGGGTACACTTGAACCCCAAATAACCTAAAATGAATTATGTGTGATATAAGGCTATTCCTTTTGCCATAGGAACCATAATTCCTGAATATTTTTATATATCCCTGTGCCTGAATTCTTAATTTTCACATTGAACAGAGAACTAGCTGGATTCATGGCTTGGTTTGGCACAAAGACAGCTACACCATGTCAGACAAGAAGCCTGTTTATCCCTCTCTCTTCTCTTTGGTGATCAACAGCAAAAGAATGTGAGAATACTCTCTATGTGTCCTGGTTCTTCCTGAACGTGTGTGTCCCACTTCCTGCAGTCAGTACCACAGGATTTTCCTACAAGGTTGCATGCTCTTTGAGAAGCAACAAACAATCACTTGCCTCTCCACCCCTTTGTTATTCCGTAGTTTTTTCTCATTTCTGCCTTAGTCTCTTTACAAGCTGAAGTCCCAATCCAGTTCGTTTCCACTCAAGCAGAAGGTATTCTATGTGCTAGGTCATTCCTGTTTCAATTTTTTTTTGTGCCTTTTTTGTCCCCTAGCTCAGCTAACTCTCTTTTTAGGTAAGGTAATTTCAAGATACAAGGGCAGCATGTGCTTATACAATGGCAAAAAGATGTTTCCTCTTCAGTTCTCACTTTTCTGCTTAATTAATTTCTTACAGCTTATTTGTCTTTCTGACCACTGGAAAGCACAGAGTTGGTGTTTTAAGAAAGCTCTTTAATATAATTCCTATTAATTAAAGCCCATAATTGTCTAGGTGCACTGTAGATTTTTTCCTCACGTGTAATATTTGACATTTATTGTCCTGGAACTCCATCAGGCAGCAGCATTTCTCCACTTTGCCCATGATCTGGTGACTCTGACTGTGTTTGTCTGCTCCTATAAAATACCATGTGAGGTGTTCTGAAGCTGCTGTAGCTGTGTGGTGGATGGCCACTAGCATCAGGAAGCTGTGTCTTTCTCATCAATCTCCAGATGTCAAACAGCTCTTTGCTATGGTTGATAGTGTCTCTTGCAATTGAGGGAAACCACCGTAGAGTTTGAGATGCTCTGGTCTACGAATTCCATGATTTCTCCATGGAAATCACCCAAGACAGCTGAACCAGAATCACAGGGATCATGACTTAGCACAAACTGGTGTGATATGGCCTGTCCCCATCACAGTGTGGGAGATTCTTCAGCCAGCTCTTCAGACCCAGACCTTGGCCTCACCTGTATCTTTTCACAGACTCTGAGCCACTGGAAAGCTAGAGCTGAATTAAATGGAAGAACATAAATATTATTCCTCTGGTACTGCAACACCAATTCATTTCCCAAATTTTTCCATGAGTCTTGTGTCCACTATGTGCATATATATACATAATTGCCTTTTCTTTCAAAAGCATTCAACATTTTCTAGAGCTCAGCAGACCTTTATTAATCTCTTACTAAAACATTTTGCCCTACAGATTCCCTGTTTAATCAAGGATTTTTAGAAACTGCTTTTTAGAAAGCTCTGGGAATAAAAGTTCAGCTTTGCCACAGGCAGACATTTTAAAGCCAGAAATACACGTGCACCCTCACACAGGTACATGCACATACACATAAATACAGTGCTGTATATACATAACCACACAGCAAGTCCTATAAACTTCAATATTTAAAAATACACTCTTGCCTGAAGTTTGTTTGAGAGTGCTTAATGGGATGTAATTCTAATTGATCTGAACATGAAGGAAATATCGCCAAGATTTCTTTCATTTTCTCCATCTCTTCTCCATTTCTCCAAAGTATTTTTCTCATGCTCTCTTCAGCCAAGCAGGATTGCATGGGCTTCTATTTGTTTGAAAATCCAGCAAGAAATTTCCCTCTAGAGCTATCACCAAAAAATTATCTCCACACGGGGAGTTTCATGTTTTTGTGAGCTCATAAAAAAGTACAATATTTACTCTTGTACTCCATAACATTTACTCTTGCTTTAATTTTTTGCCTAAGCTTAAAATACTGGTTTTGACATTTTTCCTTGAGAATGTGTTGCTTAGTCTGCCAAAAGGGAACTAGCATGAGTTCAAGCTTTATTGAGGAGGTGAAATTTTATTGCGCTTCTCCCACCTTTAAAAAATTCTGTGCTGTAAAATTTGGCATTATTATATATTCCAAATTCCATATGTACCAAACAAGCTAATTTAGGACCGTGCAGACCAGTTACGCTTTTAAGCAGAAACTATTTCTGGAACAAAATCTGACAGGTCTACACAGCTGGAATAGGTTTAAGCCCTGGCTCTAAAATATTTTGGAGAGGTTTTCTCTCACCATATGGACTTTAAGAACAAAAACTCTCTGGAGTTGATTTAAACTTCCAAGGCCAGTTCCCTGAAATTTCAGCAAAGAGGCTGAAAGCTAATAGCAAAAGTTGACATTCACAGTGAAAGGAGTCCTGTGGGACTATTTGGGATATTGGGATAAAGAAATATGTATCTCTCCATATCCATGAGTGTGTGGAAGGTATATTCAGAAAGGAATTTGTGATCATTGCTTATGGTTCACATCATTGAATTGGTTGTCTGCAGCCAGAGCCCTAAACTCTACACCCTGAACTCTTTCTTCCTACAAATGTCTCTCATCATTTACTCTGTACCACTGAGAATTCTGCACCACTTACTGTGTCTCATAATATATTTGTTTACTATTCAGCAAACCTCTTTCCCTGCTCTGCTGTAGGAGCAGCTGGAGCTCTCCTGGTTGTTTTGTGGCTCGTGTAGTACAAACACCTCTATTGGAGTGTAGGAGATTTCACAATGCATCCATGTAACCTGCATTAACATTGCTGGAGGCTCTTGTTTTTGACAAAAGTACAAACCCACCCCTTCAATAATGTACATCATGTTGCCTCTGAGCACATCCCACTATAAAACACAAAGATGTGATCATCTGGAACTTGTAAACTTGCAGACTTGTATTGCTCTTTCCTTTTGCACATATTCTCTTGTCCTTCCCAGCATACCATCTTCTGTGCAACCCTCTGAGCCACCAAGGACAAAACATAGGGTGGGATGCCTTTGGTATGTCACTGTCTCCTCAGGCAACACAACTCATGCTTAGAAAAGCAGCACCTTTAAAGAATATGTTTCTTCAGAGACCCTTGCAAAAAGGATCAGTAGCATCATGGTTTATCTGTGTTATCATTCTGTAATCTGGGTCAAAACCAGAAATCTAAATAGTAGGCTGCTTTTCTCCCATGAAAAATGTTTACCTTTCAACCTAGAATTCGATTGAAAGGTGACATTGTTAGATTGAATCTGAACATTTCAGATTTAAAGGATCTGTCTCACAGATCTGTAATCATTTCTCAAGACCTTGAGTTTGGGTGCCCAAGGCTCTGACTCTCCCAGCAGCATCCTCTTGTCAATTATCACCCCAGACACACGAGAGCCCCATGGCCAAGGTACTCCATGGGAAATAAAGTACTGTTGGTTCCCCCCCTCCAGAGGAGACAGCAGAGTGCCAAAGCCACCAGGAAATAGCACAGCCTTCAGCCAGAGCTGGTTCTGATAGAGCATTTTAACCCATCCTGTGGGGACACCTGAGTCCTACTGCCTCACTGAGGCCAGCAACTCTGTTGACTCACCCTAAGCAGCAAATCCATGAGGAAAACCTTCTTAAGTGATAAAGCTACAGCTGGGCAGAGCCAATGTGGGAGATCTGGAAGAGCTGTGCTAAGGAGAGCACTGGGAACATAAAACATCCAAGCCAGCTTACAGCACAAGGGCATTCACAGTGCCAGCCCTCCAACAGCACAGAGTTAATGGGGAGCTGTTACTTGCTACCTCTGTCTCTTTCTTGGCAGTCCCTCGACTTCATAATTAAGAATGATGCAAGTGTGATTAGAATATTCAGCAAAATCTGAATAGTTTATGGTTTCTACTAAGTTATTTCCCATGAATCCGCAGAGCTCATAAGATCATTCTGAATAATAAGTTATTCTTATAGGGACAAGGTATCATTATCTCATATTCATCATGACAGAATATAGTCATCTCACAATTTATGCTGCAGTATCCAAGGTATTATCTAACATCCATTATCAGCTATGTCTTTGAATTGCCTATAATACATTTATTTAAAGAAATTCAGGCAGGTGAGATGTTCTACAAAGAAGCCATTTTCAAACAAGCAAATGGGGGGAAAGGCACTGACTGCTATAAATGTAATAAACTCCTACTGATGTCTCAAATTCGTTGCAGTTCACCAGAAAGTATAAAGGCTGATATGATAAAATAAATAGAGAGAAATAGCTTCCTTTCCTTTATAGGAAAGGAGGTGCAACAGCTACTCCTCATCTGCCTATCATATTTCCCATCCTTTTTGTTAAGGCTGCATTCATAAAACAACCAGTTTTTTCCCCTTGATTTTGTAAAACTAGGCTTTGAACACAATTTAGGATATAGGGAATGCAATTTGAGCGCTATATTTACTGTTTTTAGGGAAGTTATTTAACTGATCATTTCTTTTTCAAACCCAAAAAATTAAAGAAATTTTGCAGTTGATATGCTAGCTCCTCCCTCTGTCTTACCAATAATCAGATGCCAATGAGATGAAATTTAGCATCATGCAACTAGGCAACTAGGGTACCAAACATGGTTTAAAGATTTATTCCTGTCAAAAACCTCACAGTAATATAAAACCCACCAGAAATGTAGTCAGTGGTAGAAGAGCTAATTAATCATCTTCTCCACACAAACTAGCACATCCAAACCCTCATGATTTGATAACCTTGGGGGAGGGAAGCTATTTTGGAATAATAATGGTTAATACCATTTCAGGTAAAACAGATAGGATCCTGATGTCAAAATATGTATTTGGAAAATACTTTTAATAGTGAGTTTATTCATGTTTTTTCCCTTGTACATCATGAGAATTTAATCTGGCCTGAAATTTTCATCACCACTTTCTTATTGATGATGTTAAAAAGACAAAGTCAGACTTGGTAGGATGCTGGAGAAGACAAAATTTCCCTGGAGCCTGGGAGGGGCTGAGCCAGTTCCTCCCAGCCCATGGATGAGCTTCAGTACCTGTGCAGGGGCAGGCAAAGCAGGCAGTGAGGCTGAGCCCTTCCTCCCTTCTCTCACTCCGCCTCAAAATCCTGCTGCTGCCACTATAAAACTCAGTTTGCTGGTGATGCCAAGAAGTCCGGGGAGTAAACAGGGCAGATTTACCATGCTGAGTGCATTTATTTAAAGTCTTTCTGGGTTTGTCTTTTAAATTATTGAAAAGCAGAGTGAAGTAAATGAAAAAGGGACATCAAAACACAGCTGCAGTCAGACATCATTTAATGTTTGTTTTCCTCAAGGTCAAACATGCGTCTTGATGTTACATAATACTGCTATAATTTGATTAATAATTTGACAAAATACATTTTTTTGCTTATTTAAAGATTGCTTTTTTTTTATGTCAATCCCATTTTGATAATGAGACGCGTGCATCAAGTCCTTCTTAATCTCAAGCCACAGCCATACTAGGACTTTTCTAAATTGGAGCATTTGGAATCAAGGAGGCAATACCTGGGTGACAGTGCATCTCAGAGCAGTCTCATCTGAAACATTAGCCTTTTAGCTTCCTCCACTGAGAAAGAAAAGAAATTGAATAACTAAAAATGTGGTAATTTGAAGTACTTCATCCCCTTCTTAAAGTGTTCAAGAAATAACTCTGTGTGGCACTTCATGCCCTGGTCCAGTTGATCAAAGATTAGATGTGATTAACTCAGAGGTCTTTTCCAACCTAAATGATCCTGTGATTTTGTCAAAAGGATTTTGAGTGCCCCAAAACCAGCACTTGGCCTAATGCCCTAGAAAGACCAAGGGAGTGCTGGCCTGCCAGCACCACCAATACCCTTTGAAGCAGGCATATTCCATCACTGCTTCCAACAGCCATTACCAGGAGCAGGCATCCACAAAAATGCTGGATCTGTTTGTTCATAGGATCAGGTTTCACATATCTCAGAGAATTGAAGAGAAAAATTCTGCAGGGGGTGTAAAAGGAAGGCCCCAACCCTGCAAAACCCGGCTGGAGGGCCCTTATGGAGGGCCCTTGTGCAATTTAAAGGTCTGGGGTCAAAAGATATTTAAAGAACCTCTTCCCCATTAATTCAAGCTTTTTCCATGCTGTTTGCAATTAAGGGATAATGCATTTAATTAAAAATTGCACCAATCAGTCTTGACTTCCAAAAAAGTCAAGGGAAAAGACTTTGCTTTCCCTAACTTCCACTCATGTAATTGGCAAGCACAAGCCAGTGTGCAGACTGAAACAGTAAAAGCAGTGGGTTTATCTATTGGAGTCCATATCCTTCTTCACTTCCAGGCAGCTTTGGTGATTCTGGCTGGACTTCTGCTTCCTTGCTGAATGGTAGTTCTAAATTGAAAAAAAAAAAATAAAAACAGAACAAACTTTGTGGAGCAAACATGTCTTTTATGAAAATACCATCCTGTCTTTAAAAAATAAAACATAAGGGGAAAAGGAAACATGCAAAAGAAAAGGAAAACATGTTCAATCTCTTAAATACATTAATAAACACCCAAATCTGTCTATAAATTGTTTTGGAAATGTGTGCTGTGGTTGAAGTTTGCCTGTAGCACAGGAAGCAGTCACTCTCCAGGAGAGATGCCAACAATTCTGCAGTGAGCAGTGTCAGTCAAGTCTTCTAAGTGAGCTGCAAGCCTAAGGAAGGAGCTTTGTGGTGTTTCTGAGCTGGTGGTGTTATTAGGCAGCAGCATGTGTCAGCATCCTTGACACATACAGCTTGTCAACACATTTCAGTCTCAGGAGGAATCTAAAGAAAATCTTTGCCTAGTACGTTCAATACTGATCTCAAGAGGCATGAAGGAAAGGGGAGGGCAAGATTAATGCATATAAACTGTGGAGATCTTGGATTTTGAATCATCCAAAGCAATGAGAATCAGCAGTGGCTTACTTAATCTTTTACTTCCTTTCCATAATGAGCCTTCCTCTATGAATGCAGTTCTCTTGCCTCTCAGCTGTTTTCTGCCACTTTATAAAGCAAATACAGCTTCAAATTTGACAGTTTTGTTGCTGTTGTTAGTTTGAGTTCTGGAACAAACTCTCCTGTTGATCTAAAAAGCTAGCCACTCTCAGTCCCATCCTGCCCTCATTACAATCTCATCTCTTCAGTGCAAAGACTTTCTTCAACTTCTTTGTTTTTCAACGCTTCATCTCCTACCACAAACTACTTCCACATTTGCATCTCATTCTTTACCTTAAAAAAGGAAACCAAAACTAGCAATGCTGCAGGGCAGTAACACCACAGTCTATAAACTGTCTGTCCTCAGCTGATAGAAATTTTTCTGACAAAGCTTCAACTGCAAAAAAATGTTACAGGACAAGGACAGCCAGTAACAAATTCTACCAGTCACAGCAGCATTACAAACACCCACAGAAAAATTGCTTGCTTCTTCTATCAAACAGTTTCTGAGGGAGGACACATTTTGGAAGTTGTTGCTTCTTAAAGCCCGCAGCGTATGAACAAAGTTAGCCAGGTTTGTAACCTCTTGTTTAATAATAACAGCCCCTCTGAATGTGACAGAAGAGCTGTCTGCTTCACATCCTGACTCCCACAGCAATGAGCAGCAGATGCCTCTGATACAGAACAAGCACTGGGCAAGTATGTCAGGACACCTCCCCCAGTGCAACTTCCCTGCTCCAGACAGCCTGAAGTTTGGGCACATCCTCAAACAAAAATATGATCTACTGCTTAGCAGGCAAAGGATTTTTCTGCTTTTAGGTTTTCTGTGTTTTGGCATAGATAAGCCTTTGAAAATAAAGCCTGCTTTAGCAGTGATTTTCACTGTTGGCCAGATGCTGTGTAAGGAAGAACCTCTTTTGGTTCATTTGCAGTCTTCACAGACCAATTCAAAACTGCTCATTTTCATAGCATAAAAAGTTATAATGACAGGCATTACCACTGCATTGTTCAAATCCAGGCATACAAAGCATTTCAAACCTGAGCATTTTCCTTCTACTCTTCAATTTCAGTTAGTTTTTAAATTCAAAATACTAAGCTCAGCTGAAGGATCCTAAATACTTATAAAAACAGCAGACTAAGATGTGCAGTTTCCAACTTCTTCAGATTCATGAATTGTTTCATTTTAAACAAATCTTAATTTAATTTTCTTTTTTCTTTTTTTCTTTTTTCTTTTTTTCTTTTCTTCAGCAGGTAGAGGAGATGAAGACATTTATAACACCTAATAGGAGAAAAATGTTTTTACTGAAAGGAATTTCTGGATTTATGCCTGAAAGTCAGGCATTCAAGAATAATCTAAGAGCAAGGATTTTAGCCCTGTGACTAGCCACTTAGTTTCACATAGATTTACTTGGATGTGTACACAACCACAGGAAAGCCCTCTGGCCATCCCCTATTAAACAAGGCAGATGCTGATGTGGCCCATCAGCCCTTCCACACACCATCTCCTCTGCAGAACTTCAAACTGCAGTCCTGGCTTTGCTGCAGACATGTTGAAATGAAGGGAACATAAGAACATGTGGGAAAATCAAATTTAAATGTGGATTTGCTCTTTATCTCAGAGGGTAAAATCTCAGCAAAGGCAGAGTCATAGTCACTTTTCCCTTACCCATTTCCTGGGGTGTTCAGCATAAACAACTCAGTACACTGGAGCAAAGATCCCTACTCTCTAACACACTCATGGCTGCTCCTAGCTCTAAGCAGCTGTCACTAAAGCAAGGTTAATAATGCATGCAGCAGACTTTGCAAAACACTTCAAATCCTTCATCACTTGTTTTTTAGTGAAGAATGCACAGCCATGCAAACTACCCCATTTGGACATGTGTGCACACGTGGAGATACAAGAAAAAGATGGTAAGAAAATGCTTCTATTTCAAAGGTCTGATGATGAGACATTTCCCAGCAAATAGCATTTCGACTTCAAGACTGAGAAGCAAAAATAAAAAAGCCCCAACTTTAACAGCATCACCTTCAGTGAACTTTGGTAGAGAAGCATGGCAAACAACAGTGGAGACATTCCAATACTTACAGATGCAACTTTTTCTCTTTAAGTTAACAAGCTAAGAAAAAGCTAAAATGCTAAGTACAAGAGCTTATTAAAAATATTGCACAAAGAGACTAATCAAAGCTTAATCACGATTTGCTTAAATTCACTTATAATAATTATAACTAAAACTTGTTATTAGAGTGGCCCAAGTCTTGGATATGCCCCCTGACAACAATAAAAATAGTTTAAAAGCACTACATAGCAAAGCTCATTGAGAGAAAAAAAGCTTTCCAGCAGTATAGTAGGAGTGCTTAGAGCGGTGTAAATATGGTTTAGAGCCTTAGTGTGTAAGGGCTATTTTGAGTGGTTCTATCTTCCCTCTCTCCCACACAACACAAGAGTTCTCACAATGAGCAGGGCTGCTGAAGTTAACAAAGCAGATCCAAGCAAACTGTCCATTACCTGTCAAGCTCCTCAGTCCAGCACATCTGCCTATCCACCCCTGGTGCACTTTCACAGCTGGATTAAGAAGCTGTAAACCCCCATTCTCATCAGGAGAGGTAGAGCTGTCCTCAGCCACTTGCTCATGCCCAGTGCCAGAGGCTGGGTCACACAAACATCTGGCTGCCCAGGCTCACAAGCTGATGCACAATTGAAAATTAACCCTGAGAAGAAAGGTTGCTGACTGAAAACAGAGTCAGGTCACTGCACAGCTGCCTGTAAATCAGTGCTGGCAGAGGGAAAGGAGCACACAAAGGCAGGCAGACAAAGGGCAGCGGTGACTGCTTCAGAGATGGCATGGACTTAGATGTCAGCAAAGTGCACCTTGAAATCAATCCCTTCATTGCTCATGAGGCCCCAGCTCCCAGGGACATCAGTTTGTTACATCTTTTGCCTCATAACTTGTGTTTCTGGAACAGCCAGGAGCCCCTGCCCAGGGAAGCGGGGGACAGAGCTCCCTCTTCCACCTGCTTATCTCCTCACCAATTCCTATTCAAGTTCCACTGCTCTATGCCCCATCCTTGGTGATGGTAATCAATATTACCTAGATCCCTATAGATTAGTATTTGAAATAAATCACTTTTGTAAAACTTCTCAGACTACACCACAGCACAAATCCTCTTCTCCTTTTGGTGCAGCTTCTCTTGAGGACGTTTCTCTTAGAACCACATGCAATGTGATGAATAACTTTTCCTTACACTTTGACAGTCTACCTTCTCTGGTTTATCTGGTTTGATAAAAACGGGGCATTCAGCACAAGTTACCAAATACAAGTATGTGAGATTAACATCAGGAGGCAAAAAATTCTTATCTGAGTTGCATTTATCATCATAAAACTATCAATTGGTCATCAGCTCATTAACTAATGATTTCTGTCTTCCAACCTGAGATGTCTTGTCATTCTGCTTGAACACCAGGGGTCCCTTCTGGTTAGCAGAAAATTTTTTTAAAAACTTAAATGTACAGACAGAAGACAAATTGCAGAATTTGGAAGAAAATTGTCGTTTGAATCACATATATTTCAACAATCTGGCTCTGTCCAGGTTGACCATCTCACAGCAGAGACTCAATTACAACAAATACAAAATGAAGGACAGACACAGTGGGACATCTAAACTACAGATTATCCACAAAACTGTTTCTCCCAAAGGTCTTTCTCAGTGCCCAGGGAACAACTTTGGAGGTGTGCTAAATGGGAGGGAGGTCTCTCCATGGAAGAAAAAGTCTAAGACACACTGTAGGCACTTTGTAAGTATGTCCCATGTAAGTATAATTTGGGAGGCCTGGTGGGACTAAGTATTGTTTCGATACTTACGTGAAAGCAGCAGATACAGAATATGCAAATGAAGTTTAAAATTATATTTTTATAATACTGAAAGGTCAGCAAGGTATGTGTAGCAGATAATTCAAACAAAAATCCAGAGGGAAAAAACTACACCTTCCAATTTCAGAAAATAAAAATGATCAGAGAACAAATATCAAAGCTTGAGCTATTTTTTCCATTTGAAAATAGAACAAAGCAAGAGTTGATGAGTGAGTTATAAAAATTAATGATTCAGGCTTAACATGCTTTAGAGCAAATAAATTTGAATTTAAAACAATTTTGTAAAACAAGGCATGAATTTTCCAGCCACTCAGTAAGGGAGGGTTTGCCTCTTATTTGATTTCTGACATGAAAGTCACTAAATCACAAGTCTCCTGATGAATCACTAAGAGTGGGTTAAGATAAGCCACAACTCTCTATTTTTTGTTTCTTCAAAGTTTTGTGTTACAGTCCAATAAACAAGATTTCTCTTGAGTCACCAAGCACTCAGCTATCAGCATTAGATTTATTCTCATTTGCTGGAGAGTATTAACTGCCACCATCACTTAAGCCAAACAACTTAGCTCATTTTTGCTAAAGTAGACAAGAAATATAACTTGATTTAACAATGGAAGAGAACAATATTTTTAAAGTTAACAAATAGCATACTTGTGATAAAAATCAAGAAACCTTGATTCTTTTGGAGCACCTCTTTCTCCCAGAGTCTGGGAAAGCAGTAAATCATGAACACATCTGGGTATCAGAGTCTGTATCTGAAGGGATCAATTTTGTTGATGATATGATTTATAGCTATTTGTTACCACAGCGTGTAATCTACACCTGTTTGTCCACAGCACTCACAGCAGTGTGTAGAGGACCAAGAGCATCTGTACAGATTTAGCTCTACAGGGGATTTTTGATAGCTGTCAGTATCTTATATGGTAATAGCATTTCCAACCAGCTAAATCCTTGTCAGAAGCTGTCACTGGGCCCTTGCTGGGAGGGAGAGAAACTACTAAACATACATCAAACCAGCTGCCATGCAAACCTAAAATACAAGGGAAAAATGTACAAATAGATTTATAGAAAATGTCATGGGGGAAAAAAAGAAAAAAAAAAAAAAACAAAGCCCAGTGGTTTGAGGCTAATAGCAATCAAAACTTTTTCAAAATACATTCATATACAATAACAACAGCCTTCAGAGCTGACAGCATCTGCTCTCTGGCCTTTCACAGTTTAAAATGCAAGTAGGTCCTTCAGAGTGAATCAAGGCAAAGAGAGAAGAAACACTTTCTAAAAAGGAGTAAAACAGTCTGTAGCTGTTAATCACTACCACACTTTAGCAGGAAAAGTGAGTAACTAGCTCTTTTGATCCTGATTTATCTGATTTATTTTTTACCAGATTTTACCCAAACATTCAGTTTGACACAAAACCAATGCAACCAATCTGGGATCTAGTTCTCAAAGGTGACAATGCAACTCCATGCTCATGCACGTTGCAAGTCAATGGGAATCAGGTGTGCCACACACCTTTCTGGATTGGGAACCTCAATGCAGGCAGACAAGTAAGTCTCTCACCCATTGCTCCATTCACCAAATTTACCCTGTGGGTGCTTTGTCAGGTCTCAGCCTTGGTGGGAAATGCATTCTTTCTCACAGATGATCAGCTCTTTGCAGATATTGCCATTTTTGCAGTAGTCTACCACTGTTCATGGAAAGAAAGGGCTCCTTTCAAAAGAGTTATGAGTGAGGAAGGTTGTGGCATCCCCCTTCCTGGAGATATTCAGATGAATATGGTCTGAGCATGGTCTGGGGAAACTGCTTGCATTTGGACCTGCAGGAGTGGAACCAGATAACCACCAAAGGTCATCTCCCTTACAACCTCAACCACTCAGTGACTCTGTGATGTGCAGCCTCCTCTCAGATACCTGCAGAGGGATCTGTAGCTCTGAATTACAGAAAACCAGAACAGAATTACCTTTGGAACAGCCATCAGAGCACTTGTGTGTCACATATAAGCTCCCCAGCAAGGAAACCCTGTCTTCAGGCCCAGTCTTTTTCACATCTTAAATACCCGTATCAGTTTGGGATTTACAGGTGTTCCAGATTACAACAGGTTATTTCTAAAGCAGAGCAGGAGCCATTTCAGCCATTAGCTAGGAGCAGCACCAGCCTCCACTCTCTGCGCAGTAATATCTCTGCCTGAGCTTCTGCAGGCAGGACTTCTGCACACTTGGCATCAGAGAGGATTCAAACCCACTCACCTACGCTCCTAAAGCTGCTGGAGGTTTGCAGATGTTTAGGGGGAGAAAGATTTTTAGCCACATTTTGTCAGAAGCCACACTGTTGGACCAGAGCTGTGTTTGTTCTCATGAGTGAAATAAACCAGCAGCGTTTTTGCAGAGATGGGAAGAGCCATTCCCACTGCAGCATCATGAGAGCAAGATGCTGGGAAGGAAATGACTGGCTGGCTCATGCCAGGTCTCTCATTTCCCATAGATGAATTTCATAACCACCAATCAACTCCACATACATGAGGACAGAATGGAACTGACCCTCTTTTACCCAATTGTTTGGGCAGGAGTGTCAATGACCACTATTTCCAGAAGAACTTTTAGGTACCGTCTCCTGTCTTGCAGACATAGAGACTGACAGATATGATAGAAATTCTGTAGCCCACAAACACACTCATCATTTGGGTCCCAAAGGAGGCTTGGAAATATCTGGAAATTACCCTTTAGGACTTGGGCACCTAATTTTGCTAAACCCTAAATGACTAAACCTTTTTGTATTTCTCTGAAATATGTCTGCAGGTAGGGACACATGAATTAGAAAAGACAAGAATGAGAACAGATTCATATTAAACAAGCAATATAATATAGGAAAATATGAATTATGCAATACCTGATCATTTATTAATTCACTTTATTTGGTGTTCTGCAGTGATAAATCCTGAGGAAAGATTGTTAGTGCCATTTGGGGGACAAAAGTCTGAACAATTGAACAAGATTGGTTGTGCCTTTGGAGAAAAATATTTCTGCATGTCACTGTTCAAATTTGGCAACTGAAACAGGCAAAGCCACAAAAAAGAGATAACTAGAATAATGGATGTTAAATAATGGCATATCTGTACAATTTATAAACTCTAGATTTAAAATTCACCTAATTGCAAGCAGAATACAATCTCTCCAATGTATCAAATCTTAGGTTGTTCACTAATAATGAACAGCATCAATTTAATCTTGACTCCATAAAATTATCTTTCTTTTTCTTAGCAATAGCCATAAAGAAACACTGTGCTACTAAAGCTACCCAGATTAATTTGTGAGGATAGCAATACAAAGATACTGCTCTAGAAGAAGCTTTAACATTCACCGAAGTCACCCATGGATTTTTTGTCCAGTCAGGAACATTATGACATATAATATTATATAGAGAGTCTGTATATACACTATATAATATAGTCTGGACTGCTATGAAGCACCAGTGACAAACAAAAAATTTCTACTTCAAAGACCATAAATTCCCCTTGAGATGCCTTCTCAGTTTCCAAGGGCTGTGTAGATTCAGTTTGTATGTTATATTGTGTGACACAGTGGCTGTTAGCCCTTTCTGTTAAATATGTACCCCATGTGCATAAACAGAGTGTCTCTCTATACACATACACGGGTTTTAGAATAAAACCCATGTTTGTGTATAGGCTTTTAGAATAAGCTATAAATGAAGAAATCTTACATCTTGCAGAAGAATCAATTGGATGTTTGCTGGAAATCCACTTGAGGAGTCCTCCTCTTCCCTTGGCCCACCCCCAAATTGCACCAATCAAACACTGCAACCGTCTCATCACCTGGGGCAACATTGTGACTTCATTTCTTTGTAAAACCTGGACCACAGGGGCAGCACACAGGCCCGGTCCACATCTTCATAAATACTTCTCCATCAAGGCACTGTATCACCTGAATCAGCCATTTCATTGCCATTAAGGGATCTGTGGGCCCTAAGACCTCAGAAGACACCAAAAAAAGGTCCTTTTTCCTAGAAATATAACTGCAAAATCAGCCTTTGCATCACTTATGCTGAAAATAGCTGTAATACTCTCACAGAGTAGAGCAGTGGTAATCTCACGGGTTTCCCTAGGTAATATCCTTTGGACCATGAGCTGCATTGAAACTCCAGGCTTTCCAGAACTGAAGGGGAGATCAGTCCTACATGAACAGGTGTGATGGACCAGCTTTAACAATCAGCCAAACTCCCACCCAGCTGCTCATTCTCTTCCTGAGATGTTCACATCTCCTGGCTCGTTCCCCTCCGCACTACCAAACTTATTTAACAGGGGAGTAAACAGCAACAACAGAAATAAAAAGATAGTGGGGTGAGGTAAAAACAGGGAGATTGCTTCCTGTTCCAAACTCAGCTTGGTGAAAATTAACTTAATTTGTTGCCTACTGATTAGGGTGGCAGGAAGCAAAAAGGCAAATACTGAAACAGCACCTTTCCTTCCCCTGCCTTCCCCACAACCAACCTCCTTCCTTCTCTCCTGCCTCCTCTACCAGCAACAGGTTTGGGTGTAGATGAGGATGGATGATTATGATCAGTACACATGTCCTGGGTTGACTATATGATGCTTTTATCCCCAGTCATCTCGTTCTGTTTATGTTGAATAATAAGTTTTGTACCCTTAAGAGTGTTCCAGAGAGTGAAGGGGGGAGAGAAGAAGCGCGCAGTTTGTTTTCAGACACTGCACTCCTTCTCCACATTCCTGCTCCCGACTGTGTTGTCTGCAGACAGACAGCGGGACAGAGCTCTTCTTTTGCTGTTTAGTTAGTGTTAGCTAGCTGAGGCAAAGAAGTTCCCTGGACTGTTTTTTTTTTCCCCTTTTCTTTGGACATCTTGAAACTGCTCTGGACTGAACACCCAGCAGAGCACCGGCAGCTGCAGCTGTGGCCCACCGGGCCGGGCCTGGCCTGCGACAATTCCAGCACTGAGGGACTGATCAGAGGCTGAGTGAGCTGAGCTGCAACCCGGGGTTTTCTCAGTTTGTTATCTCTTTTAGAGTGGCAAGGGATCTCACTGTTTGATATTGTTTTGGTTTTATGGTTTATTAAACAGGTTTTTTTTTCACCTTTCTCCAAGGAGGTATTTTTTCCTCCCAGACCAGTTGGTGGGAGGGGCCGATTGGATCTGCTTTTCCCACCGGAGCTCCTTTGGGGGATTTGCTCTAAACCTGGACACACAGCAGTTCCTATCTGCTACTGCCTCCTCCTGCCATCTTCCCTCTGCTCTGACATGGCTTTCCTCTCACTGCAGTCCTTGTAAAGGAAGTCTGGGATGGTCTCACTGGACTGTGGTATCTGTTCTGGCGCTTGGAGCATCTTCTCCTCCAGCCTTGTTTTTGAACCCAGTTGTTTCTCACCGTTTATTCCCTTCTCCTCTGCCTGTCCAGTATTCTCTGCCCTTTCTTGAGCACATTTTCCCAGATGCACTGCCTGTTTGGCTGATGGGTCAGCTGTGTCCTGCACTGGAGGCATTCATGTGGTACATGGGCAGACCTTGGTGTGTCCTCACTGGGGACACCCCTGCCATGGTCGCCCAATGCAGCAGGAGGCAGAAGGAGGCAGCACCACACTCTCAGATTCTGCACCAGCTGACTGCCAACACCTGCTTTGGGCACTTCGGTGCAGACCAGATTGAGCACTCAGTTCTCAGTTCCATTGTGAGGCAATGGAAACTCTGGCAAAGCATGAGGTTTATTATATAAAGCATTCTAAGAAAGAAATGAGTTAGAATGAAGAATGGAGTTATTTGGAGATAATGTCCTTGCTGGTTTCAAAAACCTGCTGTGTAACTGGGAGAAATCCAGACTTGCAGACAGCAGAAATGGAGAACAAGCTGGTGAATCTGCAGTGTCAGAAAGGAGAGGAAATATCTTTTCCAAAAAATGCAAATTTATTGGCACTTCAGTAGAGAATATGTGAAGATTTAATTTTCCTATATTTAAATGGTCCTGAACTGTACAAGGTGGAGACACCACAAGTGTGTATTCCCACACTAAAAACAGATGCCTTATTCTGCAAATTTGTCATCCATACCTGGAATAAATCCCCTTGTACTGTCACAAGGAGCACTGAGATCCAGTAAATCTTTTGAAGGCTTCCTCAGGTGAAACTTGGTAAATGCTACTGCTATATATAGCATCCACTAGATAGGAAACCTCCTCATCTTGATGTGATCGTATATTCTACACCATAGCAAAGAAAAATCTCTAATTCTGAAGAACAAGACTGAGATGGAAGAGACTGTGGCAAGCACTGCTCTGTATCTTGGAGAATTAGACACGTTTATGACAGAATTTTCATAGTCATATAAAAATACCACATCGGGAGCTTAATTTCACTCTGGTTTTCAGTATTAAGCAACATTTGGAGACATTTCAGGCAGCTTTGTGGAAGGAAATAAAATGAAATAATTATTGGTGTGTGATTAAAACATTAAAATGTTGCAGCTAGAAACCAATTATTATTCTGATCACTTTGAGCCCTTTTGTAGGACTGAAGCTAAAGTCTGACCACAAAATTCTGCACTTCTGAAGACTGGTCATTTGTCAGAAGTATGAAAATGCTCAGGGAAAAATAACCTGTTTGGGTTTCCATAGGCAAACTAGAGTTTAGATTTGGTGATATTCAAACAAACGAATAAATAAAAGGCTTTCTCCACTTTCTGGCTGTAGAAAATTTCTCTCAAGAAAATCCAAATGAAGTATGACTGCACAAGTTTCCCAAAGGCTCTATTCTTTGTTTTGCCCTATTTTTTATTTCTTCTCCTCAAGTATTATCCCCAGGTTTTTCTGCTTTATTCTCAGCATTATTTTGTTAACAGTGGTCTTCCTACAGCAAATTCAAATAGTGCTGCTGTTTCTCATTCAAAACTGAGAAGGTCTCTAACTACTTTAAGATCAAGGAAAACTGGATAATCAGTACTAATAATGCTCTGGAGAGCACCCATGAGGCAGATCATCTAAATGGAAGTATACAGAATGAAATCTTTCCAGTCCTCTCCAGAGCAACCCTATATTGATCAGTGTTGCCAGAAACACAGAAAACATCTTTTTCCAATGTTATACAGCCTGATGGAAACCAAAGATGCACAATGCTTGATCACTGACTTTTACGAGCACTGAATCCAGAGACAAGATTTCCAGAATAGTAACAGAGAAATGTAACATTTGCTTCTAAATATTTTCCTTTACTACCTGGCAAGAAGTTATAGCACTTGTACTTCTTTCTTCTCCATTTTTAAATCTTTAGCAGTATAAGCTTGCAGTTTTGAGCTCAGCAAGAACAATACAAACATTTTATACAATTTTAGGATCTCCGTGGCTTTCATTTAATTCTCAATATGTAGATTTTGGCATCCAAAGTCAAACAGCATTTCTAAGATTAGGCATTGGAGAGAAGGAGATGAAGAGCAAGATAAAAACATGCTGAAAGTTTCATCAGTGCAAAGAGGTGGGTGAAGGTGGGGTTTTGAGCTGTTTTCTTCTAAACATCTGCTGAGGCACTGATTGAAAACAACTGCACTGAGAGGCTGCTCTGACTGCAGTAATTAGTCCTGCAATCACTGCATGCAGGTGTTTAATTACCCAGGTCCAGCTAGCCACATGGCTTTATTGGATTGGTGTTTTCCTTCGGTGGCCTTTCCTGATGTGGGCTCAGTCTTGCTGGGATGGGATCTTGGGGGAGCACATCTCTGACCTTCAGGGTTCATTTCAGCTCTCTGAAAACAGGCAGCCCCACAGGTGTGCATGAGCCAGGGCTGAGCACCATGGTGGGGGAAAACAGGCTGTGCAAACCAGGGTTCCCACTAAGGCACACCCTGGGGGCACAGGGATTCACATTAATTCCTGGCTTCCAGGACACACACCACCTTTAACCAGCCATTCCTAGGTCAGGATTAGAATTTTCCCTCATTCAGAGCAGCATCAAAACCCATTTTAAAAGTTTGGTTCTTATCTCACATTAGATCAAAACCTCCAGGTCAAACTATGCTAAAAAGTTCTTTGCTAGTTCTATAAAACAAGAATAAAAGCATAATCTGTTTGACTGCTTTAAACCATCTCTCAAGTGGCTAAAAAAGGAGCTCCTTTTTAAACTACCATTTGTAGTCAGCTTCACATTTCTTTCCCAGAAGCAAAAAATTCCTCTTCCAATGTTATGAACAAAACAATCTTCATGCTGAGACTGAAAACTACATGTTTAAAGAGTGGTGCAACCATCTTTGCTTTTACAGCAAAAATAACCAATTGTTTATGAGGTTTGTTATTCTCTCCTCAGGAAAGCGGGTGATTTGGAAGAAACAGAGCGTAGAGTTGGCCCAGCGGAATGAGCAACATCCTTTAAAATTTTGGCAAATGAAATCCAGTGTTCACTGGCATTTGTGATCAGTCTTTGTGTATTCATCTCTCCTTCCTTTCTATATATGCTGCCAGCGACCACAACAGAGTTCCTGAGACCTTTCCTCAGGGATTTATCCCCAAGAACAGAAGTACACTTCTCTGAAGATGTCCACACCAGAAATTCCAGTACTAAACTAATCACTTCTGTCAGAAGTATAATACACATTTTATAAAGACATTTAACCCTGCCTTGAACAATGGTTGATCCATCACATCCAAGAGTAAGTTATCTCCTTAATTACTTTCTCTTTCAGTCTTGTGCAACACACACACTCCCAAAAATGTATTGTGATGGTTATCCCCCAAACCAGTCTCCACTACAAGCTAACTGCTAATCTTCAGACCCAGTGCCCTCCTCCTTTTGCACAGATTTGGCAAGGCTGGGCACCAGCTGACACTCAGCGTTCTCACTTTTTAAAGCATTTACAGCAAATTTATGATCCTCTCTCACCATATGCATGAGAACATTGGAGGCATTTTTATGAGGAAGGCTGTCAATCAAGATCAGTTCTTTATGAAAAGAATGTGATTTAATGGGAATTAATCCAGGGAAGACTTACAAACCAAGCTTTGAAGGTTGCCAATGACAATTTGGTGTCTCTGTCATTGGTGTGAAGTGAGCTCAGAGCTCTGAGCATGTGAAGCCCATGATGAATGGACACTAAACCTACACCCCATCCCCATCCCTGACAGCTTCAGGATGCCCTGGGATGCCAGAGACAGAGGGCTCTTCTCCTGGCTGTCGCTTTTTAGCTCTCAATAACCTCAGAAGGTCACTGAAAGCTGGAGTGGTTCCCTCCTGACAGCCATGACATTGTTTTCTAAGACCTGTTCACTCAAAACCTGCTGCCAGAACTACCCTGACCACAAAATAAACAAAACCCAAAAGCTGGGTGTAGAGTGTTGGCTTTACAAAACTGCAACAGAAGCACTGAAGTCTGCAGCTCTTGTTTTACTCCTAACAAAAAAGAAACATCACCTGGTGCTGGAAGGGACAGTGACTACTGCCAGGACACTGAAGTATATGCTGCCAGAAATTTGCTCCATCCTCACCAGTAAAATTTCTGGAGACACACAGGATAGATAGATAGATACAAAATGTGTTTGTAGAAACATCAGGATTAATTCTGCAGAGCGCTAGACTATCCCCAAGGTGCTCTGTGTCTCCTCTTGTCCCTGCACCAGCCTCCATCCATGTGGGGATGTTCAGGCACGGGCTGTGACCAGGAGAGCTGTGTTTGCAGAGCATCCCTTGCACCAGCCCTGCACTCACAGGCCATCTGTGCACAGGACTGAGAAGAGCAGTGCTAGACACAATTTACCTGGAAATTGCTTTCTGTTGCAATGAGGTGCACCACACAAAGAGGTCTGACGATGGGGCACAGTGGGAAATCTGAGCTGTCAAAGGGCTGAGCAAGGCTCACCAGGATAACCTCTCACCCACAGACGTGGTCACTTCCTAAACATAAGAGTTTTATATGACCTCTGTCTCTCCCAATAAAAGCAGCATCTGAATTCACAAAGCAGGACCTTTGTTTTTATTCATCAAGATTTCAGAAACAAAAATACAGGTCTGAGCAATTATCCTCAGAGAAAAAGCAACAGCAAAACTGGAATGCATTAGCCATAAATGAGGCAATTAAGTCTAACCTTTGCTAACCTGGCAGGCCAATGGTATAAACAGTATGCCAGGAGTTATTTGGGTCCTATAGATGCCCTTTAAAAAGCCAATTATCTGGAAATGAGTGACTTTGTCAGATGACAATACAGCAGTCCTTCAGAAAGGGCTGGGAGGGGAGTGGGAGGGGGTGTCTCAGCCTGGGCCCACATGCAGCTTTCCAGTATAATTGAACAGCTCTCCTTGTTCACAGGAAGGCAAGGGTTTCTTTCAGTGGAAGGTCTCTGAAATTAATTACACTGCCTCTTACTGGGGAGCAGTAGGGCACACTTGTTTGGACGCTATGTCAACATGTGAGTAGGTTACTAAGGCGGAAAAAAAGGTGCAAATGCAAAGCCAAAAAAGACAGGGGACACAGCAAGATGTATGAAAGTGCCAAGTCTCAAAAATGCCAGGATGAGATGAAACAACTAACCCAGCTCTTGTTACTAAAAACAGAAAGAAGAAAGAGCTAAAATGGCTGTCAGGGCACATACACAAGCAGTTGTTATGAAGCAGGCAGGATAGGCATACCCATCCAGGGACAGGGACAAAAGGGGAAAGGAGAGCCTTGATTTCAATTTGGCTTTATAAACAAAAATGCACATCTAAATGCTGTTTCACACAGAGCAGCGCAGCAGTCATGGGACTTCTCCAGGTGACATGGCCGACCTCACAGCAGGTATCTCCATCAATCAATGGGGGGATTCCAGGTCCCAGTGCAGATTCAGGCTCAATTATTTTGCTTCATCCTTATTTTTTTTTTAAGTTCGTGAAACAAACTAAAATGACACTGCCCTTCTAAGGCTCAGCAAGAGAGAATCAGGAAACCTGAAAGGAAAGCAATGAATGACATTTACCTGCCATCTTTCTTCCTATCTACTGGCCCCTTCTCTCTCTGCTGTCTCACTTGCTCCCATCTCACCTCATCCTCACTGGCCCCACTGCTCATAGCATCCATCCCATCTGTCCTTCACTGCCACACTCCAGCATCCACAAGCAGCAGAGACTGTAAAAGGGCATCAGAAATCATGTTCATGAGCTAGCAGTGGGAAGTAAGCCAGCATGTGCCATGTGGGCACACATCCAAAGGATGCTGCTGCTGCTTGTCTGAGATGGGCTCTCATTACCTGCATGATGGTCAGGGGACTCATAATGCTCTTGGGGGGTCTCATCTTGTCCAGACCACTTCCTTCTCCTGTGCAGGATGATGGGCTGGCTCTCACTGGCCCCAGTGACACACAAATGCTTTTGCACATGAAGAATCTCTAAAGCAGTACAAGATCAGTGCTGTCTGGGGTGATGAAATTACATACAAAAGCACTGTTGCTGGTGTAGGCTCCTATCCTTGCATGCAGTTGTCTTCACAGGCCAACAAGAGAGAATATGAAAGTCCATAAAGCAGCAGCAGAGAGCAGAGAGCAATCAGAAAAACATGAGATTGTACAACAATGAAGTACTGCATCCTAATTATATGCTCAATTTTGACACAGACTGTATGGCTACAGCTTTGAAAAACAAAACATGACTGTCACAGCATCCAAAGAAAGTGAGACAGCAAAACTAACCACATCTATCAGCTCTGTAACTATCCCATACAGCCCTGTCCCCAAAAAACCTTTTAATATTCATTTATTAATTTGCCACCCCAAATTCAGGTTCCAACAGGCTGTTTTCTCCAAGGGAGCTGTAAAGGAAACACTTCACTCACACCCCAGCAGCTGCTGCTCTGTACCAGCAGTTTCTCTCTGTGCCAGCCTGATACACAGGTAATCTGGACAAAAAGCATCTCCTGGGGTATTGCACATTTAATGAGCTGGGGACTCTTAACAAAACCAGATTTGCAAATTTTATATTTAATAGAGCTTTCAGTATAAGTAACTAAAATGCACAGACCATTAATTAAGCTGCATACTTTGGCTGACTGTGTTAGCAGAACTCTCTGGTGATCTGACTACCCACTTAATGGCAGCGACTGTTGGTGTACCTGACTGACATTCATAGAGCTTTACAGTTCCTTTTCTAAGAAAAAAACATCTCCAGAGAAAGTGATCCTGTGGTCCTTTCAATGACTGGTGAGACAAAGAGCACACTAAGCTCTTCTCAGCAACACCACTCTCCTCTGTTATCAACTTCCCACTCAGTCTGCTTAATGCACACCCCACTGACACTGACCCAGCAGCTGGTTTCTTGCATTTGTTTAAACAAACTCTTACCAATTCATCTCTGTTCCCATTGCTACTTTTTTCCCATTTCATTAACTGCTTAGGTCTGGGTTTTCCCCTCCTTTATGTCATCATGGCAGCAGTTTCCATATTCCTCAAGCCACCTTCTGTTCAATAATCACCAAATTCTCAGCGTTGCTCTCAGCCCCGTGCTGCCTCAGTCCTGCTGAGACAGTCCAAGATTAGCTGTGCTCACACTGCAGCCTGCACACGTGCTTCCATCGACTCACAATGGGAAAAACATCCCCACAGAGAGCAAAAACTTCAATCTCTACTTGGCACTTTTGAAATCAATAAGGGCTCTTGCTCAGATCTGACCTTCAATCAAGTACACAGGACAATCACAAAAAAACCCCAAAGCCTGAAGGTTACTAATGAACACTGCAAGTAAATCACAAACACCTAAGAGTCATCCTTTGGAAAAGAACAGAAAATGTGGAGAGCAGACCTAATCTTGGTGTTTGGCATTACTAGTGCCACACGTTCAGCAGAGCAGACTTTCTTATTTCTGGATGATGTGTGAATCAGCTCCTTCTGCCATATAAAATTTACCCACTTCAAGAAACTGGCAAAAACATGAAAGCTAAAGGGCTCTTGGAAAAATATTTTTTATTTTCCTTGGAAAATAAAAATTGTATTTGATTCTATCTCAAAGTAGTTGCTTCTTCTGCACCTGGGAATAAATCCTGTTTTCCTGAATCATGCCAAGGCTTACTGACATGCAGCAGAAAGATGGTGTTCACAGGTCTGTCTTCACACACATGCCTTATAGTCTGAGATTTCTCTTCCTCCTGTATCTGCATTCAGTTCAGCTTCTTTTCACATGGAAAAAGTGACCACAACAGCTTAGACATCCCAGCAGTCTTGCGCTTGCACGTGTAGTGTTCAGATGCAGTTCTTGTTAGACATTGTACAGGAATTATCTTGATTTTCCAAAGATTAACTTTCAAGCCTTTGTACCACTTCTCCCTTTGCCCACAGCACATCTCCACTCCTCTTTTACTCCTTCATATGATGTTAAGGAACTGCAGATCTTCAGCATCCTCTCTCTGCTGACTCTACCCATGCATGACCAGTGCCTGCTGCCGCCTCTTTCAGAACCTGGAGAAGTCATCCTGCTCAGAGAGTTTTCTTCAGCACCACAGCCCATCCAAACCTACCATCTCATGTTTGACCACCTGAATTCCTTCAAAACAGCCTCTAGACAGTTTTTTCTTACAGTCTACCATAAATGCTCTTCTTTCATTTGGCTCAGTTCCTTAGATACTTCCTACATGGGAATCCAAACAGATCTGCACTGGCCATCCACCCTTTCTTACTAATTTAACTCACTCTCACTCTTCTGTGCATATCCTTCTTTCACAACCCATTTATCCCATTTCTCTGGTTTTAATCTCTCTTTCCAGCCATTATCAATCCCAAATTTTTTTCTCATCCTTTTAAAGATTTTAAGTATTCTTTGCTGATCAGTTCCATGTTGCTCAGTTGGTTTTGGCCAAAGACCCCAACTAACAGGTCAGAATCAGCACACTGTAACATCATAGCCTATCCCTCTGTCCTCATTTGTTAACAGGACTTCTCACCAGCACCATTTCAGGGTACCAACTGCATTCCCCATGGTAATTAATGTCCATTTGTGAAGTCCCCCTGCTGCTTACACTCCAAGAGGACTGTGTGTAAAATCAGCGCCTATGAGTTCTTAACTCCAACTGCACACAGCAGCCCAAAAATGGATGGATAGTTGCATAAAATGCTCTCATAAGTGAACAGTTTTGACCTCTCTCTGGAAATCTCCCAGCTCCAGAAGAGATACCAAGCATGCCTGTCACCTGGAAGTGATAAACACATCATGACAATGGGTAGCAGAAGGAGAAAACTAGCAAAAAAGGAGAAAACTGGCAAAGGGGAATAGAAGCAAAAATAAAACCCACTTTATCTGAAAGACTCTAAATCAAAAGCAAACCTTAATAGCAATGCCCAGAAATCACAATGTTCCGTCAATATAATGTTCATGATGGAAATTAAACTGAAGGGAAAAACATAATACAACATTTGAGTTTGGAATTGTAACAAACCTTTGCCTTTAGGTCTCTACTAAACCCCCTTGCCTGCATTCCTACAGGAAAAGTAATCAAGGATTGGAATTACCTCTATTCATCTGTTTGGGTTTTTCCTGCCTCACGGTGCTGTAAAGACACAGAACTCCCACTTCATTTTTTCCCAACAAAACCAAATGATTGCCCATTTGTTTCCACGCTCAAAAGAAAAATAAAAACAAGGATCCCACACACTCCTTGTGCAGCCTCTGCTAAGGGACTCTTTCTTGGAACAAATTACAGTAATATGGGTCTTCTAAGGCAGGGACTCAGCAAACAAAAAAAGAAAGGGTTATGATCTCCTTTTTTTTATGTACTGGAAAGGCAGAATAAATGGCTTGTTTTGCTTGATGTAAGTCTTCTTTTTGTTTAGCACTTTTGTTTAAAAAATTAGGTATGTCAAAAATGTTACATCTTTTCTCCAAAACAACCCAGAAATATCAGGTAGAAAATAGGGTGCTGCAAGTTTAGCATTGACAGCTTTTCTTCCAATTGCCAGGATTTTAAGATAAATCTATTTTATAGACAACCTACAAAAGAGAATGGTAAACAATCAAAACAGTACAAAGAATCACCCTGCTTCAGTTCATCAAATTCATTTGTTTATAATGTACGATCCTTGTAGTACTCTATAGTTTTTCATAAAAAATGGGGTAGGCAAGATAATCTCACACTATGAAAAGAAACAAAAGCAAAAGTTCTATATGTCATTTTAGCACATCTTAGAAGAGCAACGAGAAGTCCTACTTTTTCCATTTTGCAAATAATTACATCAGTAATTTAGGAGCTGCACCATCATTTCCAAATGCATTATCTACAACAGGAAGCCCCAATTAAATCAGTTATTAAACTAATTAATTAAAGTTGCATGATTTCTATACAGGTGCACTTGTTTTTGTCCAGGGGAGTCTCACTTGCACTTTGTCCTTTTTCTAATCAGCCCAAACAAAATCAATACATGAGAGTTGATACCGCCTGTTGGTAGTTGAAGGATGAATTCCAAGTCATTTAGTTACAATTAATTTGGAAACATTCTCTCCTACAGCAAGCCTACTGAAATTGCCTTTTTCTCTTATCTGAGAATCAATCATTCCTCTTGAAGATGTGGAGGGGCGGGGGGACACATCCCTTCACTCTGCAGTACTAAATGACTAATTAATATTTTCCAGGCAATATTTTAAGTTGAGAGGAAAAGGAGAACTTAGACGATAACAGCTTGTCAGAGCTTGAGGAAAAGCTGCTGTCATAGAAATGGCCATGGCTGTTTAGCCAACACCAAGAGCTCCCACGAGCTGCTCCACACAAGGCGTAGCACAGAAAGGTTTGCCGTAGTTTTGACTCATCTTCCCTCTCTTCCCACTCACATCCCACTGGGTTTTTTAAGTGTTTTTCATTTGGCTCTTCCATTCAATAATTCCTTCAGGTTTTTCTCATGTCTCCTACATTCCTTGTCTCTTTTATATGCTCTCTTGTCCTGCTCTCCCTTTGTCTCCTGCCTTCTCCCACTTTTTCTTCTCCAAGACCATTCCCAGGCACTGTAAATGTGACTGCTCAGCAATCAAGCAGAAGGGGAAAACCCAGGCACCAAGGGAACCTTACTGCCTAGGTCTAACTTGAAATAGACTGACATGGGAGCAATTAGAATGTAATTTTATGTAATAAGATGATTTATTCATTAGTACAAGGCAGGGATAAAAGCTTACAGCTGATGAGAGAAGCAGGTTTGTTACAGCTGTCAATTTCACCAGCAAAATGTATTAGTCATTTAATTTTCTTTTTTTTAAACTCCAAAAGCATCCTATAATTACATGTGTGTGCCCTTCCTTATAGCAGGAGATTTTGCACAGAGTTCTTTATTTTCATAATGAAAGGAGAACAATTAAAGTGTCATGAGATGATTGGTCTGTCAGTGAGTTTGATTGACCATATACTACAAAAAAACACATGTTTTTTTAAATAAATAATAAGATATTGGAATCAAAATACCTATGTACTTTGTCATAGAGGGAAGGTTAATAAGTATCAGGTACCTCAAGCATACTCTTAGCCAAGAGACGTACATGAAGATTCAGACGGTTTCTTTTCAAGGACAGCTTCCTTAACAGGAGTCAGCTCTCATTCTTTTTCTGCTTTCAAAGCAATTTCGGCCTAGAAATCTGATTATCAGCGTCCAAAGCACTTCTAAAGCTGGCCTTCCAACCCATAATGATTAGCCCCAGTGCAAGATTGCCATGAAAAGCATCTGCAACACTGATGACACATGGAAGAGAATGACACATGAAGGCTTTGATCACCTCACACACCAGCCACAAGGTCTGGGACTCTGCAGAACGTAAAGAGCAGACTGTATCTGCTGTATCTGTCAGTGGTCACAGCTGCAGAGCACACTTCCCACCTTGCATTACCTCCTAGGTAGAATTTATGGATAGGAGTACTCAAAGCTTGTCCCTTTCCAGTCTGCTGGAGAACAGGAATACTTGATCCTCAGCAAGAACTTGGCTGAACAGTGGTTCAGAACTTAGCTGGCAGCAATACATAGCAGAAAGAACCCTGGCCTAGTACCAAATTTCCCAGGTCCCAGGTCACTCCACCTCCCCCTCCTTCCTATCAGCCCCCCAAGGACTTGGTGTTCTCCAGAATATGAAATTACAGACTGGACACCAAAGCAAGGTGCTCATCACAGAAATGCTGGTGATGCTTCACTTTAGGCAAGATTCTCAGCCTGCATCAATCAGACCCTGTTTCTGCTATTCACCATCCAGCAGTGGAGATCTGCCATGGGGGGATTGGGTTGTTTTGAAGTGTCAGAGCTCAGTAATTATATTAGTATGTACGGTTCTGTAAACATTTCCAACACCAGGATGAAATTTCAAAGGGCCAGGGCTGTCCTTTCTGGAGTGGGGTGGTCATTCTTACTCCTGTTCTCCTTCATGACTTGCCAGCACAAGTTGCCAGCTCCTAGTGGGACCTTGAGCTTGCTTGGGGTTTTCCCAGTCCAGGAAACTGCCCCCCAATTGCCATGATCCCCTAATTAGCTGCTGAATGTACCTGCAACAGAGCTGATCACCTCAGCCGTCCTTTGTCATGAAAGTGAGAAAAGGTTTTCCCTCCAGTTAAACTACACCAAGTATTTTCAGATTCAAACTTCCCCCCATCAGCCACCAATATCACAAACACATTCCAAGTACTTACACATCTGCTCAGCTCTGCAGGTGCACAGCAATCCATCCAAACCCCTCCTCCAAGAAATCTCAGGGGGTATCTTCCCTTTGCTGGGACAGAGGGGAAGCGCCTGCCTGTGCCAATCCCCAGCAGGTGGAGAGAGCTGATCCTTCCCTTTTACTCAGCACTGGTGACTCCTCTGGACCATGAGGTCCAGTTCAAGGCTCACAGCTACAAAAGGAACATGGACATACTGGAGAAAATGAAACAGAAATTCATGAAGATGCTACATGGATAGGGAGGATTTGCCACAGAGAGGTGGAGAGAGCTGAAAACTCGAAGGCTTAGGGGTGATCTTACCAAAATGTATAAATATCAGATAAGGGTGTGTAAAACAAAGTGAATCAAACTCTTAATGAAAGGACACAAAAGGCACAAACTGTAATACAAGAAATTCCATTTAAACATTAGGAAAATGGAGTTTTTTATTGTCAAGCTGATCAAATAATGGAACAAACTGCATGGAGACATTTGAAGTCTGCATCTTTGGAGATATTTACCACCCAACTGATCATGGCCCAGAGTAGCCTGCTGTAGCTGAGCCTGATTTTGACAGGAGATAGGACTAGACAATCTCCTGCTGCCCCTTCCAACCTTGCAAAGAGTGAGGTGGATTTCTTTACCTTCTCCTGGTTCAGGACTCCCCCTCAGCCTCTGATCTTCAGTTTTCCTGAGAAAGAGGCTGTTAGCAAAAATACAGTATGAGCTAATGGTCTGGAACACTTTGCTCCCTTTAAAAAACAAGTCTGCTTGCATCATACTTGAGTATTATCATTAATATTACTCCTACCGGGAACAGCTGAACAAAGGCTGGAGGTGTATTTCTCAGAAGTTCCACTCCTTCTGCTGCTTATTTCTCTGTCTGAAGGCAGCTGTGACTGGATCAACCTAAGTACCTCTGCAGCAGATGTGCCAAACAAGCACAGTAAAGGGAAATCAACACCAAATTAAGACCTGTATAGAAAAATACACTATTTTTGTTCTCAGGTAGTTTGTAAAAAAAGAAGAGGCATAAAAACAGCCTGTAAGATTCTGGCAAACTCTCCCAAGGGAAAAAGTCAGTCCCATTTACAGCAGATATTTGGGAGGCAGTTGGGTTCCATACAAGCACTGATGTAAATGCAGTTTCCTGCCCAGCCTGATGACAATTTACCAGAGGGCAGTGTCTTACCTGACAGGTCTTACCCTGTGAAAGATATATAGGCAGCACACTCTAAATAGAATGTTGTCCAACAGGATGAGGATCTTGTATCCAAACAAAGCTCAGTATCTTGCTAATCATCTACCAGTAACTTTCTGGACACAAAAGAGAGTTGCTGCTTGCAATGATGGATTTGTCAGCCAGCTAAGGACAACAGGTCTTTGCATAAAATAGATTAAAAACTTTTAAAACTGATTTAGAGATGTACTGAACAAGACCTTATAATGGAGAAAGACTTTGCTGAAGTCATCCTTGCAAGTAGAACCATTTAATTTGAGTGCTGCAGGTCCCTGCAAATGTCAGGTTGCCTTTAGTACAAAGCAACCCATGTTCAGCTTCCAATAAAAGAAAAAATGTCAGCCACTTTTCAAGCTCCCTTGGGCTGACACATCTGAATTGCATGCAGTTAACCCAGGTGTCTGTTCCCTACTATCTGCAACAGAGAGTTTATGGCACAGGTTTCCTCTTTTTAATTTACTGACTTCAAGGTACTTCAAGTTCACACATTTTTTTCTTGCTGAAACTAACCTACCTGACAGTGATGGCTTAAGGCAAAGTGATACATTAAAAAAATTTCAAAAGACAGAGCCAAGTAGAACAGAAAAGAGCTCTCCAGCCCAGCCCCCACTCAGTAGTAACTATACATATAGTTACTCAATAGTAACCACATATCTGTGACACTCTGCCAGACAGATACCTCATCTCACTTTGTAGTGACAAAGCCATATATTCCAGAGTTTAATTATGCTGAATTAGAATGGGCTTTTTCCTGCTAATATCATAGAGTCATGGAGAAATTTGGGCTGGAAAGGACCTTAAAGATCATCTAGTTCCAATCCCCACCAGCTTTCACTAGACCTGCTTGCTCAGGGCCCCATCCAACCTGGCCTTGAATACTTCCAGGGATGGGACATCCACAATTTATCTGGGTAACTTCTTCCACCCTCAGAGTAAGGAATTTCTTTGTAACATCTGATCTAAACCTATTCTCAGTTTGAAGCCACATCTAACTTAACTTCCTTTTCTGTAAAATTCAATCCATTTATCCCCAAAGGAAAGACCTGGGAACAAAAACTCCGTTTTGTTCAGCTCTGTTCTAGATTTCTGCCTCCTTGAAGAATTAAACCCTCTCTTTACCCAAGTCTTTTTACTGGCCCATAGATCCAAGTTTGTAAATATCTGACTTTCTTATACTCCTCTCTAAACTGTCTCTGGTGAGTTTTTATTCTTCCTTGATGACTGATGTTGTAATCTGGAAAAGGTACCTTGGCCAAAAAGAGTTTCTCTGTTATTTTACTGAAATGACAGAACATAGCATTGAAGTCATGAATGAATGAATATGAATGAAGTCATGAAGACATGCTTTAAGTCTTAAAAATTTCTGTCTTCTCCAATTCTTTATGTGGAAGTTGTTGGGCATTTAACTTGATAAAGCTAATTTGATCTGTTTTTTAGGCTACTAAAATGACCAGTGCAAGGTCAAAATACATATTTGCATGTTCTTTAGAAGTGACATACCCTTGCACAGCAAGTTATGCAAATGAAAGTGAGTTATCATACTAAGATTTGTAAAAACAGTGAAAAATTCAAAGGTATTATACAGTGGCTGATAATTCATGGACTATTCCAGAATTAACATATCTTTTCCAATGGCACGATTGAACTTCTTTTCATAGAGCCCCACAGAGCAGAGGTGTAGGTGAATTAAATGAAAACCAGAAAGCAGCAGTCACAGAGGAATCTAAACACAGATACCAAAATGAGCACCTGCATGCCTGCCAGTGCAGGAGAGTTTCAGCTGCCCTAAACATGAACAGACACATGGCAGAGATGGACCCTGGTAAGCATTTTTAAAACCCAGGCTTTGGGTCAGTGCTGCTTCTTGGTGTCACTCTGTAAAGGCATTTACCTTAGCATAAGCTTATTTATACATCAGTGTCTACCAGCATCTGAAAGGAGCATGGCAAGAGGATGAAGCCAGGCTCTTCTCAGTGATGATGAAAAACAGGACAAGAGGCTATGGGCAGAAACTGATGCACAGGAAACAGTGAATATGAAGAACTTGTTTAGTGTGCAGGTTATTGAGCATTGGAACAGGTTACCCAGAGAGTCTCCCTCACTGGAGATATTCCAGAGCCATCTGCACACAATCCTGTGCTCTAGGAAGACCCTGCTCAAGCAGGGAGGTTGGACCAGATGATCAAATGTGGTCCCTTCCAACCTCATCAATTCTGTGAACCAAGGATACTGATTTATAGTGAATGACCATGAGTTCAAAGACACTGGTAATATATATATATGCATATATATATATATATATATATATATATAACACATTTATATGCCCATAACTTGTTTCTTCTCACCACTGGTTCCTGAAAAAGCAACATTACTGGAGCAAATTTATTCTCATGAAGTAAGGCAAGTTCTGACTTAATAATGTGTCTCTACCTACCTATCTATCTAAAGATTGATCCTTTCTGTAAGGCTTTTCAAACTTCAGGTTTAGTAGGTGGCAGGTACTGTGGCTGGCAGGGCACCTAGAAAGAGAGGACATTCCAAAACACATCACACCACTTGAGGATTTTAAATTGTAAGTGAATCGACAGAGTAACAGAAAAAGCACATTTTCTGTAATTAAATCAGAGCCATCAGCTATTTGAGGGCCTGACACTACTTCTGCAGTAGCACTGACTTAACATTAAGCAAATGCTGATGGCTTCCTGCTTAAGGCAGCCCAGGATCACTCTGCAAGTGTCTGTGCACTGATCCATAGTGGAAGGTCACCTTCAGCAAATGAACAAATGCATTTCTAAACAATTTGTACAAACTATAAATTTTAGGTAGAAGTAGTGGTCATTCGGTAATCTGAATGCCTTAATGAGCTAGTGCTGCACTGAAGCACAGGAAGCTGTTCTGCAGATTTAAGAGGTCAGAGGGACAGATTTACTATGCATACATAGGAACAATCAGACCTGCCTTCTCTCCTGCAACTGGGGTGAGACAAGACAATTCTGCCACTTTACTGTTGAGCTGTTTATCTGATGACACACTAAAAAAAGAAATGAATAGATTTATGAATCATAAAATTATACTAACTGCAGTAGATGATGAAATTCATGACTCAAGCTACTAAGATTACCACATCCCAAATTATAGTACTTGCATTTCTTTTATTTATTTCTTTGCAGCTAGTATAATTTGTAGTTATCATCAATTAAATCACAGTCATAAACTGAACTTTTAAAAGATAAAAAAATTGGTCATGATGTTGAGCCAAAAAGCAAATAATAATGTCAAAAGATTAACTTTATAAATGCCCTGAGGTATTAAGATATTAACACAACTTGCCAGCCTGTCAGCACGCCCTGACTAGGAAATGTTCAATACACCAAGTATTCAATAAACCAGATTCAGCATTTTGGCTCACCTAACAGCACTAATAGGTTGTTTCCTGACACTGTGTTCTTGCAAAGGACTAAAAGTGCAACTTCTGGTACAGTTACGAGCAGCAGGAGCTAATACTACCTACTCCTTGTGTTTGAAATAGCGTATGGGTGGTATGTATAGGCACTATCAAGTACTCCTCAGATGAACTACTTAGAGCAAGTTCCAGAGCATATTTATTAAGCTTCCCATCAAAACCTGTCTTTTTTAAGAGATACTTTCACTGAAACAAAAATAACCACCAAGGAAAAAGAGGCTTTCAAATACCAAGTCCTTGGTATCCAGTATATCCCCAAGCTCCCCACACCATTTCTGTCTGCAGCAGTAGGAACAGAAGACTATAAATAAGAGTGAGATTTTTGATCCTATCTTTAAAGAATAGCTCTTCCCTAGTGAAACAGTGGGAAAATCTGCAGCACACATGGCTGGAAGTCTATTATTAAGTCAGAGAGAAAAAGACAAATCACTACAAAATACCCAAATGTTCAGCCTCACAGTTTACGTACATTAGCAGTCACGCTACTTGCAAATGGCACCATGAAATAAATAACAGTGTTTCCAAGAGAACACTATCTACAATAGCAATGTGTGTAGAGGAAATGTAAGGAATTAATGCTGAAGTACAAAGTCTGTTGAGTCATAGTGACTGAACTATAAAGCCCCAACAGCAAAAGATGCCTCAAGAATGTAACGGCTTTGAAGACATGTCACTGTAATAAAATAAAGTCAGGCTCTGGTTAACAAAATGTTTCAAAAAAGTATTAGGAAAAAGGCATTAGTGTAAACATACTGTTGTGCAACCAGAAAAACCTTGAAATATTTCTATCTTTCATGTGATATGTTGGAAATTGGCTTTAACTGTGCCTGCCAGTCCCAATCAGCCTTCAAGGAGAGCTTAGCTTGGCTTTTGTGGAATCGCCATTTTGACAAACATCTTAAATTAGCAGGAAGAAAAGTTGCTGTGGAAGAGAACTGCATTTCCCAACAGCAGATTTGAACTTTAAACCAAGATCTATGAGGAAAAAAAGGGTTTTCAAAATAACTTCAGTTTCCATCAGCCTTTACCTGCATCTCCTGAGCTAGAGGTCAGCAGGGGCTTTTCCTTTGAGCGCAGCCTTCATTCAGTAGTAGGACCAAACCATCTTCAGTCTACTTGCTCCGGAAGAGTTCTCCTGCTTTCTCTCCTGAGGGAGATTAAATCGATCCTGGAACATGAAACACTTGTACACAAAGAAACCCTCTGAGTTGTGCTGGCTATACAGATTCACACTGCATGTGACTTTTACACTGCACGAGGCTTCTCGTGTGTTTATTCAGTGTTTCAGCTGGTGGGACTTGCTCAGCTTGCAATTTACCACAGTTCATGCAAATACAGCATAAAAATTTGAAGTGTGTTAATTGCCATTTAAAAATCTTTCTACGGAGCTTCAAGACACCAGAAGTACTGTCTGCTTGGTACATAACTCTCATTCCCCTTCAAGGATTGTCCTTGTGTCTACTCTACTGCTACCTGAGCAGGGCAATAACTTAACCCACTCCAGGGTACATCAGGCAGCACTATTAAGAACTTGCATTTCACAGAACTTCAGATTCTGATTACACCACAAGAGACTGTCTTTGAGAGCAACAGAAAAACTTTATTGTCAAAGTAGGGAGAGGGAACAGAAGAGAAGTTGTCAAGAATCTGGTTAGAAGGAAAAGCTGCAGCAGTGAATGGAGGGCTCAGTACGTGATGGAGAGGAGGATGTATGTGTCCCTTCATGCATGCACCCAAGGCTGTAACATGCACTTTTGCAGCACCAGCAGCGGGGCCACATCTGGGAGAAAAGAAAACCCAAGACACATCAAATAAGGGCAAAATCTGCTGTTGAGGCATCCAAAGGAATGTCGTCTTGCATCTCAAAGCCCCAAGGCTCACCTTCACCATCTTCTTTGACTTCCAACAAGGACTCTCTCCAGAGCTGTCGTGTCTGTCAGTACCCAGTGTAACAATGCCAGGTGGTACAGCTCCTGGCTTTGCTGAAACAGGCCATGGAGTTAGAAAAGGAGGTGAGAAAGAAGCCAGAGGGCTGCTAAGATGACAGATTAAACTTCAGTACCATTATCAGAAACTTATGGTCCACACCATGACTGCCAAGATGAGACAGAAGAGGTCCAGTCTGTTTGACCTGTATTGATGCTACCAATTATTAAGGTTGCAGGGAAGTTGAACAGCTGAAAGTTCACAAGAGAAGAAAGGCATGTCAGGCAGTTTTGGCAAGCTTTCCCATCTCTGCACTGCAGGAAGGGCAAGGGGGTCTCACCCAGGGCCCTCAGGCAGCTGAATAGCTGCTGGCAACACAACAGGTGACAAATACAAACCAGGATCACATCTTCACACAGCAGAGCAAATCTCATTTCTCTCCCCCTGTTAGTAACATAGAGCATGAACACACAAATGCTAGGCATATATAACATACTAAAATATATCTACAAACAGTCCAATTCAGCATTTAAACTCAGCCTTCCACGTGGTGTGGTCCTGGATGTACTGCAGCCCCTGAATCTAAAGCTACCAAACCTGACTCCAGCACTTGATCCCACATGCCATCACCACACGTGGTAGCAGAAGATTTAGGACTATTTAAAAGTTATCTAGCCATGGTGGGTCTGCTGTGAAAAACACACAGTCCAAGAGAACTGCTGCAGGAGCTGTGGCACATTGTCCTAGTGCCTGTCAGCACACACCCAGAAATCTGAGGAAAGTTTTCACCAGGGTTTTAAATTATGTGAAGATCAGGCTCTCTCTCAAACATTCATCACAGTCTAGAAAGTCAAAAACTTGGAAGCTATCAGACCCCTGATTTGAAATCAGGATAAATTCATGCTAGTTTCTTTGCAAATTGGGGAAATTAGGTGACTGCAGATGAAATCAATCTTTGCCCATTTAGGGGAAGTTCTTGAGGCAGTTACCTATGAAGGAATATAATTTAACTTGCAGGCTATACATACATGCAGGAAAAAAACTGTTAAAATACCAGTGAGTGTTAGTTAGAAGGACCCTTAATTAGCAGAAATCTATTTTAAAGTAGAAAATACTCACCCTGTCCCTTCTCAAAACTATATAGGCACAAGTATTAAGTACTGATGAAGTGAGCAGCAAACTGCCTGGAAAGACATAGTAATGTTATTATGGATGTTAAGGTAGGCATGAAGAACAGGAGGTATTGAACAGTTCAGGAGTCTCCTGAATTGAAATTGTTCCTCCTGCTCCACCTAAACCATGGAGATAAGAAATGCTGATATTCTCCCAGTGTGCTGAAAGAGCTCCTCTTCCCAAAGAAAAGCAGCCCTGTGGCAGGTCTGCCGGCTGGGTAGAGCCAGAGGAAGTGGTTGCAGGTGCCTGAAGAGAGCATTTCCTCTGAGGTGACTTTGTCACCATTTCTACACCCTAGAAGGCAGCTGTAGTGGGTGACTTGGGTATGATGTACTAGGCAAAAGCCAAAGCTGATTCCAAGGCACAGCTGGTGAGCATCAAGGTGAGGAGTGAGGAGAGAACACAACTCTGAACAAGTATCAAAGGTAACAGTGCTCACCAAAGAAAGCTCTCAGTGCCAGGGCTGGAACTGCAGGGATGGAACTGCTAAAGGCTGGACAACTTCCTTCCCAATAAAGCAAAAACCATGACAGACCCTCACCATCCTGGTCTGTGCAAGGACCCTGCTCCAAGCTGCAGATTGAAGACACCAAGGGAGAGTGATGCCACTTTCCTTTGGGCTTCATGGAAGAAGCAGCAAGTGAGCAAGGAGGCAGACAGACAGTTCCTACAGGATCATTTCAGCCTCCCCTCCCTGTCCTGCAAGCACCCCTTTCCCATTTCCAGCCAGAAGAGATGCAGCTGAAAGAGCTGTCTCAGAGCACACAGCAGGCAGTCCATTACCATACATTAGCATTCAGCTTTGGCAGGAGAGCTGTGCAGCACCACCCTGAACCAACCTATTTTCTTAAGGCCTCCGGCAAATAAGAAAGGAAAAGAAAGCCAGAGCTACAAAATTACCATAGAGAAATGTCAACATAGAAACAAACAGAACTGGTGACGCTAAAACTTTAATCAATGTTTAACTCAAATAGAAAAGGCTCATGCATAACAAAAGGTTTTGTAATACTTACAGGTGGTAAAGAAATTTTGAATGATCTGCAATCTATTTTTCTTTAAACAAGCATAAATGCTGACTTCTAGTTTCAGAAAAGCAAGAAGGTTAACAATTTGGGCATTTAAGTACACTTTAGTTTGTATGGACTCCAGAGCAGGCAAATGTTTATTCTAACATTTGTTACACAGCATGATACAAACAATCAGGTTAGTCTAACCTCTCTTCAGTGTTTAACTGTCATTGAAATTAGAGTGAGAATTTTCATAATGAAATTATTAAAATATTAGTTAATAGGGAAAGAATGCAATCAGTATTTGGAAAGCATTCCACAAAACTTCTTAAATGTTTATTGACAAAATTGACAAGCTATTATTCTTCTGTGATTTCTGTAATGAAAATATTTATCACATTACCCAAAAATTCTACATAAAAATACTTTGTATGTCATAAAAATACTTCCAGTATTTTACTGTCTTTGGTTAGGTACACTTTACAGAAATCAAAAAATCAGCATCATACAGTGAAAAGAGGATGAGTATCTTACACACTATTCCATTATAAAAAAATCTAATTTTGGTTTAAGGATAAAAAACCAAGAATAATGTCAAACATGAGTCTGCCAAGAGTATCTTCTACCCACTGTGGACTGTATCATTGTACTTGGGGGCTCCCCAATTCCCCTGGTGCTGCTGCTTGCCTGTTACATACTGCATTTTGACATTCTTCATCCAACAACAAGCAGCCTCAGTAAGTCTCCTGCAAAATAGCAGTCTGCCAACAGTGCTGTCCAAGAGCAACACCCAGAGGCTAAATATACTGCTACAGCAACACTGCACACTCTGACCCGCTCCTTCCTGAGAAGAAAGGAAAGCTCCCTAAAGATAAACAACAATTTCCTGTACAGATAAAGAGCTGACAGAATTTTTCAATAGAAATATCAACAGCCAAGTGTTGCAGCCAAACAAACTCATTCATAAAATCACACCCTCATAGCTTCTGCAAAAAAAAAATATTTTATAGCAGGTGATACATGCACACAGAGCAAGTAAACAGCAGGTTTTGCAAAGGTGTGTGTAGAATATTTTGGTTGGCAGCAGCACAGCAAAGGAGCAACTAGAAGAATGTCTGCTCTCTAGAAAACTAATTGCATTTTTTTCAAAGGCAAAAAGACAGAAAAGAGGAAGGGTGCTCACCATTTCTTTTATCAGTTTTCAAAGCAGAATATTGGGGAGTTTACTTAAATCCTGAATGCAATTACTGTAAGAACAACTTGCCTATGCAATAAAAAGTAATCTTCAGCAAAAAAATAATATCCTAGAACATCTTTAAGAGGAATATGTTATCTGGATTTAGAGCATGAAGAGGGATAGAAAACTCAATAAAAAAACCAACTCACTAAAGTTTCATCTTAAAGATCTCTGGCATCTAACAGGACTGGTCTCTGTAAATGTAAAGCCTACACAAGAGTAAAGAAAAAGACTGGCAAACCAAGAATACAAGTAAAATCACGCTTATAACTCCAAATATTTAATTAGAATGAAATATACTGAAAAGAAAACATAGTGAAGCCTGTATAATCTCAAAGAATTTTTGCATCTACCAAACCCTTTATACTTTGATATTTCAGATCAGGCCAATGATTTCAAAACAGAAGACTCAAACACCTGATGGAAAAGTTTTCATCTATTGAGTAGGGTTTGCTCCATTCTCCTCAGTTAAGCACTTTTTTTCCAATCTGTTGTCTCAGAATTTTGTTTTTTATGCAGCTCCTACTCTTCACCTGGGTGCAGTGAAACTGGAATCACATCAGCTGTGAGGAGGCAATCATTCCTCAGCACCTGCTCAGGCATCAGTCTGCTATAGCAGAACAAATTCAGGAAAAGTGATTTAACTTTATCATCCTAAAAACAGAGGGAGAAGGGTTTCATCAGTAAGCAAAACAAACTCGATTAGAAATCACAACCAAGCATTTGATGAGCACATCTTGTAAGTTCTTAGGGCCTAAAGCTTTCAAAAGATTGGTACCACAGCATTCCAAATAGACAGCAACACTGAACATCATAGTGCTCATTAGCAATGAAATTCAAGCAAATGTTCAGCACCAGGTCTGTCAACCCAGTGCCAGCCAGAAGAATGTGAAGGTTTGAAATTTTGAAATATGAATTCACTTAACTACTATAAATTACAGAAATACTCAAGTTGGTCTTTCTATTGAGAGCAAATAAAACAGGTGCCATTCACCTTCTGTCACTTTTTCTGTTAACTTTTGGCATATTGCTTTATCTCTCTACAGGAGCAAAAGAGGAGAAGAACACAAAGTAATGGACTCTAAATCAACAGCAGCTATTTTGCCATCACTTACACTTGGGCTCTTTGGATTTACCAGAAGGGATTACATGCCTAAATACTTTGCACATTAGCAGCACTAGACTCCATACACAAAACATAAATCCACAGCTCTACACAGATGCATAAATACCAGCTGTGAGCAGGAAGAGCACATGCTGGATTTGGGTAAGGGGACTACAAGAAAGACAATCTCAAATGCTGATCTAGAAATCTAGATTACCAGAACTCAACAGGAACAGAATTTGTACACAGGAAAGCTTGCTTGTTCACTGTCTCCAAGCCAGGAACTTCTCTGACCTGGGTCAGTATTAACAGCAAAATACAAGATAACTGTACATCTCTCACCTATCCCTATTTCACCCAGGGAGAAGGATATGGGATGTCAGGGATTGTACACAAGTAGTCAAAAACTTGAAGACAGAAACAAGACATTTCCAACTTGCACTAATTATCAGAGTGGCTCCAGAGAATTAGTCACTTCCCAAGAAACATGAAATCTGGGTTAAAAGATGAGATCTGAAAACTGTGCATCTTGCAGGCATAAAGGGTTGTTCAATATTTATAAAACATTGTAAATACTCAGAGGAAAATCTCTAGCTAAGAGGATCCAAAGGCATGCAAAGAAATACAGGAGTGAACCATGATTACACACTTAAAATTAAAGTGAAGGAAATCTGAGCATTTGAAGAGCTTGAACAGCTTCTTGAGTATTTGCGTTTCAAGATACTGTCAAATGTCTGTCAACAACAAATATCCCCTTCTCACACTAAGGAAACTGAAAATTGATTCTATGAGGAATATGGAAGTAGGACAATATTTCATCGTGTTTGCTCCATTTCCTTGTGTTTGATGTTACTTACAAAACTGCATGTTGAGACAGACTGAACATTGAATCTTGGTCTGGCTGAATGAGTGGCTGCAAGATCTTACTGCTAAACATTGCTCTTGCTACAGTCACCCAACATTAATGTCCCTGTTTTAAAGCCTTACATTATTTTCCTGTGGCAATTTTACATTTGCTAAAAATAACAAAAATTTTACTGCTTACAAGTGTGCCATTCCTCTGGGCACGAGATTGAGATGGAAGGGAAATTACCAGTCTGTCAGGAGCCTGCAGATGGGCATGGAGATTAATTCTGACTAAGCTGATTATAGATAAAGTACTTTGAAGCAAAATAGATTTTCCCCAAGAACTGGGACAAGGATTAACAGCCAGAGGTCTAAAAGACTCCCCAGGAAACAGCTGAAAGATATTTATTAGTATTACAGTTCTTAGTAAAACTCTCATCTGTATTTCTGTACTCTGCAGGCAGCACAGATTGCTTTCTGGCGAACTTTAGTGGTTGGGGCACACGCATGTACACACACCCAGAATGAATCCTTAAAAACTGCCAGCAGTGCTGTGTTGATTTGCATTGTATCACCTTACACAGTCAAAACCAAATGCTTCTTTTCTTCAGATAAAACAAGTCAAAGAAATTTGCTCTTATTAATAGCTGTAAAACTTATTAATCCCTGCTAAAATCAACACCAGCTAAATTAATTAATTATAAGAACTAATGGGGAGATAAGAGCAGCTCTTTGCACTTCAGACAGTACCTGTGACAGAGCAACACAGAAGCATAATACCCTGAAACTGGCCATTAAAATTTTTATTTGTGTACTTCAGACCTTATTTGGAGAACATTATCACAGTAAATTTTTATGGAAAGCAGAAGTGAAGCAACTTATTTTAATGTCCCAAGTAATCTTTTCTACATCCTTGAAGTAGAAGCTTTCCTTACACATGAGAGAAAGTTAGGGGGTTTTAGTATCTAAGGATTATTATGAACAATCCTGAATGCTGCTCTGGGCAGATGTTCTGTACAAGTTTTGTGAAATACGTTTAAAACCCCTAGCTGGCCCTAATGTTCAGTCATGAAGTACTGAATCTTCTTTCCTATAGTATTGTGTGTTTCATGAGATTCACTTAATTTTTAATTAAAAAATCCATCAACTCTAATGAGCAATAAGATACACTATTTACAGGATAGCTTCCCTGCTCAAATGCTGTATGTTTTATTCTCCTGTTTTCTGTGGTAGTGTCACATTGGAAATAATTTTGTGGAAGGATTTGATAGACAGTCCTGTACATTATCAGTAATGTTCTCACATGCAGAAAATGGTCAAAGTGAAACTATTAAAACATATACTGCACGAAAGTTATCTTAAAACCAAGATTATATGCATATCATCTACTGTGTAGGTGATATGCAGTGATACCTAAGCTACCTTGCCAGGACACTGGAGCCACTACAGCTGTGTTGGCCTGGTACTGGATCATGACATTTCCTTAACCCAAACACAGTAAACAGGACGCATCAAGCTCATAATTAACAAAACTCTTGTAATTTAGCTCCATGCTTAAACAGTCTTCTCTGTAAAGCTGGCAAATCATGAATACACAAGCTTAACTAAGAAAGAGGGCTTTATTATTTGGCCTTAACTCCTGGCCAGGAGACTGAAAGATTATAGAAAATAGTTACACAAAAACTGAATCTAAGGAAAGACAATTCAGGCAAAGAATGCACAGATATGAGGCTATAAAATTATGTGCTAATGATTGGCATCCAAGAGAAAGGTAAGTTAGTGAAGATTGACTTCAAAGCTGGAGGGCCAAATTGTGAAGCATGAAGGTACACAGATCTACTTCTTATTCTCCAAGAGTCACTGAGATCCTGGGCAAGGATAAGCTTTAGAAAAGGGTCTGCAAATAGAGTTCAAGGAGAACCAGCTGCTGTCCTAAGGCAGGCAGAGAATAACAGTTGAGAGTAAAAAGAATTAAAACATCAACAATTTGTATCATGCAGGGCTCACTTATATCTGCAGATTTGTTCCAGAGGCACAGGAAAAACTGCTGCACAAAAAAGAAACACCAAACAAAGAATAAAAGGCACGTTTTCATCTGCATTTACATGATTAAAATTTAATTTGGCTGCTTTAATAATGCTCAAACACTGTGAAGTCATTGTGTATTAAGAAGGATGAAGAAAGTCAACTTCCTGACTTCAGAAAAAAATAGATTTCTAATACAAATATCTCCTTTGAGGCTGAATCTCCACGACTCATTCTCCAAGTCTATAACACAATATCATTCAATTATCAGTTGCTCCTTCTGAGATCTGAGTTAAATATTAAGAGAACTCTGGGGCTTCCTACCTTCTCAATTGTTATTTGTACAGGCTGTCCAGAATTATGTAAATAGTCAATTAAGAACATTTTTTCAGCCCAGCACTTCAAATCAAATATTTCACTTTAAAATCCAACCAACCACATCTATACAAGAACAGCCTTTCCTTCCTCATCTGACAATTGACACACCGTGACAACCTCTGCCTCATGTGTTCCATCTTCTTTTTATGACAAATTCCTCGTTTCGAATGCAAAGCTGTAAATTAAAAGATATATAATACATAACCCTGGTGGGTTTACCCCTTTAGTTTAACAAAACCAAACATCAGTCAAGGAGATTCACCAGGTTCCAAATGAAAATGGATTGATACAAAAAAAATGGCAAGGAAAGATTTCATTTCTAATTTTACAGTAGGGTTAAACAGGCAAGGGGCTCAAGTTTCCCTTACACTGAAACAAGAGGAAAAAAATGTCAGAAGAAAGATCTTTTGACCTCTTAGAGGTCAAAAGAAATAGATTTTTTAAAATATGACTGAAAAGTCCCTGCCCAAGTTTTCTATGCTAAAGAAATGTTGAGGGATAAGCACACTCTGTCTAACAAATATGAACTATGTACTCATAAACCAAGTAAAATCCCCCAGTCTTCATTATTGCCTAGAAGCATGTATGAGTACAGCATTTTTCAGACACTGCCTGCAGGTAAAGCTGAAAATGCCTCTGTCCTGAGAGATCACATAGACAGCAAAAGGAAATGTGTTTAGTCAGTGCTGGGTTCTGGGGACACAGATCAGCAGAGCCCTTGAAAAATTCCTGTCTGCATTTTTGAAGTGGCACTGCTATAGCATGAGGGAGAACAGAATTTCACATGCCCAACATGAAAGTGGCAACTGCTGATCACAATACTAAGAATTTTCCATCAAATGATCAATGCTACACCACGTCTGAGCTGAACATTTGTTACAGGTGGAGCCATCTGAAATTCACCCAGCAAACTTGGATGAGGTTCCTGAATACCTATCCCAGATAGTCTCTTCTAGAAGAATCAGCCATTTGTAAAACTGTCTTTGTTCCTTTTGATTTTGGTGGTATGCTTTTGATGGTTTTTATTGGTTTTGTTGGGTTTGTTTGGTTGGTTTTTTGTTTTGTTGATTTTTTTTACATTTTCTTTTGTCTTCACTTCTATGTGAAAAACCGTCTAGAGCAGAGCAAGATCTGAATAATGGTAGCAAAAGTGTTCTAACTAAATCCTACCACATTAATAATTTATAAACACCTATGATATCAAGCTACACTTTAGCTAATCTATTCCATCACTCATTTATCCAAATACAAAAACTACCTAATTTGAAGCAACTGCTCTCTAAATGGGGAATAAAACACAATGAAGAGTGACTTTTATATGAATCAGCATCATCTTCTAAGCCAATGGTGGGTACCCATCAACTTGCAGTTGACATCTCTGTTAGGAATTGTTCTTAAATCGCAGCAGCACAGGAGGCTTTGCTGAAGCCATCCCTGTAGGGATGATGGAACTGCCAGCATTGCCCACAAAGACCTGCCCATGTACCTGGGGCTCCAGCTGCTATTCAGAGAACCAGATCAAATATATAAATTGCTCATGTAAAATCACTGCATAGGAACATGACCACTTGCTGTGCAGCTTGTGGATTTTCAAATCTGGGAGCTTTGCTGAGTTGGGGAGGCAGCAATTCAGTGCCCGAATACAACAAGGAGGTGGAGGAGATGCTGTCCAACACATCACCTAACACAGCAAAGTTGGGTGCTTTCTCCTTCCTGGCATACCATGCACTGGGAAACTGTTAGGCAGCAAAGAATACAAACTGCAAAATTTCTCAGAAAAAAAAAAATACAAATACGAAAAGACATTCAGCACTGATTTGAAAAATTTCATTCTGCCAGGTTGCCTATTTTTTCTTCTCTGCCTTCCTGTTACTGGTTGCTTCCCTCCTCCCAGTTTACAACATATTTTGGGACTGGCTGCTGGTACAATAAAAGCCAGACCCTGAGTTTCTACCCCCTTCCATGATGGCAGCCAGACTGGAGGGGACAAGTTTGCAGATTGGCAGGAGCCCTTGGTAGCACACCAGTTCCCAGCTCCATCCTTTTGTGACCACACAGAAAGAAGGAGCACTGAGCAGTACTGACACCCCTGCAGAGAAGGCACAAACCTGATCCAGGCTGTGAACCGTGAGTGAAACTTTGCTGCTCTGTCCCATGAGCTGCTCATTTCAGCACAGCCCATACCTGTAAGTCTTGCTCAGCTCTTGTACTTTCCACAATCACACCACCTGTACCTAGAATGACCTTTCAGAAAACTCAGCTGTCAACAAGTAGTACAACTCCCTGTCTGTGACAGTTGGAATTGATTTTTATGTTAAGTAAAAGAGAAGTTGTATTATGTCATTTCAAAATCAAAATCACTGTAATCATCAGACTGCATTAGGATTAACCAAGTCTGTGCATAATTCTCATTCTGCTATTATACCAAGCAACACTAATCTACTACATCAGGATTTAAAAACAGCTTCCATATAGCAGTTCTGGAATTGAATGTATTCTCAAATGCATATTTTACTCAGTCTCCTTCCTGGACACCCACAAGAATCTCTGAAAACCTAATCACTGAGAAAGGTGTTCCCTTTATTTATGTGACAAGCCAAATGTTCTAGTCTTTTGCCTACTTCTTTCCTAAGACAAAGAGCTTTTTATTTATTTATTTTAATTAGCTGGTCACATATAAAAGTCATAGGGACGTCATTAATCTACCAGGAACACCAAGTTCCATAATTAATACACTTTTTTTCTCCAGTAAGCAGGCATTTTCTTCATCTCACCTCATTACTCAAGAATCCTTTTCCAATAGGTTTCCTTAATGCATCTTATTTTAAAGCCCTCTTGGGAGCTTGCTGCCCCTTTACAGTGCTCAGAGGCAAAGGTTCTTTTTCTCCTTAAGCATCATCATCAGAATAATTAATGTACAATCAAGCCAACTGCAGTGAAGCTGAAGTAGTATTTACCTCCTTTGAAGTAGTATTTACCTTATTTGAAGCTCTCTGAGGAATAGTGGGGAACCCTGAAAGCTGGAACAGACTCTGACTTCTGTCACCAAGGAGAAGATACACACATTATCAACAAAGTTAAAAGCAACCAGCACAATAGAAGGAGTTGGACAAAAACTGCTCATGCTGTGAACAGCACCTGTCACCAGAGGGAATTAGTTAAAAGCACAGCACAACATTATGGCTAGAGACTGAAACAGAAAAGTCTGTGTACTTTTTTTTCCCTTGGTGGTTGGTTAGTGGAGGTTTTGTTTTTTAAACTGTTCAAGTCTGGTCTCAGGGGCCTGTAAATCTTGCACATTTAAAGGCAAAATTTAATTCAGAAGACACAAACTGTTTTACATAGTTACCTCTTACTTGGAATAGACAAAATTAATGTTTCTTAAACCATCTGAACAATACGGGAAAAATTCCAACACTATAAAATTTGCTCTTTTCAAACAGCTTCCACTTTAACTGGGCCTTTAAGCTTTTCACAGTTTTCTTAACAGATAATAAGTAGTGAATAACATGTCTTCTCTTCAACAACTTCTCTGCGTGGTTTTTTAAACTAGGAGGAAAAGAAAAAAAAATCAGAAACTGTTAAATCTTTCTATTTTATTTTAATGTTTCACTCAAATGCATTAAAGAAACAGCTTGGAGCCTAATCGAATTCAGCTTTTCAGGGTCCTTCCCCACCAAAGAGGGTTTTTATTGTGTTTAATTTCAATTACATTAAAAGTCTTCTGAAAAACCAATGTTCTGTTTAAAGCCCTTAAGCTACATACCACTGATTTTGTCACAAATCTAGCAATTCCAGCTTTTATTGCTTTATTTTTTAAGAAAGTATCTTTGTGTTTAAATATATGAAACTAAGCATTGACTAAGGCAATGTACCACTGGGATTCTGAAGCTTTAACCCAATTAATCTCTCATCACCAAAATACTCCTAAAACTCTCTTCTGAAAAGATAAATGAATATTTACCAAAAAGAAATTGCATCAAAAAGGGTTAGAAATAAATACGGCATAAACTCACCTCAACACTGGCCAATATCTATTCTGTGGTTACACTTTGCTCATGTTGAGCTTCGTATATGGCTTCATTGTGAGTACTCATAATTACTCCCTTCTGTGCTTCATCATGCTCCTGGATTGAGTTAGAGAGAGAATAAAGATTGAGAATCATTCTTTATACACACCAACATTTAAGATGTGGAACCTTGACTGAGAAATTCCATCATTAATGGAAAAAATATTTTATCAGATTTTTCTCTCTGTTCTTATAGATATTCAAAAAGGGAAGTTAGCAAGTCTTAGAGTTCATCCAAGAGTTTCAACTGGACAAAACTGCCTGGTACTTCTATGCAGAAGTCCAATTTCATATTCCACATGCTACTGAAGAGTTTTTTAAGACTAGCACAGTTAAATAGATGTGGAATATTAAAGCACACAAGGAGTGAGAGCCACTGGTCCTATCACCAAGAGCACTCACAAGCTAAACTCCTGGTTTTTTTGTTATTATGATGCCACATCAAAGGACAGACGCAATATCTACTGAAATGGCCCTTCTCTGGCACAGCAGAGACATTGTCTCTCCCATTGCAGAGACAATGCAAGTACCTGAGAGTGAGCAAAGAGAATGGAGGAAATGCTCATTGGAAAATGTAAACAACTGAAAAAAGGCTCACACCAGCACAGAAAAAGAGTACTGGTAAGGCAAGAACACTTCTCCCATGCCAAATGAAAGTGATGAAAAAGTGTTCATCTCTTAGGACTGGAAAAAGTCAATTTTTGCATACACATGGACCCTGAGAGGAAATCCCATTATTTCAAACAAAATTTTCAGGTGTATTTTCAGCACATACACAAAAACTTGGTAAAGCTCAAAGAAAGCCTCTCAGCACATAGAGAAGGAAGAACCAGTTTTCCCAATACTTCTTAGTTAAGCCAACTCAAGAATTTCACCCCCACTGAGAACCACTTCCCCTGAATCTGAAGATTCTTATGGCATCAGGTTACAACTTCCAAGAGCAGAATGGAAAAAAACCCAAACCTGCCCAAGCAACCAGCCATGCAATTGAAAATAAGAAGTTAGCAATCAGACAGCAAAAACAAGCAAGAAATGCAAAGAGTTAGACCTCCTCGAAATATAAACAGGATTCATGATCAGATCTCACCTCACGCTTAGGTAATATAACAATTTCTAGAACTAACAGCTTTGAGATTCACCAGGCAAAAATAGAGTTAATAATTCCCTTGATTGACTTTTATTTTCCTAATCTCATTATGCTTTTTATCAAAATATGAAACCATAGAAGAGTCAAAATCCCCCTCCTATTCAGTTTCATGTCAAAAATCAACAAGTGCTGCCCTCACAGCAGCACACAATATTTCCATTCCTACATGGTACTGGCAGAGATGAAAACACATCCTGGGATCTATTTCACAGTTTATCAAGTGTGGCATGAGGTTAAAGATTTCACCAGGAAACCATAAGTACTTTCATAAAAGACAGAAATAACTTCAAGTTATAAAATGCAGAAAGGAATAGAGAAAAATCGATAAGATCATCTTATAATTACACTGAGCATTGTATTTAGTAAAGGTTTTGTTGTTCATATCTGCAGAAGAAGAGATATTAAACTGGCAACCAGAACTAAAATAGAAATATGGTGCTGTATTTAACAGGCAAGATACACAGTCATAAGAGAAACCTGCAAACCCCACCTGGTTCATGTACCCTTCAAACTTGTGCATTCCACTAAATATTGTGAAAATGGTTTATTGTCTTAAGCTTAAAGGAGCTAAAAAAAAAACACAAAAAAAACCCCAAAAAACAAAACAAACTTATAAAAGAAACCAAAACAAAACAACAACAACAAAAAAACCAACTTGAACAGTGAGTTAGAACAGTGAGTTCAAACAGTGTTGCTCCTGAGAGCCTGGATATTCATGCTGGAAGAGTCACACAGGCTCTGAAATTGTCCTTGTCTGTCACTGACCCAAACCTATGCATTTCCTATTGCATGGATTCTCACAGGTGTTACAGTAGATTAATTTCATTTCAGAAAAAGAGGGAGAGGAGCATGTATTTAAAATAAAGAGAAGGGAAACACTTCAAAGGAGCATTTCCTCTATACAATTGCTCACCCTTTTTTAAAGGAGGTTAAATTGCAACAAAAATTGCACAGCAAAAGTTGAAGTGACAAAGAATACATGAAAATTTTTTCCTTGATCTACCAACTAGTGCTATACCAATCCATACCAAATTTGTGTATACTTCCTGTACCTATGAAGGTTTTGCAGAAAAATTCAGATTTGAAATCGGTAAACCAAAGTTGTTACTATACTAACAAACTTCAGCCATGCTTACATGGCTGATTCTACATCCAGAATACCCCTCAGAATTTCAATCACAGAAACCCACCTGCATGTTTGTTTGCCCCCTCTAATAACCAACATGATTATAAACAGCTGTAAGTAATTACATTCATTAACATTATACTCTGCATGACATGCACCAAGTCTAAATTGCTGCATCAGGCTACAGTAAATGCTCTGGGTACAATGAAATGCAAGAGCAAAAACTGATTCCCCATGAGAGGGCACAACCCTTGTGATTATGCACAGCTCACACGGGCAGGGAGGCTGTGCAGACACAAATTGAATGTTTATGGGTAATAGTGACAAGAAGGAGATTGAGGGAGCTGGGCCTGCAGGAATGGAGAAGGAGCAGCTGACAGTCTTTCCAGGAAGATTGAGTCCTAAACAGAGAAAAAACACAGATATTAAGCACAGGGGTAGGAAAGTCTCTAAATTACCTCCCTACTTTATGCTTGCTTTACAAGCAGAACTCAGTGAATGGTAATCCACTTGCGCCATCCATCTCCTTTTAAGACAAACAAGCTGCAGTCAATTTCATTGCTCCAAACCTCCTCCAACTCAGACTGAGACAGAGCATCAGAATGCAGAATGGTGTGCGCTTCATTTGTATAAATTCTCCACACTTAGTATTTCAATGAGAAAGAAAATCTATTATGTACTTGTCTGCTGCCTGTACCTACATCACTTCCAGTCAGACTGGCTGCTCTTTATGTAATTCTTCATCAAGAAACCTTTTTAAGCTAGAACCTTTTAAAATCTGAAATCTTCCTCTCCAAAGGCAGCTTGAAAGAACTAATTAAAGCGTTTCAGTCACACAACCAAGGTGGAAGGGCACACCCAAAATTATACTTGCATAAAAACACTGGCATTTCTGTTTGCTTTTGAGAGGACATATTTTGTATAAACTCCAGCTCACTCCACCAAGAATAAAGGAAAATTAACACTCTATTCCTCAATGCATTACCTTTCCCTCTGTATGGAGACTCTGAGATTTAGAGCCATTGTTCATACGCACAATTTCCCTGCCACAAACAGTTGTCCCTGCTAATGCCTATGCCTCACAAGCGTGGATAGACAGTGCCACATTTCATCATTTTCACCAACAGGAGAGATTGATTGCTCTTCATACCTTTTAGATGTCACTGAACCAGTCAGCAAGAATTTGCAGAGTTGTGTCCGTATTATTTCTGACACAAATTAATTTCTTTGTTTTAACACCCATCCACTCAAAGAACTGGTGAAATACCTCCTGAGTCATCTGCTTCAGAATCTTGACCATACATCATCTCCAGAGAAGCTGTCAGCTCCTGTGTGTCAAGTGAATCAAACAAAACCAGGTTTGCATACCTGATGAATTCTGTGCCCACATATAACCTACTAAAATCAAGATTCATTTATCACAGAAAAAGTTAGCACTATCTACTGGTGTAAAATTACTTTTACTACAAAAGTCTCCTTCTGCATCCAGTGAAGTATATTTTACTTTATTTTACATTCCACTTTCTTATGAGATCAAGTGCCAGTATGTCTGCTAGATAATGCAATGCACAAAAGAATCTCACACAGAGATCATCTACTCTAATTTTTGAACTGAAAACATGAAAGAAAAATACACCACAAAAAGCTGAACAGCTCATAAGAAGTTATTTGTATTCTTGTTACTTCTCCCCAACGGATTTGGCCCTGCTCATCCGGATAAAGAGCCAAATGGAGTTCAATTTATAATGAGTTTGAATAAACTACTCCAACTCAGTAAAAAAATCAGAAACAGAAAACAAAGTGAATTTGTATTAAGAGACAAGGTGAGCAGCCAAGGAATGCTTCTGAATGTAAAGCCTTTTGACCCTTGAAATGCAGAGGTAAGAGCAACCAGGTGGAACACCAAGTAAAATTGTTGGCACCACCACCAGAGGCTGGAACAGCCCTCTCCTTTCTGAGGGCTGCAGGTATTGAGGAGGTGAGGAAGTGAATCTAACCAGTTTTGTAGAACCATGCATGATGATGCCACAACCCAAACTGGCACCACAGACACACCACAGCAAAGTTCAGATTGGGGCCAAAATAATATGAATTTCCTCACATTGTAATTACTGAATACAGTGGCAAAAAAAAACAAAAAAAAAAATGAAACCAAAACAGAACAAACAATACTTTATAAAAATTATAAACCTGCTTTCATAACAAGAGCTGCTACAATGAACAGCATTCATTCCACACAATCAGCTGTTCAAACAGCAATTTTCAACTGAGCCAAGTGGCATGAGCTTTGTACAAATATGCTTCCCTACAAGTAAGTACCAGGAAGAGGTTTGTGCTGTATTTATGGAGACTATTTAAATAATTCCTTTGCATTTTCTTAATAGCTGGGATTCAATACCCCAGGATACACATGGGTAGAAAATGGCAGGGCAAGGTAATAGCCAGGTTCAAATGGAACACTCTGAAGGAGAGAGAAAAAAATCAGCCCATTTAACAGCAGCCAAAGTGGGTAATAGAGCAGAGAAAAGTGATCAGTAACAGTTTAATATCCAATATCACACACTCTGTTTACAAAAATAATGGCAATAGTCACACCAGAGGAGTATCTGCATGTATTCCACCAGACTGTCCTCAAAGAAAAAAATCCTGTAAGTTATGTCCTATTTCTTCCCATTTACTTTTCATACTATAAACACAGTTCTCTAAAACACTAGCAATTTCACCAGCATAAGCATGCAGAAGCAGGTTCCAGCTCCTAACAGAAGAGACGACCACCAAACCCTGCTAAGCTGAACCTCAAAATTCAACCAACACACTTACTAGCAGTATTTCAGTACCCCTTCAAATATTTGCAAAACACTGTTAACTTTCTCTGCTGTACAATTATCTGGAAGATGCTTAATGCCTACCACCTAGTGGATTTGCACAGCATAACCTCTGAGCATGCACACAGAGAAAAATACCCAAACCAACTCCAAAACAGAAAAACAACCTACAAACAACACATCAAACTTTTCTCCATCTGAAGGAGCAGGATGCTCACAGAGCCTCCAGGAATAAAGAGCCATGGAATGCTACCTATCCAGAATCTTTTCCAATTGGATACCAATCTGTACATCAGATCATTTAAAAAATATAAGTGTATCAAACATTTCTTTTAATGGCATTGAAAAATTATTCCATTGGAAATTGAGTAATTCCATGAACATTTGAATGCTTCAGTTCATTACTGCTGCTCCAACCTTGCACAAACTTACATGCAGACTGTAACCTTGGTGATTATTCATAAGAATGCAATCTCATATATGTGTGGATGAATAAATCTCTGGAATTTATACAATTTATACAATTTAGACAAGCTGCCCAACTACTGATAAAATTTTTCCTCTCCACACACACTTGCACAGTCAAAATTAAGGGCAATAATGTTTCTGAAGTAAAAAGAAAATGCATTATTTCTAATTTATTTATTATTTATATCTGTATTTCTAATTAAAATGCATTATTTCTAATAGTAAAGGCCAGTAAAATTTTTATTGGCAAAGTCCTCTTCAAAAGTTCTTAGTGTCACTATGGAGCCTATTTCCCCATCCATATCCCTATTTTCTGTTGTTGGGTTCCAGGGAGGAAAAGAGACTCTTGGTAGGGAAGCATATAATCCAACAAACCAAGCAACACGGTACCACAATTTACAGGGTAACTGCATTGACTTTTTAATTGCAGATTCTCTCATTAACACTCGAATTATAAATATTCTGCACTTGGTGAAGTCTTGTCAGTCACCAAACACAATACCATAAAATAAAAGCTAATGCTCAAATCCAGGATCTAGATGATAATTCCCCCCTGGAAATAAAACATCTAGAATACTAGGATCCAAAGTTCTGTTCAGAGCTACAGGTGTATAGCTTCACTTGGAAGTGTAACCTAGAGCTTCACCTGCTGCTGCCAGGTCTCCAACTATAAAATGTTCCACACTGAGCAAACACCCTCAACAGGTTCTCGGTGTTTCAAAATCAATACTGATCAGAGCAACTTCCCCACCTGTGATGCTCCTGAGTGCTCAGAGAGGGGCAGTTGATCCACTTCCAAAATTGATTCTGTCACTGCTGAATACAAATTCTGCTGCAGCTCATCTCACCTGATAATCAATTCATCTGTTCCTTCTTATGCAGAAGGAAAAGCAAGTCAGAAACTCTCACCCAAATAACCTAGAAACTGACACCAAAAAAGCATTAATCCTTGTGAATTACACATAACACAATATGCACCTGACGAGAAATTAGTGAAAAAGCAAATTTTTTTAACCTCTGCTCCTATGACTTGACTGCCTTGCTTCACAGAGTAAAAACATGACTACATGATCAGACAACTAAGGGAAGAGTTTCTGCATGACTGCTGATAACAGTGTGAGTCTTAACTGCCACAGAAAGCTTAAAATGTCCCAGCTGTCCTCCAGTTTTTGATTCTGTTATAGAATTTAGAATTTGGATTATTCACATGTCCATACATCCAAAAAACATCCACAAAGTCAGACTACAAAAGGTTTCTTACTGGAAAAGAATTCTCAGGAATAAAAAGGAATTCTTGCCTTCTAGCAGGAGAAGAAGGTGACCTGCAAACTCCCTACTGATTATCAGCAGAAAGGTCATTAAACTAAAGATAATTTTCCAGAAATAAAAACCAAAAATCTCCCTTGAATGACTGGTAGAATTAGTTAGAGGAACCCCTTATTTCATATTAGACAAGGTACCTATAAGGCTCAGCAAAAATAAAACTTTTGAAATGGATGAAGGAAGTTAAATATCCATACTCAGAAGCAGGCTTGCAACATTCTTCTCACTGTGACTTAACCCAACATGCCCACAGAAACAGAAAAATATATTTGAACATGGAAGACCTCCCTACAGCTTTACAGACTTGCTGTAAAGATTTGCTATTCCCTTCTACATTCATCTCCAAAAATAAAAAGTAAAGTGATTGAAGTACCTCTAACACAGTGTCCCAACATGTGTGCTCTTCCCTACCACACACACACAGACTTGCCTCAAAATTAGTGAGGCAAAAAGACACAACAGAAGAGTTACCAAGAGTTGCCAGTTTCACATGGAGCTGATGAGCAATCAAATTAACATCTCCTATCAATAAGCAATATATAATATAAATGTATCTGCAGATCATTTTAAATAAGGATGTAAAAACACAGGTTTGGAAATGTTCTAAATTTAGCTTATCAAGTGAAATCTTAGAAATGGACTTCATCAGGAATTTTTAAATATCCACAAAAGATTGACTAGAAGCCTTTACCTGTAACAAACCGGGGCAGAATGCGATCCAATGGTTGGAAATTGCAAGATGGACAAACCCCAACTAAAAATAAATCCCCAAGTTGTAGCACACGCTGCTCTAAAAGCTTGGATTAGCAGTTGAACAGTTGCTGTAATTCATCCAGACATTAATGGGCTGGATAACAAAAGCCAGTGGATTATGTTCTACTATAGAAGGTGAACACAATTTATTCCTTCAACACTTAAAAATATGAAACAGCAACAGAAAATATTTAATAGGCACTCCTGCACTTTTGGGCATCTCTGGTGACCAAAAGTACACGCTTCTGTTAGAGTTCCTTCTGTTCTTCCTGCATGAGGCAAGAGCTACTTTGTAAAAAAATACTGTAACACACTGCATGAAAAATAATAAGGATCCCATCTCACGAAGAACACTTTCCAAGACAAGATTTCTGCAGGATATTACTTTAAAAACTAGAGGAATAGAAACTTAATGTAGCAGAACATTTAACCAGGCAAGCAAACTCCAGTTAATACCAGTTCAAGCACTAGAGAAAATTTATCAGTCTGCACATGACTACATGAAAATCCAGGAGCTCAACAGATGGCTTGGGAGCCACAGGACAAACCCCCTCCAACTTGTGTGCATGAGACATTTAATGGCTGAGATAATGCCATTAGATAACTTCACAGAGCATTAAGTACACAGGCAGCATTTTAATAGTCTGCTTTACAAAGATGCAAGCTCTTCACACTAGCAAAGAGTAGCATTAAATTCCTTTAAAATCGCTAAGGGCTTTTCAAACTACAAAATTTAATTTATTTTTAAAAAACAATTTAAAAAAAAAAAAACACAAACATGCAAACAACCTCACACAACCAACCACCAGACTCAGTCATATCACCTTCCATGCCAGCTTCCCATCTTGTTTCTGATAACCATAGTAAAGCTTATTAAAGTCCACAAGAGCGGGTCTTGACTCCCTTTAATGCAAGTTCCTGCTTTGCAGTATATGGAATAGCTAAAGCTAGCTCTGGCATCAACTTGTATCCTTCAATGGTTCAAATTATCCCATCCTCCACCACTTTTTTATTTTAATGAGCAACTGAATAGTTCCTCTTTTTTAAACATTAGCATAAATATATTTTTTTTATTCTTACCACCATCAAAAAAAAAAAACTGAATACGTACACTACAATCTCCAATATGTTTCAAAATTAAAATCACAAATTAGCGGACACATCCACAGAAAAACGCCACAGTGTCTGAAAAATCAGTATGTACATTACACTCTATTACTGTGAGTACCTACTTGAGCTGCAATCAAGGGAATTTCTAATTACCCCTGTTATTTTATCTGTAAAGTTGCCATCCTCTCAGCAACATTTCCTAGGAGAGCTGGTAAATTGGTCAGCACCACTACATTCCTCTTTGGACACAGAATTTACATCGAGTTCTATTAGTTTTGAAATTATTTGTCAGCCTTTCCACTCGAGGAGAACTGTCTTTGTTATTTTCATACACACCATGTCCCAGTGATATCCCAGCTCACTGATTATCTCCTTATGTTTCCAAGACATAAGTTTTACAAGTACTTGATTAAGAACAAATGTTCCAGTCACTCATCTTTGTTTTTGGGACAGTATCCAGGAGAGACACAATCCCGCATAAACTAAGAAAGCACAGGCCATGACAACTGAAATAATGCCATTTACTCTGCACTCCAACTTCATTTGGTTTACTCACACCTGTGATGGTTGTTTGACATGCACCAGGTTTCCCCAAGGCAAGACAAGATGTTCAGCTCCAAGAGCTTCAAAACAAGTGAGGCTTGTGGCAGTGAGGGAGGGCAGCAGCACCTCGGGGATCTTGAAGGGAGAGCACATTGCTCAGGCAACTGAACAGCAACATCTAACTCAGTAAAGCCAATTTTGACAGTTAGGATGACAGATTAGGCAGAATTAAACAGTCTGCTTCAGTTTAATAGCCAGCCATCTCATCCATCTGTTTGGGCTCACTGGGCTTCCTGTACAATGAATTTGCATGAACTTCATTTTAACTGAGCTGGAAACAAAATCAGTGACATCACACTTGGTTGCACTATCAAAAATATTAGCTTGCCTATCCACAGTCAGTGTAACTCCAGTGGGTATGACAGGCAGAGTACTTTTTACTGTGTGCTTCTTGGACATTTCTTCTGTTCTCTTCATTTCTTCATAGCCAAGATTCCGTGGAATGGTTCAACACAGAAAATAGATACTTAAAAATTAGTTCCAGCAAAAGAAAAAGTCACTACACTGTGCATAAAAACAGGACAACTCTAGCATGATGCCAGCAAAACTTGTATTCTGTATCCTTCACCTACCAAAGATTTCAAAGTACTCAGGACAAATTCCACAAGAGCCTGAAGATGGGCTGCTTCCAGCTGCTACTTAGTCATCTTGAAAACTGCATTAATTCTGCAGGGAGCTCTACACTTCCACACTCATTAGCACTTGCATAGCCTTTGCAGCACTCAGACCCTCTGGGGGACACCTGACATTCAGCAGAACTCCTCTCTTCTTCATTGTTCCCCATTTAGAATATTTGTGAGATTGTTGTAATCACGTCCCCACTTCAGATAGCAGGATTTTTCTTTTTTTACAACGGCATGTTCTTGAAAAGTCAGAAGATTTCATGTCATCATTCATTTGCACCTTAGGTTAGGCAACCAGGAAAAATGTCAGAATGGATGAGGAGATGGGGTGGGGGCTCTGGTGTTCCTGAATAAAAATAGTTTTCAAGCCACACTTGAGGCCACACATTGTCAACATGAAACAAGAGGGCTACACAAATATATGAAGCATCACAGTGCTGTAAGCTCATTTCAGCAGCATTTCAAGTATTCTGGCAGTGTAAGACATGATGCATCATACAGACATGACTTCATGGTTATCCACAACTGAAACAGGTGACAATGTCCAGACTGTCAAATATTTCAACAATTTAGTACATCACTCAAGTAGTCTTCAAGAACAAAGACACTTCTCATTCTGTTTATCATGGAAGAATGCTACTTGTTGGAAACACAAAAATGCTAATTGTTTCAACACAAAAAAAAAAAGAAAAACAAAAGAAAAATCCCAAGCCACCTCTCACACACTGTCATCAGAACGGCACCAAAGAAATCATCTCCTCTGTCAAATTAATGCCTTTGGGACTCCCCAGTCACACCACTGAATCTGTTCCAACTCTGGTCCACATTAATAATTTTCTTTCCCTTTGCCTCAAACCCAAACCAAGCAGGAATCAAAACCAAACTGGTCAATGGGGTGAAAACAAGTTCCAAGGCAGCTTTGCTTTGCTCAGGGACTGTTGTTGAGCATGGGTTATGGACCCCAATGAGCTCAATCACCCCTGTGATCTCCAGAAAACTGCAACTGCTGCTCTTTCATGCGAGATCAGTAAAGTTTGTGAAAGTCAATCCCTCAACAGCCCTGCCTCACAACCTAGAAGCTTCTGCACACTACTCCCCCATACAGGATGCAACACTAAAAATGCACCTGCTCATCAACACATACCTCAATGTTATCAAGTTAAACATTGAAATCAGGATTTAGCAAAAGAAATAATTTCTTTTCTCCAACAGCAATCAAGTGTATGCCATGCTCTACATGTTTTCTGTGAAAAATGCATATTTTATGATTGGCTTTTTGCAAATATTAAAATGAATATTATATCTGTTATGTTAGAAAGTTATGCTGCATGAATTTTTTAAGTAGTGTGTTAAATATAGTTTAGGTTATAACATCATGTTAAAGTAGAAACTATGTATGAGAGATATTTTTTAAGAAAGGAATGAGGTACTGGCACCAGAGAGCAGCCGCAGGACACCTAAATCTTTCAGAGAAAGAGAATTCATTGCTCTCCTATCAGGAGAAATGAACTTCTTCCCACCTTGCTCAGTCCTGAAGATGCCATCAGGATTCAGAGGAAGAAGCTGACACTGACCAGACAGAATCCTGTGTTTGAATGGAATTTATGCATCATGTGTGAGATGTATGAATATGCAACAGGCTATTGTTTATAATGGTTAATCCTCTGTTAACGGGTGTCCTTTTTCAGGTTTATGCTGCCCAGAAAGAGGTACCCAGACTGTCCCTAACTCTTTGTTTCTATTGTCTCATATTTTCCTAATCCAAATTGTCCAAATTATTATTACTCTAATTACATTACTATTTTTATAACCATTTGATTACTATTAAACTTTTAAAATTTTAAAAACAAGTGATTAGCTTTTTTCACATTTTCCATTCACAAGCTGTCAAATTCAGTATAAAACAGCAAAGCTTCTTTAGCAAACACATTTAAAGTAGTTTAAGCTATACTTGAAAACAGCTGCAGTGTATTTGCTGTCACTGTCCCAGATGCACGCTGCCATCCCATCCCTTTCCACGGCCCCTGCCGCACACCAGGCAGCCAAAAGCTCCCAGAAGCAGCGCAGCCCCATCCTTATCGCAGCTTTATGGTGGCGCAAAAGCGCAGGCGGGCTCCTTCAGCTCTGCGGCTCCGGAGAAGATGCGCTAGGTGGCAGCTTCTCCCCATCCAAACCCATCCTCCCGCATCTTCGCCCTGTGCAAACCCATCCTCCCGCAGCTTCTCCCCACCCAAACCCATCCTCCTGCAGCTTCTCCCCACCCAAACCCATCCTCCCGCAGCTTCTCCCCACCCAAACCCATCCTCCCGAATCTGCCCCCGTCCAAACCCATCCTCCCGCAGCTTCCCGCTGTGTGCAAACCCATCCTCCCGAATCTTCCCCCATCCAAACCCATCCTCCCGCAGCTTCTCCCCATCCAAACCCATCCTTCCCCCATCCCAACCTCCGCCCAAGGGGAGCGCACCTGCTTTTGTAAACAGGCACTGAATCTGCACGGCTGAAGAGGTTTTTAACTATTTCAGGACAAAAACCTTTCAGTTACCATGCTTTGATTTCCTTACATTTCTTTACAAAAGCAAGGGTGACAAAAAGTCGAGGTTTAACACGCACAAAAAGTAAAAGTCCACAAATGCATCAATTGTGGCAAAAGTGGCAAAGCCTTTCATGCTACCCAGCAAAGGACAGATGTTTTCATGCAGTGCTGAAGCTGTCCAGCTACTCATAAAACTAAAAAAGTATGTAAATAGCTGTTAAAGTCTGGTTTTTAGGACAAAAATAATTCCAACATACCACATTTTTACATAACTCTATCCTTTTTTGAGTTAAGTCATTCTCTGTCCAATGTTTTTTACTCAAGTCATTCTCTGTCCAATTCTTTTTTGCATTAAGTCATTCTCTGTCCAAGTCTTCTGCAATTTTTCCAAGGAACACAAAACAATGAGACAAACTTCTGTAACCACTTTTATGGCTTGTGAGAACTGCTCCCCAAAACAACTGTACCTATGTGTGATGCCTAAGTTGTAAGAAGGAAACAACATTTTACCAGGATTTTTTTTTTCTACAACTCAAGCAGTTTAAAAATTAACTCTATTCAGGCCCCTTGACCCTACAGATTTTCAGATTACACCTGCTATGTTAATACATTAGTTTCTTTCAAAAGGTAGCAGCAGCATTTTGTCTAAATACACTCACTACACCTCAGTATTGACCAGGCTGCACATGGCAATTCCCTCCTGCTCCTAATTTCCCTTTTGTCTTATTTCCTCTCTTGGTAGTCCTTTCACTAATCTTTCACACACACATATACCCATGTACACTTTACTTCTTAAAGGAGCTGAAGCCACTTCTATATCAAACCTCTTCCCGCTGAACTTTTGTCTTTTCTTTTAAAACTAGAGAAGTAATTTGGGCTACCCAAAGAGATCCATCTCTCACAGCAATGCAAACACCCCAGGAGCTCTGATACCCGGTTGCCTGTAGCAGCTGGGTGCTTTTACTAATGGGCATCTTCCTTAGAGATGGAATTGAAAGCTCTTCCAGTAGAGGGGCAGAAGGGAACCAAAGTCATCTGATAAGCACTGAGAGGCAGATAGTGCAAATTCCAAAAGGAGCTGCCAAAAAAAGACCGGGTTTCAGCCATGCTTTTGGGAGATACTCCCCTCTCCATACATGCAACACTGCATCTTTCTTAGAAAATTAAGAAAATGAAACTTTTGAGAAACAAAAAAGCAGGCATGGCTTCAAGAGATAAGCAAGGCAATGATTATAGTCCTATTTTAGAAAAAAATCATACCTTTTTTTTCTTCAATGCTTTCACCCTAGCAGCCAGACTTCAAATTTTTGTTTCAATATAAGTATGTAGAGTTTGTTCAAAGCTTTCAACAGTTTTCTTAGATGCTTCCTTCTCTATGAATTATTTATCATTTTTGGAGCAGTGTTTCAACAAAGCCAGGGAAAGATACATCAGAGTCACAACAGCCAGCCAGTGCTACTAACACACAGACCACAGTTTAGACTTCTGAAAACTTGAGATAAACACACACAGAGCTGGCCCTCCTCAAAACATTAACAAAATGCCTAGAAAGACATACAAACCAATGAGAAGAATTTTATTTTCTTTAATAGTTTTGAAAAGGTTAATGGCTAATTTCCTTCCTCTCATTTCAGTACTGCATTTCTCCAACTATTCCCCATTTTCTAGCAGGTCTCAAAAAAATATGGAATTTCTTCTTCCCTGGCTGAAAATTCCTACCCATTAGTTCAGGGAGATCAAGTCCAGGATCTCATTAAACTCCTCACTCCCATCACTGCCACACCTCAAAGTGGTGCAGCAAAACTCTCACTCCATGTACAGCCAGCCTGACCTTCCTACAAGGAGTATTCTTAAGACAAAATAAGGAATATTCTTGACCCAAAAAAAAAGCCCAAACATCACATCAGGCTACATCCCTCAAGGGGCAACCTAAATTTTAAAATTCTTGCTCCCATTCCACAGAGATGTTTTTATAAAGTCCTCTTTAGGTATTGAAACAGTCTTTAAATGTCAGAGCTTTTCAGACTCACTTGTATGATAATAAATCAAAAAGCAAAACTAAAAATACCAACAGACAAACAAGCCAAAAAACTAGAAAGACTGCAATAATTCTGTATTTTCACACGTGCACACATAGTCTTATGATGGTGCTTTAAGTACCACCACAAATCAGCCTTCTAAAATAAATCATTGCCTACCCTAGTGTTTTTAGCAGTGAGCAAATAATTTCTCACATTTAAATGAATATCCACCTTTTCTTTCAAAGTAATTTACTTGCATTCAGCACAAAATAGTAACCAAAATTTGTAGACACCAGTCTTTTTAAAAAATCATCAGACTGCATGTTACATTTCCTTACTTCAAGAATTTTTTCTTAGCTGTGTTCTGTGGAAATTTCATTTGCACAGAAGTGCACAAACATTTCATCTTCAGTGGATGGAGGATCCATGCAATGACAGTCTGGTTTATGCAGAAACAGATGTTCTTGGAAAAGCTAAGCAAGTATCAAAGCTGGTTATGACTAATTTTAGTCTGCAAGAAAAAGAAACAGCTGTATGCGAGTCCAGGTTTGGGGGTGTCGAAGGGATTTCCACACTGACAGATTTTCCTTCCATTTCTGTTGTTTGCACAACATCTTCTGAATTCATGCAAACATAACATGTTTTCACACAATCCCTTCATATTTCTGCTGTTTATCACACTTAAAACCATTCACAGCCTTTTTATCTGTATCAGTAACTATTAATAAGTACTGTGCTTCTCAGATAGTGCCAGAAAGAAACAAAAGCATCCTTTATATAAAGCAGCAGTTAAGGAAATACCCTAAAATTCCACAACTGCTGTGATTCTGTGATGCTTAGGAACTTTTAGCCAAACACACAGAAATCTGGTTTTTCCTTTGTGTAGGGAAAAAAAAATTACAGAATACTCCTTGTGTTTTCCCAGTCACTAACTCAAAACTCTTTTTCATTCAACAACCATCTTACAGTACACTTATATCTTACAACATCTTACAATACAAGACCAATTCAATTGGTCCAATACAATTCAAGGTCCATTGTAGCTCAGATCTCCCATCTACTAAATAAGCCAAAGCACATTAGGGTTGGTGTTTGGGATCCCTACCCTAAAAGTTGTTTCTGTAACAAAAAACAGTGATGTGAAGCAATTTATCTCTGAGTACTGTGATGACACTACACACTACCAAAGCTGCACTACACCCCACACCAACTCCATCCTCACCTGCATGGCTTTGGTTTCATCCTAGCTTTCTTCCTTCCAGGCGTGCTACCTCAAAAATGCCTCTGATGTGCAAAATACACAGAAATGGGACAGAAAATCTGCTGGCTGCTCCCTGCTCAGGCCAGTCAGGGCAGCTTTGTACATAAAAGTACCTCAATACTAAGTGCCAAAAAAACAAAGCCCTCTTCCTTTTAAAGAAAATCAGATTCACAACTCTAACTCAAAAAATGGGGCAGATCAAAGTATCAAAATAATTCAGTATGAGGCATTTTGCTATAAATTTAGACTGTTTTGAAGAGCACCTCTTTTCATATTAGTATTTGTTAGCAGCACAGACTTGCCTAAGTGATCTGACTTCAAACCAGAACTGGAAAGTCTGCTGGTATGTGGAAGGCTGTGCCCCAAGGTGATTCATTAACATGTTCCCAAAGCTCAAATTATGGAACATTAGCAAATCCTAAACAAGTTTTTTTGGAGAACATTATACTCCTTACACCATCTCAACTTTCTGAATGCCAAGTACGGTTTTCTTCCCACCCACCAGCATTTTCCTCAGCAGCCTGTTGCCATGGCAATCCTAGCAACTGCAGGACAAGTCTCCTAAAAAAGATTTCTGACAACAGCTGTATCTGCCAACTTAGCAGCACCTCTTGTCAGTGTAATTACAAGTTGCAGAGAAACCCGTTATCCCCTAACAGCTTGCTCCAAACTGTGATAGCTGGCTTTATTTCATATAAGCACACATTGTTACATTCCCACACAGCTAAAGCACCATAATATGTCTGTCCTGGTAGGCAAGATTGCTTTTGCAATGCATATTTGTGTACAGTGAGTTTTTAATAGAGATAAATGAAGAGGGGATACCTTCAAAAAGCCTTGAAGACAAGCCTATGGAAATTACATGGATGTTAAAAACACTGCAAAATCTGCTTAGAGGTCTCATGTCCCGCAACCTTCGCTTTCAACAAAGCTTTTTGATATCTTCTCCTCTACTTACAAGCTGCTACCCCTTCCTTCTTTTCAAAATCTTGTACTAAGATACATAAGAACAATCTGTCCCTGGAAATCAAACAAGGAGGAGCAAGTTCTCCAAGCAGCAACACTACCAATGAACCATTTTCTATAGATGAATGTCCTAATTCCCACCACCACAGCATACACACATACCCACATGTATTTTATTTCTGTTGAGTACCAGTACTGCCTGCTGCTGATAAAAGAGGAATTAAAATCCATATTTTAGCTACTCACTCCCATCTTCTCATATACTCCCATCCCAGCAACTAAACTGATCAGATCACTTATACCAAGTGTCCTATGACATTCTACTGCCTTACTTTGGGCCAAATATATGGTTTCCAGTAAAATTCTGAGCTGGCAGCTACTCACTCCGAGTGCTTACTGAATTATTCATGTAGAAATTGGGAAAGGCAAGAATTGACAGCTACCAGTTTCTTCATAATATCAAAGTAAAAAAGGTTTTGGAAGACTGAGGAATGCACCCAAGACATGGCAGGATATCTGTGAGAAATTATTCTTTTATTAGCAGGGTTTTCTTCTTATTACCCTGCCACTTCTGAAAATTACATTCACATTCTCTGAAAAAACCCCTTCACCCAAGATTTTTCTCCTGGGAAGCTGAGAAGCCTAAGAAAAAAGGAAACCAATTCTTATCTCATTTGCTTCTCTTCTGTTTCGTTCATGTAGAATGTGTTTGGAGATTGTTTGCCCAAAGGTGATTGTGTGATTGAATTCTGGTGTGAGTTGTTTTGACTCTTTGGCCAATCAGTGCCAAGCTATCAGGACTCTGGGAAGTCACGAGTTCTCATTATTATCTTTTTAACATTAAGTAAGTAACCTTTCTGCATTCTTTAGTATAGTATTCTTCAATATAATATAGTATTATAAAATAATAAATTAGCCATCTGAAAACACAGAGTCAAATTCATCATTCCTACATTCCCAGCAAATACAATATGAAAACAAGCTAGTTTTGCAGAAAACTAAGAGTAGAAGGTATCGAGTCTGGAAAGCTACACAGAGAAAGCAAATAAAAAGGTACCTCAAGCAATAAAAACTATTAAAGATTTAAAAAAATAATTTAAAAAAATAAGCAAACACAAAACTCCAGAGAATTGACAATAGATTTTCATCTGTTTTAAGTAGTCACATTTAGCAATGTCAATAGGACCACGGGGATGAGGCCATACACAAGGGCTCTTGGAAGCCCATGATAGATGGATAGACAGAGCAAGCTGGACAGAAGCCTCCTGCCTCCTCCTCTGGCAGCTTCTGCTCCCAAACCACGGGCTAGTGCAGCATGGGCAGTGCCAGTGCCCATCCCTGAAGAGGCATTGAAAGGCTCTCAGGCTCTTAGGGCAGTGAAAGGCGTCCCTGAAAGGGAGAGTGACATCAGCAGACCTTGTCCAAGAGTCACCAGTGTACCTCGGAAGGGCTCAAAGCTTTTTAAAGTCCTGTTGCCATCAGCTC